>NC_139711.1:27705354-27725354 GCF_964188405.1 Protomyctophum parallelum | reverse complement strand
GCGTTTTCTGTAGTGTAGCTATTTTTAGACCTAAGTAGTGACGTAGCGTCCACCAAACGCTATACGTTACAAATTGACTGTTAAATAAAGATTTGCAAAAGAAATTTCACCGTGGAACGTTTCTCACTGGGCGCATTTCTAGTACTGAACTGGCTGCGACACGCCTACTCTACACTGCTCCATAGAGCGAGGCAGCAGCAGCAGTACAGTACACTACAGGCTACAGCTCCGTCAGAAAGCCCAAACCCAAATGAATCGAATGAATGAAGAAGCCGTTTATATTGCTTTTGCTCAGTGGATGGGACATTCACATTTAGAAGCTATCGGATGGACGCGTGGATAACGGCATGGTTGTGTGCAATATCGGAGGGAAAGGTTCCATAATCCATACGACCAACGTTAGCTTCCATGCTAGCTGCTTCCGCTTAAACATGTCTCGCAGGGGACACCGGAGGCTCGCGGTGATTTCACCACAGCGCGAAGCTGTCAAGCTTGAAGCAGTAAGTGTGGAAGTCCGTGCCGTGGTCAGACAATGGTCTGCCCCAACCCCATGTGAAATGCACACTCCTCAGCAGTTCATTCCACAGTTTTTGATTGTATTTTGAAGTGTTTCCCCCCCAATAAAGTTGTTTTTATTTGATTTCTCATGCCCCACGACGCAAAGCACATTTGACTATTCATATAGGCACTATAAAAAACACATTCTGTGTTGCCTAGAACTGGAGGTCTGGGGCAAAAACAGTAATATTATGAAGTACATCTTTGTGATGTCACAGATGCACTTCATAATGTTACCGTTTTTTCAGACCTCCAGTTCTAGGCAACAAAGAATGGGGGGACTTTTTATTATTTCCACACAACAACTCTAAGGTATATTAATCTAATTAATGACAGTAAAATGTTGATTGATTCGCAAAAGCCATGGATCTTGATTTTATTTTATTTGTGCCTTGACTCATGCGGAACACATCTGTCACTTTGACCAGTAAGCTCCACACACCGAATTTCACACGCACGCACGCACGCACACACGCACGCACACACGCACGCGCGCGCACACACACACACACACACACACACACACCCTCACACACACACACACACATACACACACGCAGGGTACGGTAGCAGGGCGTCAGGGTTTTAATGTGTACATGTTAATCTTTTATATTGACGCTTTGGCAGAGTGACGCGCTTCTCTCCTGTGCCAACGGCCCTCATTGATTTGAAGCCCGTCACACATACTCATTATGACTCTTTGAAAAATGAGAACAATTTGCATACCAGTTCAATTAGCGTAGCATGCTTATGCACGCACACACACATGCACACACATAATGCACACACATATGCGCACGCACACGTACACACACACACCAAGGAGCAGCATGACCCATTAAACAAAGTAAACAAGAATTTACAGGTCTTTCGCATCTAAAGTAAGAGTGAGTGAGTGAGTGAGTGAGTGAGTACATTAATAAATGTTGCCAATCAATAATGTATTATGTTCTGCTCCTCCCATATATGATTGATTGGTAATTTTTTTGGGTTAGTGCAATTAATACACGACAATGTTTATATTGTGATCAATATGATTATTATTTCTATTCCAAATGTTGCTGGCTGGGGAAGTTTTCAACCGCAACAGAGGGCCCTGAAAACTTTAGTCAGTGGACAGCACAAATGTACATTGAGTAATGTACTACCCGTGTTCAACCTACCTTCATGTTATATGTGTAATTGGCCCTCACTAATGCTCGTTATATAATATGTTATCATTTTTGTCTACTCAGTCTGTGTCTCAGAAGAGGGCTGTGGACAGTTCATGAAGATGGGTGAAGTCGTCCTTTAGTTTTATTTCTTGACTTGCTTATACATTACTTGAGTATTTATATTGTTGGATAACTAACTCAAAGACAAACATTGCACTTCTGACTCAACTACATTTAACTGGGAAGGGGAAAAACATGAAGTAGAAAATGTGCTCCTCAGAGCAGGTTATTGCGGGCCAGCAATGTTCGGAAATCATTATTTTAGAGGTCAGTGCAATCTGTAGAAGTTGAGGGATTAATGTTGATTTAACAGACACAAATTATGTTGGACGAGTAATTTGTGTAAACTTTAGATCCCAATCTTAGCAATTCGGAGAGATTTCACCTCAAATTTAGTGAAGGTCGAGGAGAAAATATGTGTATTGCAAAGATTGGACTCCTGGTGGCGCTATAAAAATGTGAAAACTTTGGGGCAGAGGTTCTGCTCTGCCTCTGGCAGTGTGTCTGCACAGTTTCACGTCGATCAGGTCAACAGTGCTGGAGATGAGCTGTTCACAGACGGATGGACAAACACACACAAACGGACACATGATCAGACAGGGGGCAAAACATAGTCTAGGCTCTAGGCCACGCTTTTGGCCTGGTGGAGACAATACCACTTCAAGCTCTTTAATCTGCTATTTTCAGGCAGCACACCTACGTTGCATCACCGGCCCAAGTACAGAGCCAACTCAGGTCAATTTCACTGAGCATAGTTAATCAGTGATGAAAGGAGTAGCTTGCATTTGTATTTTTTTCTTAAGTATAATCCTACCACCCCCCCACCCCCTGCTCCCACCGTTCCTCTGTGCCCACCGTTAAAACAGACAGTCAGCAGAACGCATTGCCCACAGCCCAAACATAAAGCACACTTCTACTCGGACACCGTCGCATACTGTAGAACGTTTTTTTTTTCCACAGACATAATCACGATACCCTTCGGGCCCGGACTTCCTACACGACACAGACTTAATTTGAGTTATAAGTACAACAAACAAATGTAGTTAAGTGTCACGCAAATACAATTATATGGGGTTATACAATTTATTCATTCATTTGGTAGCTTGTTCTCTTTTTGCTGTGCGTTTCTTTCTGTGGTTCTTATCCATGATTCTCTTTGTAAATCGTCGCTGTTGGGTGGAAATGTTCAAAATTATTACTTTTCAGGAATTAAAAAAATAGCTGAGGAGCAAGCTCAACGTCACAAAGCATTTTGAGCTTGTATATCAGCTATCTTTGCGACCGTAGGTGTTTACTATAAAATCTGTATATCGCATCCATCACGCCTCGTGTCACTCCATATCATCATCAATCCTTATATCTCTGACGTGTTCTGACATTCTATATGTTGACCTGACCTCATCAAACCATCTACACTCAACACGTTGTTTCAGCCCTCAGGGCGTCTTACTGGTTACTATGTTTGTGTGACAATGTATGAAAAAAGATATGCATTACCAAATACATGCATTTGATAACCAAACGTACGTTAAGAATCAAGAATGGTGGTCCCTTATTGGCCTTATAACAACAACATACCCAGCCGATCACAGTACTACAGTAGCGCAAGTTAAAACAGACATCTAGCACATTTAAATATGGTTTGTGGCATTCTGGAAAGCGTCACAAAAATGCACCCCGGCAACTGGGATTGGAAAACTTCTGCTGGGATGTAGCCCGGGCTACGTGTAGTCATGGCAACAACTTGTCTTAGCTGAATAATGCTTTGTCATCGGTGTAGCGACTGCGAGGTCTGGCCCGAGATCGGCCCATGCACGCACGTCGTTGTACATGGGCTGGCTGTGTTTCTGTTTTTTTTTTATGGTCTGGCGTGGGTGTGTGACTTGCTGCCTGGGCTGTGATGTGCTATTAACTTCCTTTGGCGCTTCACACCTTGGGGTCATCTCCTCATCAAGCCCAGCTGATTAAAAACCCCATGGCTCTTCACTGTTCACTCCAACCCTTGCCAGTTTGAGTCTGTGCCTCTGAGCTCTTTGTCTTTTTGCTTTGAGATCAACATGATTCTAACTCCTTGTCTCCCTGTGCCTCCAGTGTCTTCATGTCTTCTGCCTGCCAGCCACCCAGCAAACATACAGCCCATCCAAGCCTGATTTTGTTGAATTAAGGTTGAATAAATAACCAAGCTTGAAATCCTGAGTCTGCTTAGGGCAGGACCAAGGCCACACAATCCGTTGCTCCGGAACAACTCTACCGGGACCGGGGGAAGCATCAATCTGGTGCGTGGAAGGACTAGGCTCTGTGGGTTGACTCCTGTCCGGGCCCCATACGTCTCCCCAGGTCCACTCCTGCCCTCACCAGGCCCAGGACCTGTGCGTTGCACCAGACTCCCAGCACCAGGCAGACCAAAAGTCTGCTTTTGAAGCAATGTGATGCTGTGAGCATACATTTGTTTGAGCTTTCATTTCTATATTTATGTTTTGGGTGATTTATAAAAAGATTGCTGGACGATCCGTCAGCCGTTTCCTGTTCACGACCCGGGGTAATGTTCACCTTAAAATAAGGACCTGGCTGAAAATACTTTGGCAAGGGGAGAACAGTTAACTCACCCGGCACAGAGAACGCCTTTTGATGCCTTCTGCTCCCAATGCCCACAGCGCTGAGATTGCCTTTTCACACCTTTTTTTTGAGGGGCGCTAGCCCCTCCTATATAGCTTTTGTCCCCACATGTCTCACATTTGCCATTGACAATGAAAGGAGAAATTAGGTCATATGTGCCAAAAACATTACGTAAATTTGTGGCAACACAAACATTAAATACCATTGACAATGAAGGGTAAATTTACGCCATGTGTAGACGAGCAAATTGGCTAACCAATCACATGAATTCAGTTGTTCATGAGATGATGTCCCTCACTTCACACAGGTGTGATTTCTAAAAATCAATAATGATTACAGTTCACAAATGTGTTCTGTACGCACTTGAGTCGTAACACAATGCAATGAAAAAAATAAGAAAACGGAAATGAAAATTCCGCTGACACACACACACACACACACACACACACACACACACACACAGGTGACAGCATGCATAATGACAGTGGTGATCTCATCTCAGGAGGGCGTTGTGCATTAAATACTCAATTAACCCTTCATAACCTATTATCAATTATCAGACTAACCAACCCCCCCCCCCCCCCCCCCCCCGCACACAAGCACATAATCACTCACTGGGACATTAGATATACATTCACACACTAATGTGCATGTGTGTGCACACGCACAGGCACATACAATTACACACACACACACACACACACACACACACACACACACACACTCACACACAGACACATGCATGTATGTCTTCCTGCAGTGTGACCTGTTTAAGTGTTTTCCACTGATAATGAAATGAGTGTTGATTACATGCATCTCGTCATGTTATTAGTTCAATGGGCCGTAGCAAATGAACACACGCACACACACACACACACACACACACATGCACGCATGGATGCATGCACACACACACACACACACACACACACACACACACACACACACACACACACACACACACACACACACACACACACACACACACACACACACACACACAGACACACAAAACACACAAAACCATGTCAACAATAAGCCCTATTTTTTCCCCTCAGACTATATTCAAACATAGCTGATCTACAAGCAAAAAAATGCATGTAGATTGGCTATTTCCCCCCCGAAGTAAAATGTTGAATACAGAATGATTACTTGTAACAGAGCTAGATTGTGGTGTTACTTTATGTCTAAATAAAAATAAATAAATACAAAAGTGTGTTTTTATGCCTGCACACTGCTGCTTTTTGTGTATTAAGGCTGGTATAAGGTCAATAACGGTCTAAAGGATTTAGAACAGCAGTTGTAATATAGACAAAGTGATTTTATGGTCTTTCCAAAAAGGTATGGTCATTTAAAACATTATTTAATGCAATAATATAGAAATAAGACAATGTCGTGTTAATAAAACTGGTCTGCAAAAATAATAAGAGTAGGCTAGACCAATTTCTTTTCCTCCAATTTTAACTCACGCCCAGTTCTCTAAGACTACAGTATTTGAAGTGGGTGTAGATGACTTCTTGGTTCTGATTCCAGCATGCCATGGGCACAGACGTGACATAGACAGAGCCAGCTAGCATAACACTGATAGCCACTATAGCTAGTAGCCATAAGTGTTGCCAGATTCTGTTGTGAGAAACAAGCAACCAAGGGCCTATCTCACAAAAGACAATGCTTTGGTAACCTCTGCCCCAACAGTAAAAAAACATTGTCCTGTACAGTCAGCTCTCAGCTCTCGTTCAAAGCACACATTACAAAATGCCGCAGATCCACCCATTGGCTCCCGGTCGCTGTCCGCACAGAAAACAAAACTCGTCTCTGATGCTGGCATTCAAAGCAACCCCCATATCTTGCAAGTCTGATCGAACCCTACAAACCCTCCTGCGCACTCAGATCAGCCAATGCAGGGAAGCTGGAAGTACCTTCACTAAAAACGCAGAGACAATGCTCCACATATGTCCCAAAATCTTCTGGCTTCTGGCTCCAAATCTATTCCCATTATACAATCACAACTGCAGACTCACTCCCAGTCTCCCAATCTTCCGCCGTAGTCTGAATTACCCACCTCTTCAGACTCCATCTTGGCCGTTAGCACTTGCCCTAGCCCCGACGACCTTACAGGCGTATGCAAAGGCTCAACTTATGGAAGTCTTAGATAGCACGTACTGTAGACATAGCACTATAAGTATATACTGTACAGTATGCATAGTTTCATTATATAGATATTCCACTGTTACGTTCTTAGTTTATACGTATGATTCATGATAACTATTTCTTATGTACTGCCATGTATTTTGTTCTTGCTTAATGTAAATCGCTCTGGATTAGCATCTGCTAAATGCCTAAATTGTAAATTGTAAACTGTAAAAGCACAATGACATGATCCAGGATTTAAGACAAATCCAGGTTTAAGGCCTGCTCCATACAGTCTTGTTTATTCCGTTCTACTAAAGCCAAGCCAGGCTGAATGCACATGCTTGTCTTCCTCAGTAGACCATGCGTTGGAGCACTTATATAATACTGATCCTTCTTCTCCATGGGGTTTTGTGGCAGTTGGTATCCATATGACACATTGACTGTGCAAAATAAAATATATTTTATCCTGTTGATTGCCGGATTTTTCCACAAAGCTTTGAAAAATCTTCAAACTTTCTACATCGCTACATTCCACGCACAGGAGCCCTCAAATATGGTGTGCATGCATGTCCTAGAGTCTGAAAATATGCCTAGAAAACCCCAAAATCCTCACATAATTATTCACTGTTTTGATTGTGACGGAGGCGTGACTTTCACTAGTATTTTATTCATGGTATTTCCTGGGGTCCAGTAGGACTTTTGTAATTTTGTAAAAATAAATATATACTGTACATACCAGTATTAGCCAAGTGTTCGAATGCCCCACGTGTTTAGCGAATAGCTAAAATCATTAAAATGGAGAAAGAAAGTCAGTAAATGGAAAAAAGCAACCGGCCCACACCGTTCGGCATGACTGCTCAACTCCCAGGCTCCCTCTTCAAATAAAGCTTGGTCTAAAGCTACCAATATATCCCCTGTGTCGGTTTGGGATCGTTGTGTGAGTTTTGCTATTCACTCTCTCATCTTCAACAGCTGCTGACTTGTTCCCTTCTACATAATAAGTCATTAAAGACCAGCCAAGGCACAGTGGTATAGATGGGCCAACGACAGGTATCTATTATAACATTAGAGAAGTTGTACCCAACACATGGCAAGAAACCCAAAGCCACAACAGCTACGTCGCTATTGCAACACCCACAACACCATCTTACACACTACACTCACACACACTCACACGGGCAGTGACGTCACACAGTTACCCTTCGCAGTGTTGCAACGCTATCTCCTCCTATCGCGCCCATCGCCAACACTCGACACCACCCGCCAAAGAATGCTCATTGCACTGCCACCAAAGATGCCTCCCGTCCACACTCACGGCGGCAATGCATTTGTTTACTACAAACATTATCGCCCGAAGCACCCACACCCCCGGAACACTGTTGCCCTTTCACCACGCTAAATTCGCTAGGTCTATGCAAGTGAGCACAAATTACATGTGAGAAAATTCATTCACAAGCCCACAAATGCCATTCAAATGCCATTCAACACACACTACGACTCACTTACAATTCGCGAACCTGGCAACTACTACTCCGTCTTTTAATTGGCTACTAGCTCTCAGCCTGTGCTGCTCTGATCTCCGAGTCTCCCTGACAGTCCTGTCCACTGTCCGGACTCCGCAGGAGAAAAAAACAAGGAAGGAGAGAAATTTTCGCCTCACGATTTTGCTTATTCCTTCTAAATCTCTGTATATAAAATATCGCTCACTCAGCGAATCTCTTAGTTACATCAACATTGTTCTTTGACAGTAGTTGGTTTGTGCCAAACTATTACAATTACACCATTCAAATTCGCCATTTCGCCTGCCAGCCATACTGCCGAGTACTTTTGATTGCGCACACACACACACACACACACGCACACGCACACCTGGAAGCCACGATCTCTCTCTCTCTCGCCACGCCACGCACGCACGCACACACACACACACACACAGGAATAGCCGTGAAGGCTATACACGGCGGCAGCGAGACAGGACGTTATAATCTTGAGTTTCATTAAATAACTGTCTTTCTCCGCACGCGCACGTGCGCACACAGCATTATTCAAGTGAAATGCGTAACGCCAATATTGGGCTAATATAGGCTACCAATATGTGGGTAGCCTACAGGGATTTACCCACGGAATGAATATATAATCATCTATACCAGGGCTGCCCACACTTTTGAGTGGTGCAACCACTCCTACAACCAGCTTGCAATGTCCTCGTACCTGTTTGTGTGTGTCTACCCCTGTGCGAGCATGAGTATGTGACTTAATAATAGCAGTAGGGGGCGCCAGAAACAGTGAGAGGGGTAGTGTCTCTAATGAGAGAGAGTGAGAGAGAGAGAGAGAGAGAGAGGGGGGGGGGGGGGGGGGGGGGTGAGAGAGAGAGAGAGAGAGAGAGGGGGGGGGGGGGGGGGGGGGAATTGCACCACTCAGTTCACACGTGTGTGATTTTTTTTTACTTCAGAGCTACTACAGGGAAATGGTAGGCTTTTTATTTTTGGTATTTGACTTTGCTACTGATGATTGTACGCAACAACAAGTATTGCATTGTGTGTTTGAGCTGACAGGCCCTTTTTGATGTCAATCAATCAAGTCATCTCAGGTCATCTCAAGAGGCAGATGCAAAAATCGTTTTTTATGTTAAAATTATATATATTTTTAGGGCCATGTCATGTGGTCTACCTGCAAAGCCTTTGTGATCTATACTGGTAGATCCTGATCTACCTTTTGGGCACCGCTTAACGTCAGATCAGCGGTTTTGTCGGCCAGCGCCAAAAATGCTCCCCGACAGCATAATCGGAGCAAATACCGCAGTGTGTATGAGCCATAACGTGTTGACTACACTACACTACACTAATAAGGAGACTTAATAATAACTAATAACCCATCCGTTACTAGTTACTACATGTGGAGTCAACTCCCACAATTTCCTTCTTCCCATAGTGCGCGGCAACGTAACTCTGGGATGAGCGGCCGCGAAGCGGCCACGAAATTCTAGTACTCAATATATAATGTTTGATCTGGGGCCACTCCGTCTGTCTGTGCATCCGTCCATCCGTCGGCCCGCCCGTCCGTCTATCTTGGTATGTATTTGGTTAAAATGGGTAGGGTTTAAAAAAGGCAAGAGCTTGCTCTGGTGCACTGGCCTAAAAGTGGGTCCTTAAAAACTGCTAAAACTTCTGAAATGTATGTATGTAGGTATGTATGTGTGTATGTATTTTAAAAGGGGGGCTTTTTTGTAAAAATCCCTGCCCGCAATACCTTCATATATTTAAAAATAATTCAAAAATGGGGTTACCAGTGAAGGGCAAACTGCCTATTCACTGGGGACAAGGCAGAGGCGTCCACCCCCCTGAGTCCAAGTTTAAGCTAGACCGCATGTATGTATGTATGTATGTATGTATGTATGTATGTATGTATGTATGTATGTATGTATGTATGTATGTATGCATGTATGCATGTATTGTGGGAGGTCGGGTGGGAATCAGGAGTCAGAATGCAGTATCAAGGGTTTGACACACGGTGGCGCCCCTTGTTTTATTTCAGATAATGTCAGACAAAAGTCAATATCACATCAGATTATGCATGAGATAACATTCTTCCTTGAAGTCAGGCCTCCTTGGATTGGTTCGTCACTGCAGAGGATGAGAGGGATGTTAGCAAGCGGTCAGAGCACAAGGTAAGTACAGGGTTGGGGCTGAGACTCCGGTCTAGGCTATCTACCAACTAGACTTTTCTATAACTTTCCTCTTCTTCTTTTCCAGGGTCCAGAGGGTGCCAGGGGGCTCCCCCGGAGGTAGGTACGATGTTAGGTAGTCTTCTCTATCCACAGGGCACAGAAGAGTACTTTTGAGTAGAAGTACTCGGATACATTTGGGCGAGTAATCAGAGTAAAAGTACTTGGTTCGGGACCGGGTGAGTATGTAACCTAGGGCCCCTTAGGCTCGGCCAACAGGTAGGTACACAAGCATTTATACTCTGATTTCTCGCTATATACTGGGGTCGCCGTAGAGGTAGGTCAAAGGCAGCCAGTGGGTTAACAGAAAAGAGCACTATATTTCTAATCACAGTCTCGGTCTTCTTTCACCGGAGTAAGGCGGGGCTCTCGCCAACTTAAAGTCTTTTAAGGGGTTAACTGAACACAAACGGCCTGTCTTCGTTCACAGGGTTAAGGTGACACTTTAACTAGAATAATTATGCTTTCTTCGATAAACATCAACAAGGTCTTCTTCTTTCACAGTCTTCAGGGTTAACGTGACACAGTTAACTATATGTCTTCTCTTCAGTAAACATCAACAAGGTGCTTTTCTTCATTCACAATTCTTCTTATTATCCTTAGCTTCTCAAGCGTCTGTAAGTGCCTCTTCTTAGCCAAACGTGTGATAGTGAGAGAACAGTTGTCTTACTGTGACCTTAACGTGCGGTGGGCTGCCAGTCGATACGAGGGTCCCGTCTTCTGCTACTCGTCCCCGAACCGAGTCAGGTGGGTTTCCAGGTATAGGTATAGGTATAGGCTTTCCACTCGTCACTTATTTATGGGGGGGCACACACTCCCGTGTGTGCTTTCAGCCCCACTCCTACAAGCCATCCAGCGCCAAGCTGCCGACATACATTGTCCGAGCGTTCTTGGGTGAACCAGCCAGTGTCAGGGCTAAGTTCAACTGGCGTTTATAAAGGGCGCGGCTGACAGGTTGCGGCTGTCGCTGATTGCTAATCGGGCGGTGGCCGCATTAGCCGCAGCTGGTGTAGGATCGCACTGGGGTAGTAGATGGCGTCTATGACACGTCCGTGGGTGGAGCACGTCGGCGAGGTCGGCGTTTGTCTGGTTGTCATAGGAACGCGCCCATTATTCTGGTGGTACTGTGGCGAGACTCCACAGTATGTATGTTGTGACGGCCCTGCCCCCTCTGCCTCACTGTAGGCTAGCCGGCAGCCTCTGTGATGGCAGAGTGGAGCAGGCCGTCAGCCCAATTGTGCTCACCTGAGGTGGGTGGAGCTTAGGGCAGTATATAGGGAGCTCTCTTGTCTGCAGCTCAGTCTCTTTGTCCTCCCTGCAAGCAAGTTCTGTTTGGGTTGCCACCTGGCCCAAGGGCCTAACCAACCTTTAAGTTATGTGTTGCACCATTTAATACAACATGCACACAGCACTCTCCAAACATCCATACACTGCAGACATTACTGATAACTGATGTCCTCACACCCCACACTTTATTATTTTGCAATTCTTTAATTACTTTAATATAATAAATATAATTTAAAATGTTTAATACTCATGTGTGGACTCCTTGTTTTTGCCATGCATCCCCTAGTGCATGTGTATGTATGTTATGTATGTAGGTAGGCAGAGATGGGCAGTATTTGAAATACATGTATTTGAAATACGTATTTGAAATACTTTTTTGTATTTTGTAATTTGTATTTCGCTGGGATGGAAGAAATTAGATGTATTTTGTATTTAGATACATTTTTGACCCAGTATTTGTATTTTGTATCAAAATACATTTTCAATGTATTTTGCCCATCAGAGATGGGCAGTATTTGAAATACATGTATTTGAAATACGTATTTGAAATACTTTTTCTGTATTTTGTAATTTGTATTTCGCTGGGATGGAAGATGTATTTTGTATTTTGTATTTAGATACATTTTTGACCCAGTATTTGTATTTTGTATCAAAATACATTTTCAATGTATTTTGCCCATCTCTGAAGGTAGGTAGGTTGTAGTTAGGTATAGGCATGGAGATAGATGGATGGATAGACAGACAGACAGAACTGTCCGGGCAGGCCCAGGCCGTGGCGTAACGGTCTGGGCACCTGACTGGTAATCCAGTCGCAGTGTGCCGCGGGTTCGACTCCCGAGCCTGACACGGCCTTTACTGCATGTCATCCCCCCATCTCTCTCCCGTTTCCTGTCAGCCTACTGTCTGTCCCTTCAAAAAATCAATAAAAGGCGTAAGCCGAAAAAAAAAAAAAAAAAACTGTCCAGGCACTTCCACACTCCAGGAATACAGAAGTGTTGTTCTCAAAGCCAAGACATACTGTAAAAGGGTTTGCTAAAACCTATAGCACAGTACTATATATCAGTACTATAGGATACTGCATCAGTGATATGATGCATTCTGTCAGTGTGGCTCTGCTCTGTTACACAACTCATACTGTATACACAAGCATGACACATACTGTGAGGTCCTAACCCCCCTGCAAGCTCAACATGCACTCATTACACCAGTGGTCAAACCTAAACTGTGCAGCGCTCTTTCTAAGGGGGGACTTGGAAGGGTCCTTGATGGGGTTCCAAGGGGTCCTCCAGCTACACGATAAATAAAAGGGACAAGAGTCCACGGGGCTGTGACACCTATATAGCATACAATGGAACCAAATTGACCCTTTTTGTGTTCCATTTGTACACTCTCAGAGCTGTGGGGATCCTACGTTGTGAGCTTGTAGATCAGCTAGATAGATCAGTTATTTATAATATTGATAACACGCAATTTAGAGTATGTTAGTAGAGTATAGCTTAATGCAATCTGTATTTTGTTTGTTTCTGTTTTGTTATATAATGTTGTACCTCTTCACACAACAAAGTAGCTATGTCTGTCATTAGACCCAGATAATCACAGAGCACTTTGCTATTTTTTCGCTTCGGTGTGTGCTAAGCTATGCCACGCCCGGCAGGAAAACTGGGTCAGCGCGCCGCTTCACACGTTCCAACACCGTCTTCATTAAAAAAGAGGGAGAGAGAGAAAAATAAATAAGAGACTGGAGGAAAACAATGGTAGAGAGGAAGCGACCCATTTCTGCAGGAGCCTCCGATGTGATTGCAGGTGTGAAGAGCAAAGTGGTGGAGTGGGAGAGGGAGGGAGAGAGAGAGAGAGAGAGAGAGAGAGAGAGGGGGGGGGGGGGGAAATTGAAGTGGTTGTGTGTGCATTTTGTATTGTTTGACAGAAAAGAGATTAAAAATGAGAATTGATGTGTGTGTGTGTGTGTGTGTGTGTGTGTGTGTGTGTGTGTGTGTGTGTGTGTGTGCGTGTGCGTGTGTGTGTGTGTGTGTGTGTGTGTGTGTGTGTGTGTGTGTGTGTGTGTGTGTGTGTGTGTGTGTGTGTGCGTGTGTGCGCGTGCGTGCGTGCGTGCGTGCGTGCGTGCATGTGGGATAATTGTTTGCTGGCGACAGGGTTGGGGTTGTGAATGATAGAAGACAGATAGTGAGAGAGCATGGATCTGCTTTGAATCAACAACAGTTCATCTTGTGATGCATGATACGATGGTAATGGTTTACAACATGTTAAGAAAGAAAGAAAGAAAGAAAGAAAGAAAGAAAGAAAGAAAGAAAGAAAGAAAGACAAAAACCAATACTGCATCAAAAGTAATAAATAAACAAACTAGGCCTACTATAAAAATTGGCCAAATTATCAAATAATATAAGAAAGAGTCAACACTTGTGAGAATAGCAGCTCTACAAGCTCACAACGCCTCACAAGACAAACAAAATTGAATGTCTCTCTTACAATTCCAAGTGCTTGTCAGGGTTGGGGGGAGGGGGGTCCCCAGTTCAGCCTGAAAAGGCTGAGAACAACTAAAATATAGACAACAGGGGAGAACTAACACCATTCCGCTGTTTTGTTTTCAATCTTTAACTTTTTTCCTTTTCCGACAATTGACTTCAACTTGGATTATTATAATAACTGGTGATCTTATCTCCCGTGATATCAGCCGGAGCGAGAGCCTTGAAGCTAATTTAAACTTCCTGACGCACGATTGGGTCTAAATTAACTTCTGCTATAATTTAAATTCTGTCGTACTACAAGAATTTAAATGAGGCTTGACTCTCTCGTTTAGTTTGTGTGAGTTTGATTACCTCGCAATAATAGACGGCGTCAGGTGGAAATCCTGTACGTCCAAAAATACTTATTTTATTTGTTTTAATGGAAAACAGAACCAATGTAGACGTGGTTAATATTTTGTTACAAGCTCTTTTTAATACTTTCCATCGCTTCAATACTGTATGCATGAAACCCACAGTGGCACAGACTTAACTACTTCCACTGTCAAAATGTTCTAAATAATAATCACACCTGTGTGAAGTGAGGGACGCTCTTATCATCATATGTCATACATCATCTCTATTCTGGCCTATCACAATTTGCATCATCACTTTTGTCTTCAATATTTGTGTTTACACACTTTTGTCTTCAATGCTTGTGTTTACACACTTTTGTCTTCAATGTTTGTGTTAACACAGACCCTCAAAGCTGGAAAAAATATATATACTGAGAATAGCAGATAAGCAAGCTCACATGGCAAGGTATGAACTTGTATATTGTCTAGTAGAGTATGTGGCTACCTTTGTGTGGCACTGTTGCAAGACTTAGTAGGGTGTTGCATTCATGAGAAAAAATTATAATGAAAGGAAATTAAATATGGACATATGAGGTTCTGCACTACATTGATGACAGTGGAGCCAGGTTCACTTTGGAAAAGGAAGCGTGGAAATATATTTGACATTGAAAAAAATATCTAGAAGTCAATACCGCCCGACCCTCCCTCAGTCCCACTGATGGCAGAGTTAGGAGCTGTGATGTTGCACTAAATATTCCAGGCCACAATCCAACTCCATGATAACACTCATGCATTCATCCACAGAGGGAAGTTGTCTGTTGTTTGTATTGCTCGTATTCAGTACTTGAGTACAAGCAAAATTATATATATATATATATGTGGCCAAATTTGACTGAGGGACTGCCATTGGATCTTTTTGATTTTTTTTTTTTTTTTTTTCATGTCAAATGAAAGCAGGGAATCATAGTTTCAAATTTACATATTGGTTGTTCAGTTTGACCCACCAGTTTTGGAGATGTGACTTATAGAGTAATGTCTTGCAGAAAACAGCAAATTGAGAAAACAGGCTTGAAAGGTTCACTTCTGTGGACTCTAACATTACACCTAGCTACATGATGAAGCATTTATTTCATTTACATGTCAATTTCAGCTCTGATATTTATTTCAGACATGCTCTAGTATGTGAAGAGTCTGCCTGCTTATATATTAGTAATGGTCAGACTAACGGGAGGTCGGATCAATGCCACGCTACCCTTTCAGTTGCAGGCAATTAATGGCCTCAACTGGGAAGACAGCTGCCCGTGTTGCCCAGTGCTGATGCTTCTGGCCTTCTGCCCTGGAAAACTTTGTGGGAGCCAATCAAAGTTGAGGAGACCTTGTGTGAGACCTTGTGTGAAATACTGTAAAATGGCCAATATGAGCTTGTGGGACATGTAACTAGGGTCTTGTGGGGGTGTTGAATCCATTACATACCAGCTATGCCTACGTACTTCATAATTGGTGTGCGGAACAAGACACAGGTAATCAGTAGGCCTTGCATGCACTTGGCTGCACCAAGGAAATAGATTAATTTCTGTTGTTGCGTTTGGTCTGATGTTTATCACAAACATGGACATAGACTCTTAGATCACCTGTCATAGTTAATGCAAAATTGTACCAATTTCCATTTGACTTTCAAGGAACCAAGCTCAATAATATAGCACTCAACGCACTACGTCCAACCGGGGAAACTTCCCCCCTGTCAGGTGAAAAGAAGCGGTTTGGAATCCTCATAGTCCGGCAGCCGACAGGCTTCTTTTGTTTAAAGTGGGAAATTTGGTAAACACTAAATAGTCTTTTTTATTGGCCTAAAATATTGTCTTGTATACATTCATGAATTCACTTGCTGACCGGCTGTCGGCATTGAGCAATCTTTTTAATAGGGGTTTATATGTGACCATAACATTATAACATAAGGCTTTTTCAATTTTCCATTTGCTTTATGTGACATGTCAAACTAGGGGGTTTTCATGATTCTGAATCCATTTCAAGCATTCGTTTTGCACAAAAAAAACTCCTTGGGCTAAAAAACGGCCATAGCCACTTGCCCAAATGTGCCAATATTCCCCAAAATGTGCTGACCTCATCACATTTGTGCTGATTGCAATGGCCGTTTTTTGGCCAAGGAGAGTTGTGCAAAACTAATGCTTGGAATGGATTCAGATTCATGTCACGTGCTACTTAAAGGTGTAGGGAAACGGAAATGGTGATCATTTTGACGTTTCAGACAGTTTCAACATGAAACACCGGTCTGAAGTTTCTGAACCAATCAGAGCGTCGCATCCCTTCAGGCGATGGGACGGTAGCTAGGGACGGTAGCTATGCTATACGCAGGAGCATGCGTGTGTGTTTGTTTTAGTCAGATAGCTGGCCAGCTGCCTACCAGTTTACTGTTATGTGGCTTATTTCTACCCTATAATGTTTTCAGATACATATTTTAGCGTGATGATTAAGTTGAAACCGAGTAATACACTGTCTGGATGTTATCTTGAATGGGAATAAAAACGGAGGATTTCTGTAATCAGTTGCAGCTGTGCTGCACGGATGCGCCGATATAGGGAATTAAACGGGTGAGCTTCATTTTTATTGGCTTTTATCGATGTGTATCTCCACATGTCATCACGCAGCACATTTTAGTTTTCAGGAAGTAATTAAAAAATGGACTTTTGATATAAAAACACAGAAATAAGAATTTGGCATCCATTGTTAGATATGCCCATATGATGACCACGTATATATGGTCTAAAAGTGTGAAAAACGTACTTTTCATTTCACTACGCCTTTAAAGCACAATGACTTTTTTGACATTTTTGTCACCCCAGGGTTGCATAGAAGGGACGTCAGTCCGAGAAAATGGGTTGCAAAATGGTGGGATAACAATGTATTAAAAATAATGACAATGCATAGAAAGTAAGTTCTGAATAAAGTGATACAGTGTAAATGACCATGAACATGGCGTCAGAGTTGTAGTTCAATTTGCATTGGACAAGAAGGAGAGTCTACGTCTCGTGATTGACACATGACAGACGCAGCAGCAATGACAGTCCCGAGGTGGCTTGTTTTCATTGGCCAAGACTCCAGAGTCCAGGAAGAAGTAGAAGGTCACGTTGTTACTGGAGCATCATCACTCCTTGCCCTGTGGTTACTGTATGTCATGGTGATCTGGCAGACCTGTGGTTACTGTGGTTATTTTGAAAACATGACCAATGACAAAAAACTCCCATATCTGCTGGGCGTAAGTACAACAATGTGCAAACACAGCAGCAAGATTTGTGAGTTGCTGTGATAGGAGAAGGATATCAAATGGAACACTAAAGACTAATCATTGTGTATATTCCTGCACTATACCTGCATTGAGTGACCTTGGTACATAGAATTTGATCTATTGAAGATTCTGACCTTCAAATGTACATCATTTTTGTTTTGATTGTATTGCTGTATTGTTGTATTGTTCTTTCTGCTTTGGCAATGTAAACGTTTGTTTTCTCATGCCAATAAAGTCCTTTGAATTTAATTGAATTGAAATTGGTTACTGTACGTCATGGTGATCTGGCAGGCAGAGATGTTATGGCTCTCCTAATCAGTGGTTCCTTCTTAACCATAATATTATTGTTGAACTCAACATACTGCATTTACGCTTGATGTACATTATTGGCGTGTGTGAATGGCACTATGTCACAGTATAACTTTATTCAAGAGTGTTCCAGATTTCCATAGAGCTTTCAAGGCAGGGGCGGCCCAAACGGCAAGGGGGCATGCAGCCGCCTTGGGCGCCAGGTCCTTAGGGGCGCCGCTGAAGCACTCCAAAAATATATATTTTTGAAATAATTAAATAAAATCTCTGGTGGGTGACTAGGCGCCTCCTCCCCATTGAACAAATAAACAAGAATAAATACACTTTGCTCCCCTGTTCTGTTCCTCACAATAACAATGCTTAATTTGCTTGAAGTGGGAAATATCGTCACACACTTACCAAACTGGCAACCCCCCAAAATGCAATAACTGTTGTGTATCGGTTTTTTGGGTCACATGACCAGAAACAGGTAACAGGAAGCAGGTAACATAATTGTGTAGAGACACAATGTTATGTAACATAATGTTATGTTTATGAGACCGGCTGGTGAGAGGACAGAGGGAGTGTGGCTTACTTAATAAATGAATGAAAAGGCAAGCTTCGTGTATGACTCAATGCAGGTTGCACTAACTAAGAGGTTATAGGCACACAACATTAGCGACGAGGATTAGTGTGGACGTTTGAAGACGTTTGAACTACTCTCGGACAAAGATGGACACACTTTGTTCGAGTTGTTTGTAAATGGAAAAGGACTAATAATAATAACGGAGGGGATGATGATGCCGCCACGGCTGTGTGGTGCAGAGGAGAAGAGGTCTATACTCTTACTTGGTTGGCAGGACGGTAGGACCAGACGTCCAGGAATCTTTACACAAAGTATTTTCAGGGTGCCGGGTGGAATTAATTAAATTAAAGTGCGCCTGGCGATCCTGCATGGCTTCTACTTTTTAATTCTGCAGACTGCCTGCAAAGTGCAAGCATAAGGCATCCAACTCCAAGCATCACTCAACCAAAAATGGTAAGTTAAACATAATAATGTATTACATCCTCCACGAGGATGTGTGTGTGTGTGTGTGTGTGTGTGTGTGTGTGTGTGTGTGTGTGTGTGTGTGCGTGCGTGCGTGCGTGCGTGCGTGCGTGCGTGCGTGCGTGCGTGCGTGTGTGTGAGTGCGTGCGGGGGTAAGGAGGTTAACACAGTATTAACAGTGTGGACTCCGTGCTCCTCCAGCAGGAAGCCTGCCGGTGACCATGGCAACACCGGAGAACCCTCAGACACACGCACACGCACACACACACACACACACGCACACGCATTCACAGGCACAGGCGCACACACACACACACACACACACACACACACACACACACACACGTCTTAACCCTCACAACAGGTTTTCACATGCAGCCAACAATCAATGCATTCACAGCACTAATAGCTGACGCAGCATAAAGTGACAGCTCTGCACCTGGCCGAGAGCATTATGCATGACAGGCTGCACATTTTACACTAATGCTTATTAATATACGCTGTCCCTCACAAATATAGCCTTCTGGGAAATGAGGGGGAATAGCAAAACTCCTCAGAGCAGTGTTGCCATGTCCGCTTATTATTATACGCGACTTTTAGCTTGTTGTTCCGTGAAGTTGGCAAGTCGCTTGTGAATACCTTTGCTTGTTTCTTAAGTGTAATTGCGTATTTTGCCTTGTTGGATTTGATTGCTTATTTGCATTTGATTCTAAAGGGTTGTAGCATAATTGGGCTTGTTTCCTACATTATGTGTTTAATGTCAAGGCCCCCCACATTAATAATTGTCTGCATATCCCCATCTGAAAACATTCTGTCTCAGCAATGCCACAGAAACAAAACCAAGAACAATCTCCATGAATTCGAGGATTCATGGGCTGTGCAGCAATTTATAGAAAATAAGTAATTTTTTGGGTGACCAACTCCTTTAACAGTCTGGGGGGTGTTGTCAAAATGCAGCACACATTGGTACAAATAGCTGCCTTTTGTCTCCTAACAGCAAGAATATAAAAGCA
>NC_139711.1:27595354-27700354 GCF_964188405.1 Protomyctophum parallelum | reverse complement strand
CTGTTTCCAATCTGCTGAAGACCCAACCCTTCCATCTGGGCCCTGCATAGCCTGGAAACCTTGTATGTCCCAAACGGGCAATTTTCAGCAGTGATGGAAGGAGTAGGCTACTCACATTTCTTACTTGACTCATTTAGTAAATTAATAATTTATATTTAGTTCAAATCATTATACTGTCTATAGGTCTGAACTGAATTGATTTGTAATAATAATAATAATAATAATAATAATAATAATTAAAAATAACTATATCTATATATATATATATATAGTACAATATTTTTGTAGTATTAGTAGTAGAAGTATTGGAGTAAAAAAAGTACCTACAAGCTCTCAACGTGCCACATCAAGCTTGTAGATTTGCTCACCTTGCTTCTTTTGTGTGACACTGTAATATTACAAAGTATAGGAATTATATATATATTATATAATAAATATATAAACATAAATAGTTGAAATATAAGGAGATGCAAGGTTTCTGCTCGACAGCAGTGTAATGCTAAATGTGCTTAATAGCCACGTACCTTCATGGGCTGATCAAATCGTTAAAGCTAATCAGTGTTGAGAACTTCCCCTACACAGTCTATCACAATTTAGGTATTTAGCAGACGCTCTTATCCAGAGCGACTTACAATTGCCAGATCAGAGTACGCAGAGTAAGCATGAATTCTCACTCAATAAACAAGGTAAATAATCACATAAGGGAGGGCGCTCGCGGGTGGCACAGTGGTACAGTCAGAGTGCCTCCCCACCATCACAGAGGATGTGGGTCGAACCACCGTAGTCCTTCTGGCTTTGTCGGGTGTCTATGTCAGGGGTGGGCAACTTTGACGATGGAGAGGGTCACTATATTTCCACACTCACTCCAGAGGGCCACATTGCATATTACCCTCCTAACAACAATAGGAGATCTACAAGCCGCACTGCGGCACGTTTTGATCTTGCAGATCAGCTATATTTGCTATATTATTTGAAATTAAATCCTGAATATTTTCTTTTTTAATTTTTGAATTGGAATCCTGAAAAGTAAGCTTTTTATTTAATTTCAAATGCATTTAGTTGGCACAATTTGCACAACCTTCACTTCATGCACCTAATCACTTACACAATTTGCACTACATCACACTCCATTATGTGCATTAGTCTCTGACTTTCCTTCTTTACACTCTGATGTCAATTACACATTACCTTGTTTTGTTACACAATGTTCAGTTGTTGCACACACTTCTCACATAAAATCTCAAAGCATCAACCTACAACACACAAATAGTCAAATCTCTAAACATAATGTGTAAATGACATAAGAGTGTAATGAAGGAAAGTCTAATGCAGATAATGTTTAGACAACTTTATTTAGAAAATAAATAAATAAAACATTTTTGGGATTCATATGTGTGTGCTGTTTTATGTTTGACTTTGAAAAAGTAGGCCTACAAGGAGTCATTTTACAAAAGGAGTAATGGCTCATTCTCCAGAGTCATTGTCATTCATGTGTGTTCCTATGATTGTGTTTTCAATTTTGCACTTCATTGTGCTGTAAATGCTTGGTAGTGTGCAGCAAATGCTTAGTTGTGTGTACTCAATGAATGGTATGTGTGTGTCATTTGAAAATATGGCTGTGTGTACCAAATGAAAACACAAGTTCCATTTTGGGAGCAGTTAACAGTTTGACTGTTTTAAACACGTAACCCGCATTTTAATCAACCCCCTTTCACTGCCGAGATTGTTGTATTACCTTTAGAGCATACGCTGAATTATTTGGGCTTTTGATCCGTGAAAATCCGGCGAAAAATGGTTGATACGTTTGTTATGAACGATCACACCACCTTGGTGCGCCGCAAGACGGCCCCACAAGACCCTCCTCCATGAGGCGTTGTACCCCGTTCATTTACATTGGCCTCAATTTCCCAGAAGCCCTAGCAGCCCACAGCATGTGTTGATTTCCGGTTCGTCATCAAAACGAAACCATCTCGTCTCCAGCTCCGCAGCAAAGACGGAGTTTCTTTTTAATTATTACAATACGACGGATTAAACACATAAAACAAAAGGCGGGTATGTCGTATATCGCAGCGACAGTAACCTGGAGTAAACCATTCCTGGCAGTAAAACTGATCTGGCAAAGAGTCATGGAAAAAGAGTGTCAGGGTTTAGCATTTTTTGTGAGGTTTTCAGTTTTGTGTGTGCAGTTTTGAGAAATATGCCGTTGTGAAAAACGTGTGTTAATTTTAAAGCCCAGGGGTATTTGGAACCATTAAATCAGAGCGCTCAGCGATTTGCAGCTTGGTGGCAGGTAAAGAATGAGTCTAGCATCTGTCTAAACAATGCTATATCTAAATAATATTCTGTACATTTGAAACTATAAGATATACAAAATTTCGACTTGTCCTTCTAAACTCTAAAGGCTCATTCATACTCCACTTTTAGGTGATGAGCAACTCACATTTTAGGTGACTGATAACCATATCACATAAATGGTGATAACGAGTCGAGGCCATACTACTCACAGTGATGTCCCTAGCATTGTTCCTGCCTCCCTCTGGTTCAGATGCACAACACCATGCC
Source organism: Protomyctophum parallelum (assembly GCF_964188405.1). Classification (NCBI taxonomy): domain Eukaryota; kingdom Metazoa; phylum Chordata; class Actinopteri; order Myctophiformes; family Myctophidae; genus Protomyctophum; species Protomyctophum parallelum. Next base: position 27,697,792 of record NC_139711.1, on the reverse strand, counting down.
TAGCCTGGGCACCATTCCATTTCGGGTTTATGAACCGGTCGGGACCGGATGATATTGCGACGTCATGTTGTAGTATTGTTTTGTAGTCATCAATATTCCGGAACTTCCTTTTCCCTCAAGCTACAGGCTACGAGAGCTTTTATTGTTATTCTTCCGGTTTGAGGGAAAAGGATGTTCCGTTTGATTGTTCCTGCCTGATGACTACAAAACAATACTACAACATGACGTAACGATATCATCCGTTCCAGACCGGTTCCCACGGCACTTTTGGAACAAAGACGGCTTTGCTCCGAGGTGGAAAGCCTCGTGAGGCAAGGTTACCCCATGCCTGCAAAACCAAGGGGACCGTCCACCCAGCTTCTAGTCCAATCAGTGAACAGGGTGATTGCCCAGAGTGAAAGCGGAGATGTGGGTCAGTAAAAACAGATATGTGTGATTCATGTATGTATGTGATTGGTTGCTACTCACCGCGGTGAAGGACTACACCGCAGTGAGTTGATCATCACCTAAAACTGGAGTATGAATGGGCCTTTACTCCTGACTCCCCCTAACCACTTCAACCCTCTAGTCCACTGTTTACAAAAAATTAAATAAAAAGTAAAAAAAAATACACATAAAACATTTTGTATGGGTCGGAATATATATAATAAATGAATTCATAACTTTCATGAATAAAGACAACAATGTGTTGTTCATCTTCCATTTTCACTAATATATAATTTCTCTGTTTGGGAAGTTGGGAACCACTGATCTCGTCTTAGTGAAATCGAGTTGAGTTGCAACTGTACTTGTAACTGTACTTACACCAAAAATAACAGAACGGCTATTTTGGGCAAATGTTCCCACACCCAGAATAGGCGGTTAGTTTCTACTGTAGTGTGTCCATCTGCTGACAAGTACAGAGCAGTGGATTGTATATTCATTACACTATTAGTTATTTATCCATGACTCTGTCACTATTAATATTTCAACGACTGAGAAACTGTGGACCATATGCAGACACGAATGGATTTCAGTCTAGACTATGAAATTGAAAACAATAGAAGAGAATAGAATAAAAACACATTATATATTTTAATTATACGTAGTTTGTTGACTGGCATAACCAGGATGCAGGTGAGACCAGCTGAATGTGAGACAGGATGAAGGTATGTGAGACAGGGTGCAGGTGTGAGAGAGGATAGAGGTGCGTGTGTGTGTGTGTGTGTGTGTGTGTGTGTGTGTGTGTGTGTGTGTGTGTGTGTGTGTGTGTGTGTGTGTGTGTGTGTGTGTGTGTGTGTGTGTGTGTGTGTGTGTGTGTGTGTGTGTGTGTGTGTGTGTGTGTGTGTGTGTGTGCGTGCGTGCGTGCGTGCGTGCGTGCGTGCGTGCCTGCATGTCTATATGTGAGACCAGAGCCATAGAGTAAGACAGAGTTACGACATCTCCGTTCACTTCATGGGGCCAGTCCAATGACGGCTCTACATTGGTCTATTGGCGAAGAGCATTGCGAAGATCGAGTGACAATGTCCTGGACCAACTCAGACAACAGCCCAGCTTTAATGATCTTAAATCCCTTTACTATTTCGTACAAACAATGTATTTCAAACTCCAGCTTGTCACTCTCCAGGCTGCATGAACAGAGCTCGAGCACTCAGTTTTCTGCCTCCTCAATGTTGTAACGCTGTCTTACTCTATGGCTCTGTGTGAGACTATAGCCATTAGCCTCGCATAGTCATGCCTTCATCTGCCTTTGCGATGCATATTGCCCCAGGCAAATAAAGTCTGGCCACTCGCATTTGTGGACAACTTCACGGACGGCCAACCACATTTGTCTGGAACCAGGCTAGAACAAACCAGGGCCCAGTATGCAAATATGGGGCGGGACATTGCAGATACATTTTTTTAATAAAAAACTAACACAGAGAAGAACGAGACAGTGATATTAGTATTGCTACTCGAGGCTAATGTGAGACAGTATGCATATGAGTCAGGGTGGAGGTATGTGAGACAGGGTGTATGTATGTGAGACAGGGTGGAGGTATGTGAGACAGGGTGTATGTATGTGAGACAGGGTGGAGGTATGTGAGACAGGGTGTATGTATGTGAGACAGGGTGGAGGTATGTGAGACAGGGTGTATGTATGTTAGACAGGGTGCAGGTATGTGAGACAGGGTGTATGCGAGACATGGCACAGGTATGTGAGACATGGTGTATGTGAGACAGGGTTTATGTGATGTGAGACAGGGTGCAGGTATGTGAGACAGGGTGGAGGTATGTGAGACAGGGTGGAGGTATGTGAGACGGGGTGTATGTATGTGAGACAGGGTGGAGGACTGGAGGTATGTGAGACAGGGTGGAGGTATGTGAGACAGGGTGGAGGTATGTGAGACAGGATGGAGGTACAGTATGTGAGACAGGGTGGAGGTATGAGAGACAGGGTGGAGGTATGTGAGACAGGGTGGAGGTATGAGAGACAGGGTGGAGGTATGTGAGACAGGGTGTTTGTGATGTGAGACAGGGCATACTGTATGTATGTGATGTGAGACAGGGTGCAGGTATGTGAGACAGGGTGTATGTAAGTGAGATAGGGTGTATGTGAGACATGGTGTATGTGATGTGAGACAGGATGGAGGTATGTGAGACAGGGTGGAGGTAAGTGAGACAGGGTGGAGGTATGAGAGACAGGGTGGAGGTATGTGAGACAGGGTGTTTGTGATGTGAGACAGGGCATACTGTATGTATGTGATGTGAGACAGGGTGCAGGTATGTGAGACAGGGTGTATGTAAGTGAGATAGGGTGTATGTGAGACATGGTGTATGTGATGTGAGACAGGATGGAGGTATGTGAGACAGGGTGGAGGTAAGTGAGACAGGGTGGAGGTATGAGAGACAGGGTGGAGGTATGTGAGACAGGGTGTTTGTGATGTGAGACAGGGCATACTGTATGTATGTGATGTGAGACAGGGTGCAGGTATGTGAGACAGGGTGTATGTAAGTGAGATAGGGTATATGTGAGACATGGTGTATGTGATGTGAGACAGGGTGGAGGTATGTGAGACAGGCTGGAGGTATGTGAGACAGGGTGCAGGTATGTGAGACAGGTGTATACTAATAATAATAATACAACTTTATTTGTATAGCACCTTTCATGACATGAAATGCAGCTCAAAGTGCTTTACAGAACAATGGACAATAAAAGAAAAGCAAGGCAATGACATTAAAAAACAAGCAGTAATGCAATACAGCGAGCATTGTGATGTGTATGTGATGTGAGACAGGGTGGAGGTATGTGAGACAGGGTGCAGGTATGTGAGACAGGTGTATGTGATGTGAGACAGGGTGCAGGTATGTGAGACAGGGTGGAGGTATGTGAGACAGGGTGGAGGTATGTGAGACGGGGTGTATGTATGTGAGACAGGGTGGAGGACTGGAGGTATGTGAGACAGGGTGGAGGTATGTGAGACAGGGTGGAGGTATGTGAGACAGGATGGAGGTACAGTATGTGAGACAGGGTGGAGGTATGAGAGACAGGGTGGAGGTATGTGAGACAGGGTGGAGGTATGAGAGACAGGGTGGAGGTATGTGAGACAGGGTGTTTGTGATGTGAGACAGGGCATACTGTATGTATGTGATGTGAGACAGGGTGCAGGTATGTGAGACAGGGTGTATGTAAGTGAGATAGGGTGTATGTGAGACATGGTGTATGTGATGTGAGACAGGATGGAGGTATGTGAGACAGGGTGGAGGTAAGTGAGACAGGGTGGAGGTATGAGAGACAGGGTGGAGGTATGTGAGACAGGGTGTTTGTGATGTGAGACAGGGCATACTGTATGTATGTGATGTGAGACAGGGTGCAGGTATGTGAGACAGGGTGTATGTAAGTGAGATAGGGTATATGTGAGACATGGTGTATGTGATGTGAGACAGGGTGGAGGTATGTGAGACAGGCTGGAGGTATGTGAGACAGGGTGCAGGTATGTGAGACAGGTGTATACTAATAATAATAATACAACTTTATTTGTATAGCACCTTTCATGACATGAAATGCAGCTCAAAGTGCTTTACAGAACAATGGACAATAAAAGAAAAGCAAGGCAATGACATTAAAAAACAAGCAGTAATGCAATACAGCGAGCATTGTGATGTGTATGTGATGTGAGACAGGGTGGAGGTATGTGAGACAGGGTGCAGGTATGTGAGACAGGTGTATGTGGTGTGAGACATGGTGCAGGTATGTGAGACAGGGTGCAGGTATGTGAGACAGGGTGCAGGTATGTGAGACAGGGCGGATGTACAGTATGTGAGACAGGGTGGATGTATGTGATGTGAGACAGGGTGCAGGTATGTGAGACAGGTGTATGTATTGCAGTTCTTTGCATTATTGATCAGCCCATTCCCCAGAGGACTGGATACACACTGACCATGTTGATTTTCCACTGCGCACACGCACGCATGCACGCACGCACGCACGCAGTTCAGTTGAGCTATTTTCTCTTTCACTCTATCTTTATCTTTCAGTGCCTATACGCTCACACGAGCATGCATGTGGGCGGGCATTCTCTATCTTGTTCCTTGCATGTCTCTCATCTTGCAGCTTGCATATTTATTTATAGTAAAGGCTGATTAAACCGATCTGATCTCTGCTGTATCCTTCGTGTGTGTGTGTGTGTGTGTGTGTGTGTGTGTGTGTGTGTGTGTGTGCGTGTGCGTGCGTGCGTGCGTGCATGCATGCGTGTGTGTGTGTGTGCGTGCGTGCGTGTGCATGTGCCTCCATAAATGAATGCCTTATTTATATCATACTTTGTTGTATAGCCTCACACAACGAGTGGCAAAAAGAGCCAATCTTCAAGATCACAAGCTTCCAGATCGTGAGCTTGTAGATCAGCTCTTTGGTCAACTGTATTTATTTATTGATTTATTTATATTTTGTTTTTATTATGTCCAGCTATAATGGCATTCAGGTTTGAAAGTGGTTAATGTAATGTACTCAATGTTGGGTCTCAATGTTGTACCCCATGTATTTCCAACATGATTATATTGGTATTTTGAGAGAGAAAGGCCTCACAATATATCAATTTGTATATATTTTTTTAATGGTAACTCGAGGGTGTGTGTTTACCGTGATTATTGGCACTTCGGTGATGCTTGCGGAACTTGGAACCTATGTAACAGAGTTAAATAGTTAGTTTAATTGAGTTGTTCATTTGCCCACTATTGAGCAGTACCAGACAGTTTTGTTGTTCAAACTAAGATATATAGCACCTTGGTTCACTACATATCACACTGTTTGTCCTAGTGGTGTTCCCGTAGCTGCCGCTCTGTATGTCCCAGTGGTGTTACCGTAGCTACCTCAGTGGATTCCGGTTTCCTATGAGGTGAGAGGGCTCTTTGAAAACACTGCGATGTTATTTTATGTTTTTGTTATGAAATAGTGTTCATTTCAGCTGTAAATTGAAGCATACAGTGTCTAATATACATATGACGTTGGGTCATTATGATAATATGAATCTGAGTGCAATGAATCTTTTTGTAAACAGCTTTTGGTTTATCACGGGGACTAGTGAGTGAGTTTACTTTTTGTGTTGTGTTGCCCACAGACAGTCTGAGACTATGCAGTGGACCAGTTCCAACAACAAATAAGTGTTTTATTTGTCTGTTCTTACAGGTATGTATACTATATATATTGTACCAACTATAATTTGTTATAATTTAATGTTTTGATGGTAGTTCTTCTGTAATTTCAAACTCAATGTGGAGCCCAGTATGCTGCTATGATCTTCTCATTTCAATATTGTATTTGTATTAAAGATCTCTTATAATAAAATGAAAACATTTATTAGACAGAGGTTAATGTTATTGGTTAGGCGAAAAAGTATTAGACAGATAAGCTACTGTTATTGGTCAGGCTAAAACAGAGTGGATTCCGGTTTCCTATATGAGACAGTCTGAGACTATGTAGTGGACCAGTTCCAACAACAAATAAGTGTTTTATTTGTCTGTGCTTACAGATTAAACTGTCTTCTGAAGTTCCTGTTGTGTCCTTGACTACTAAAAGAAGTCCGTTACACCTAAAGCCAAATTATTTTGTAGAAAATAATTATACAAGAACAATCAGGATCAATCAGGATCATATGGATACACAGCAAATGTTCTTACACCTGAGTGAGATAAAATATGCAAGTTGTATGACAGCGTTATGTAACGTTACTTGTTATTTGCTAATTTATTAAAATATGCAAACTATCTAATTAAATGTGCACAACAGAAAAATGTGCATTGCACAAATGGATTCTACCGGAAAAATCAACTGAGAAAGATTTCCTACACCCTTTTATCAAATTCCCCCTGTGTGGCCTATAGTAGCTTATTTTTATTACCTTCTTTTTTTTCATAGACCTGGTTGCAACACTGGCCGACAGCCACGATAATGGAATCTGCATGGATGTAGAGATGAGTGCAGATACTTTGGCTTCTATTGATTCGTTGCGGAGTCATTTCAGGAAGATGAACAGAACCTGATACGACAAATCAGGATATCAATGAAACTAACAGAACGATGCATCAACGCTTCACGTTCACGTGCTCTTCCTGTGCACTTATAGGTCCTAATTCATTAAAAAGAAATACGCCACCGTTACACTGTGGCGGAAACATATATCGTATTCATCCGTCCGATCAAGCTACGCTGAGATGACGTGTTATTCAGAGAGTGGTGTGTACCACAGGTACGCAGGCGTATCGCAGGTGTATGTCATACTGAAAGCAGCGGGTGTAAAGTGATCGGAAAAGCACCCGACAACCTCATCTGCATAGATCCATGCACGCCCCATATCGCACCATAAAAGGCTTCAAGCATGACTCAGCAGACAGCAGTTTGAGATCCGTCTGTCAAAAATGATTGCTGGAAAGAAATCACAGCCGCGGTCACTGCTAAGAATATAGCCCGCACTCTATTAATTTAATAATTCTACACATGTAGGAGCAGGACAGTTAGGGCTTTATGTTATGTCGTTTTTGCACCATTGTATATTACCACTGTAGGCTACTATATATGTACAAACCATCAAAGGACACCAAAGGAAATAAAAAGATTTCCAAGCTTACAACGGTGCGTGCTCCGCTGAAGCAATATAATTATAATTTATTTAATTAAGTTCGGGACCAAGGCGGGTGCTCACTCACACCTTTGCAGAGGTAAAACATATCCGATATTTAAAATATCGGATATATGTCAATGCAAAAGTCGTCATTTGAGAGAGAGCTAGAGAGAGAGAGAGAGGGAGGGGGGCATGGGCCCTCGACACTGCGCGATAAAGAACAGTAGCCTATACATTCATAAGTGAATAATTATAGGCCTATATACCTCGTAGACCTGGGATCCTCTTGTCTGAAGAAATTATAATCCAGTGAGTTTATCCAGTGAGTTAAACTATTCTGTCATGTGATCAATATCAATATACATTATTATAAAGTCTGTCCGTCATGTGAACAAGCGCGAGTGGAGGTGAGCTGGCTTAAAACTGATATGACTGGCCGACTTTCAAACACGCCATTCATTAGGCTAATGTGGTCTTCTATTTTTTATATAGGGCTATATAGCCCTATTCATTTTCCAATGTGAATCGGATCGGCCGCACGCTGCTGTCTGCCCCCCCCCCCCCCCACACACACACACACACACACACTACACACACCCTGCACACACACACACACACACCGACCGACAGTCAACTGACTCAAGGAGCTCCGTAACAAAACAATTTCAATAGGCCTGCCGCCTACTGCAGGCATTACTACACTAAACAATGTTGGATTCGTACAGTGCAGAATGCAGATAAGCCTATGTTCTTATTATAATTGTGAGTTTGTTTTTTAACATGCAGCGCGAGTCCGCGAGAGCCGATCTACAAGCTCACAACCGTTGCACTTCGAGTAGAAGGCTGCCGAGTGAGCAGCCCCAATCGTGCATGGTAGAAATATCCTAATGCATGCATTTAGGCATACAAGTGCACTCGGCTTTTATATATATATATATATATAGGCTATCATTTTTTATGTGCTGATCGACCAATATGTTGGGGACACATGCCTATATATTTTATCTGAGATTTGGGAACAATTTATTGATTCAGCATGAAGACTAAAGCCTTCTGAATACATCTATACGCAAGTGTATGCTTGCGTAGATTTCTCCGCCACCTAAAGAGGTCCCGTAGGATTTGGCTGAGTTTCCGACAAACCTACGTGAGCGTCAAGTTCACGGCCATTTCCATGAATTCCAAATTAATGTGGGAAATCCACGTAAATGCCTTTCCGCTAGCGTCACGTTATTATATCAGCGGAAACGCGTTGAAGAATCCGGACCATAGTGTGATGGTGAGCCAGGATAGGTATGTGGCTCACACACACAGTGGAGGACAAAGTACTCAACCCCCAGTACTTGAGTGAAAGTATAGATACTCCTTGTAAAATATTACTCCACTACAAGTGCAAGTTGCTATATGTAATTTGATATTTAAGTACGAGTACTCAATCGTAGTTATCGGCTACCAAAAAACAGAAGTTGACTGGCAGTCAATGATTGGCTGCTATTTAACAGTAGCCTATTATATCACTATAATGTTATATCATTGACCTAAATGTGTTATATCAACAAAGATAGGGTGGTTAAAAAAAGGTTATGCAAACTTGTGTTCTGACTTCTGGGTAGTAGTACGGTTATATATCCACGGCCGGGAAAACATACCGGGATATTTAACTTCATCATTTCATCGTCTACTCAGGCTTATGTGAACACCCCAGACAGTTCTTTTTTAAGTTGCTCCATTCAGTATTTAGATATTTCATATTCATTTTAGCCGCCCCGCCCCCTTCCTATACAAATTACAAAACCATTGCATCTTCAAACTCCATTTTAACCATAACCAAACTCATTCGAACCAGCATCGAAAACACCCGTCCTTTTATCTGGTGACTGATGCTGCCCTCTCAATACGTGAGGTGCCTGTTTTTTTTTTTATGTTTTTCATTCATTTTAATAATGCTTTTGGAAAATGAAAAGCACCAGGGACAACGAAAAATTAATAAATACAAATACAACACGGGCACCTCACGTAAAACAGTACTTGAGTTACTTTACACCACTGCCCTGTTACTGTCCACCACTGCTCCCATGGCATCATGGTGAAGGCATGGATGGTGTCGAGGTGGTTTAGCACGTCGATAACAACAAATTAACAATGCACACTTGAAGCTATACCCTGGGCATGAATCCAATGGCATTGCTGCCGTCAGCTGCCAATGGCTTTTTTTTTTTTTTTAAGATATTTTTTTGCGGCTTACGCCTTTTATTGATTTTTGAAGGGACAGACAGTAGGCTGACAGGAAACGGGAGAGAGATGGGGGGATGACATGCAGTAAAGGCCGTGTCGGGTCCGGGAGTCGAACCCGCGGCACACTGCGACTGGATTACCAGTCCGGTGCCCAGACCGTTACGCTACGGCCTGGGCCCTGCCAATGGCTTTTAACGGCCGTCAACTTAGCGTTGTTAATCTGTAATCAACTTACACAATTCCGCCTCATCTCAAAAAGCACAGCGGCGTGAAAATGTATCGAACGTGCAGGAGTGAAATGCTGCGGACATTGATCACCGAACCTTTTGACAAAAAAAGACATAAGCTGTTGATAACTTAATTGACACATGGAGTGCAGGACTCTTAGAAGGTAACAGATACAGAGATGTTCATGATAGTCTGATGCACACCATCTTTCTTTCTTTCTTTCTTTCTTTGGAACGGAAGTCTGGTCCGCAGAGACAGGGGTTACAGGGTAGAGTGCTTCCATGCAGAAACGCCATCAGATAATAACGGTGGAGGACCTGGGTTCACCCCAGCTCATTAACGGACAAACATGATTCCCCTGTAAGATGGGAACAGGACTGGAGCAGGGCTGCTGGTTGTTCAGCTGTATACAGAACACTGCAAGAAATGAAGGGTGCATACTAGACTATAGTCATTGGTTAGACATGGGTTAAGGTTAGGTTTAGGTGTGCTGCCCCGTGGGAGGTTAGGTTTAGGGTGAGGGTTTGGGATAGGTTGTAGTTGTAGGACTAATGACTGGTCTAACCAATGACTGTAATGCACCCAGAAATGATGCACACACTGTTAAGGCTCATACATAGTCTGGATATTCGGTGGTGGGGTGACCACCGAACTACACCATGACGTCACGAGCCGTGGGGAAGAGCAAACCACCGCCACCGCTCCAGCCCTTCTCTCTGTTTATACTCACCACCGCTCAACGTTATTTCAGCTCCGGTGGTCAGCTCACCACCGGAGCGGTGGTCACCTCACCACCGAAAATCCAGACTATGAATAGGTCTTTAGTCTCTGATAAATCTACAAGCACAATTGTATAGGCTGTATAGGGTGCTGCATTGCTGCTTGGTAGCGAGTCTGGCTCTTTCACCCAGTGGTTCTCAACCTGTGGGCCACAGGTATGTGGCCTCACATAATCTTTAGTGATAGAGAAATATCCCATACACCCACAATGGGCTTTATTATTAATTATTTTGTGGTGTTATTATTATTATTATTATTATATATTTTCACTGGACCATGTCCCAGGTTGACCAAAGGAGAATTTCTTAGCTCCATTATTTCGTTTTTAGGAATATTTTTGAGGGGCACTATCCCCTCCTATGTCCAGCTTTGAGGGTTTGTGTAAACACACATTGTCCTAACACAAACATTGCATGCCATTGACAATGGATGGCCAGTAGGCTAATGAGTATTTGTGCAAACACAAACATACCAGGTTTATGTACTGTATGTATGTAGGCTAGCCAGTGCCACTACTTTACAAAACAAGTTGGTAAGATTGTATAGATCCGTTATTGTGCACGTATGCGCACACACACACACACACACCAGTCCCCCACACACTGAATCCACATTACCCTCCTTACTTTAGGTCATATAACTATTGCTCAAAGTGAGTATACCGAAGTACAGATAAAAAATGACTCCATGTCTCTTGTTTATATAAATAATAATATTAATTAATGCCTTATTTTAGTGGTTCCCAACCAGCTCTGGAACAAATATGCACGCACGCACGCACACGCATGCCATTCTCCTCCGACCTCTGGCATCAAAGAGGGATTTTTTATGGCCACAGTAGGCTACTTCTGCTCACTCACTCGATTGTATCTATTTTTCTCCACACAAATCAGAAGGCATGACACAGTCTCATTTTATTTATTTGTTTCATTAATATTTAACATTAACACTACTGATCGTAAAGCCGAATGTATGCTTAGTTGCACAACGGTGTCATGCAGTCAATATTTAATTTCAAGATGTTTCCCCACACTATGCCTAGTTCAGATATGTTCTATTTTGATGGACGTTTTTCTTCTTCTTTTGTTTTTGTAAAATATACTGTAGTTACAGCAAAAACAGATTGGAAAACAATGACAGCTGTGCAGGTGAACGCACGCTAGCGTGTCCCAAATCGACTCACCATAAACCCAATGTGGCCCTCACTCCGAAATTAGTTTGACAACCCTAACAGTTGTCAAAGTACAGTTGCATAACTCAAGTCCAGTTCTCTAAGACTACAGGGGACGCAGCACGGTTGAAAGAAACAATGCTGATGAAATGCTTCCCAGTGGAGCTGGAAGTAGTATCAGCATGTGTCTCATTAAAGTTGCAAATGGTGTTCATTTCTATAGCACATTCATCCACTGTGTTTTACAGGCAGGCTAAGTGTTTTTGAAAGTTGGGGAATGTTGGGACCCCCAGGGGTCCTTTTAGGGGGTTCCCAGCAACATCTGTTATTACAGCATCACAATTATTTGAACCCTTTCATCCATACAGTATGTTATTTGCTGGCTATTCAAAAATAGCAGATATACAAGCTATATATAACAAACAAAAAATAAGTTGTTTGCAAAACTTTTAATTTCTTAATGCAAATTTTAAATTAAATTTGTTACAGCTTGTTCAGTAATCCTCCAACATTCAACACACACACACACACACACACACACACACACACACACACACACACACACACACACACACACACACACACACACACATCATGGGGACCAGTCTGTTATGTTATGATCTGATTGCCCATGGCTGTGTACTTGTACGTGAATACACAATGTACTTGGATATGTATTGTGTATTGCCTGTAAGCATACTTGATAGTTAGCTACTGGAGACATCTCAGAAAGCAAGGTCAACTTGCTGCAGCTAGCGATTGTTATGTCTCAGTGATTGTTAGTTACGTCATTAGGATCCAGCTATATATTTCCAGTATGTGTATAATAAACTGGTGAACCCTTGGCGTGATATTGTCTAGTGTCCCGTTATTTTGTTCTCCTGGGCCCGTCCGCCGCCGCCGCCGTACCAAGGTATACTTCAACCAGTTTGACACACACCACCCAGCCTGCACACACACTACCGGTCTGCCAGAACCAGACGAGGGTCCAATTAGATTCTACAACACAGTCCAAGTGTTTATGTGGACCTGCTGTTTGTCTCTTTGTTGTTGTGGAGTTTGTGTGCGCACAAATGCTGACTCAGTCCTTTCCACTGTCCCTCACCTCCATTCGGTTTTATATAGCTTTGCCTTAGCTGCATATGGCTATTTATGTTATGTTTAATGGTGAAACGTCACGTTGTTATTGCCCAAGGACTCTAGTTTGAGAAGGTCTCCTTCAGCTGAATATAGAGCTCCCAAAACCACTCGCATTCCCTGTTGGTTCGTTCCAGTGGCCCTCCGTCATGATTTTATGGTCTCAGTTGGGTGGAAACCTTATACGTCAAAGCAGCTACTTTTCAGGAAATGCGGGCAAAAAAACATTTTTACAATGGATTCAATGTAGTAATTGTTCGTCAAAATATCTACTTTTCATTGGTGCAATGTTCATAAAACCCTCACCCAAACTAAACCACTGCAACGGCTCTATACATCCGGCACATCCACAGGGCGTTCTACGAGAACACCATTGAGAGCATTCTGGCCAGTGGAACCACCACTTGGTATTGGAAATGCACTGCCCTCGACCTCAGTGCATCATAGGAGGGGAGCTTCACTCCCTCCATAGTGGAGGAGCTTAGGGAGAGATAAGGGTGATTTCGCACTAATTTCTGAAAGCGGCCCGAGCCGGTGACCTCCAGGGTCGCCACAGCGTCCAAATCCATATGAACACCATTAACAACCTACAGTATATAAGGCAACATTTTCAAAATGTCATTATGTTTTAAGTAGCGTGACATGTCAAACTAGGGGATTCATTTTCATGATTCTGAATCCATTCCAAGCATTAGTTTTGCACGAAAAACACTCCTTGGGCTAAATTTGGCCATACACTTGTTTGTGTTTTTCCGTGCAGAATTAATGCTTGGGATGGATTCAGAACCATGAAACCGCCCTAGTTTGACATGTCACATGCTACTTAAAGCATAATGAAATCTAGAAATAATTGCCTTATGGCCATATGGATTTGGCCGCTATGGCGACCCCGAAGGTCGCCGGCTCGGGCGCCATAGCAATAATTAGAGCATGCCGTGGCTACATCTGTGCAAAATTTGGCGTTTTTTAACTGTAATTACAAAAGCCTGCATAAATAATACTTGCGTCACTTTCACCTGTATTTACGTTGTGACAATACAATTCCATTGATTTGACTTAATTAGTTGACCGGAGTGTTCTGGACCGAATAGACTGTGATGCTTTGGAGCCCCCTGCTGGCAGTTGATGGTAAAATTCAGTTACTCATTTCCTGTCTAGACAGGATGTTGTTGTCAGATCAGGAAGAGAATCCATGGCTACAATGTGCTTCTAACTAAATGTGTCAGTGTGAATTGCAATCCATCCTCTTCACATGCTTATTAAGACGCAATGTCTGTGAGTAGGCCTATAGCCTACTTGTTTAGGATACTTATATTGTTGATAAGAGCACCTTATTTAAGTTATTTGTGAACTTAGCAGAATGTTATCAGTTATTATCTATCTTTTGGATGCATCTACTGTGAATATGCTAACTTAATAGCTATATAATACTTATTATTGTGAGTGTAAAAAAAGAACTGCATACATGTAGGCCTATACCTACCTCATTGGTGTAAAGAGCACACAATATTACACATTACATCTTGGCTGTGTGCAATAATTGCTGGCCTATTTGTTGTATTATTTAATACTTTGTAGATGGGCAACTGTCCTGTAAGTATAGGGATTCAAAGTCAAACCATTTAGCCACATAAATCGAGCATCGCAGTCAGGAGGTTGTCCACATTCAGCTCACTTTATATCCATTCATTATCATTCTCCAACAAGCTATACCCTCAATCTAATGGTTAATTTTGTTATTATGTTTTTTTTTTTTTTAACACAGAACACACAGTTCACTTTTCATAATGTACTTCATGTAGTTAAATTATTAACAGTTATTATCAATAATGTTATACCAACAGGTTCTGTTATGTTCATGCAATAACTCTGTATCTTAACCTCTACTTCAGGGGCTTAGTGATATCAGAGTCTGTGTCATATTTTGCGTAGATATAATCTGTAGCATATCACAGGAACAAAGCAACGCTGCCAAGCTGAATGCAATATAATTTCAATAAATGAATCCTGACGAAAGAGTCTGACTCAACTGCAAATTAGTCCAGCTACCCGAAAAGTATTTTCTCTTTTCAATCGCACAAAGAAGCCAAACATTATCAGACCCCGTAACTCATTTTGTATTCCTTCGGTTATGTCTTGCATGCGCGGTTCGTGTTAGAAACCTTTTTTAACAGTTTTGCTGATACCAAAGCAAATAAGTTGTGCAAGCTTCCCTTGAGTGATTAGTAATTGGGTTGTGTCTGATTAGTGAACTTCCTACTGATTAGGGGAAACTGTTCACAGGCGCTTCCTGACAGCTGTAAGGACTGTTTAATTGTAAATGTAATTATAGCCAGGCCGGTCTTCGTCATTAAAAAGCACAAAGACTCATCAGTTTTGAAACAATATCATTCAGAAGCAATCACTGGGCGTGTATAGTGCCTTACCTCAGGTTACATTGCACGTACTATAGCACAGTGGTGGGACACCCAGGGGTCCTTGAGGGAGCTCAAAATGTGTTAGCACTAATTATGCTTAGGATGTGTGTAAACGTCTTTAGAATCAAAACCACGGGGTGCTTTGGACGTGTATGGCATCTTTGGGTCTTTTAATTGATTCTTCAGCGTACTCCTTGTGTTTTGTGCATGCACACTGCCGTTCACTGCCTTGTTTACGGCTCATTTAGAATGGCTCATAGGCCTAACTCTAAATCTAGGGTGCTCTCCATGGTTTTGACCAAAGGAGCAATGTTCTGTCTTCATTTCTGACTTCCGGAAGCATCTCGTTTGGAATATAAACGCTTCTAGAGATACTTTAGATGTATCAACGTGAGTTAAGAACTCAATAATTATGCCTCCCGGTTTTGGGGGTTAACGGAAGGCGGGGCAATTCAGAGTACAATCTTTCTCATCTGCTGGCACTCTAGTGCCATTATTTTTCCCCACAAAATAAGTGTTAAATGATTATTTAGCCTGGCATTGGATGTGCAGACATGACATTCCAAAGTTCCAAAGCTATTGGCGCTTTGGTAAAACAACAGTGAATTGTCCCCATTGGAGGGATTTGCCATGTATAACATGGTGTGTCTCAATTTTTCCTATGTTTGGGACAAAAAAAACCCATTCAAATATGGAGATACAAGGTTTCTGCAAGAGACCATCGATGCACTTCTTCAGATGTGTTGGCGACTTGGTGAGGTAACCAAACTTAGCCTTGCAGTTTATGTGCACTTGAAGCTATAGCAGCACCTTCACATGTGATAGACAAGCAATCGCTCAGAGTATTAACTGGAGTCATTCAAGTGGAATGAACGCTCCACTGGGAAATCCTGCTGGATCAACTGCTTTCATCACAGTGGCCCCTAATTTATCAATGGAACATTGATCACACAGTGACGGAAGAAGTAGGCGACTCACATGTTTCAAGTAAAAGTGTAAACGCTTCACTGGGGTCTTTACGTGGGCACCCTCCTTCATACGTGTTTCATTGATAGGCCCACAATACCTCCAAAGGGCTCAATGGGGACTCAATGGCCTCCCTCTGCTTTTACCCATCCATGTTCATTTTGCAGCCCAGTTGGGGTCCTTTCTCTTGATCCATAGCCAGCTGCTGCTTCGTTTGGCAGTCTCTGACAGTGACTTGACGGCTTTGCGGAACACCTGTCCTCCCACGCCCATCCCATTATTCGAGGCAACGAATTATCTACACCTGACCTCAACCGGAAGCACCTGGGCACGCCAGCCATGTTGTTCTGCCTCGGCTGCTATGATGGAGTACTTCACTTAAGTTATTTGTGTTCATATGCTTCACCAACTACAGCCTCCCATGGTACAGTTACTGTAGTTTGACTATGAGTACAGACTTCTGGGAGGTTGACCACAAGACCAGATCCGGCCTGAGGTTAGTTGTAAAGATCTGAGGCGGGAAGATGAGTTTCTGGTCTAAATCAACCATGCAACATCGTCCAGTCCCGGGCAGAGTCCAGGAGGGTTGTTTCCACTCTTGCAGATGGCTTTACTGGGAGTTGTCCTGCTCTTAAAAAAGGGATGGTGTCTCTGGGCCGTCTCTGGGCATTGGTGGACGGAGGGTGTCTTCACAAATGTGATGAGGTATCACATTTGGGCAAGTTGCTAAGGAGTGTATTTCGTGCAAAACTAATGCTTGTAATGAGTTCAGAATCATGAATAACCTTTAGTTTGACATGTCACGTTACTTGAAGCATAATTCAAATGTGCCTTATATAGGTTTTCAATGGTACCCCAACGTTGAACCCCTGAATTTACCATGATCCAAATTGTATATAATAATCAATATTTAATATGGTTATTTATGACCCTAAGGATCATAAGAAACCTTGAATGAATGAATGAAAACTTTATTTCAGACACAATGGGTCCATATACAAACAACATGTAAAAACATAACAGTAAATACAAAAACAACAACACAGAGATAGCCTATGTATCAGGCTATTTTCACTCCAGGCAGTTCTTGTCAATTAAAAACATATAAGCATTGCCTCCAGTGTTTCCAGAAACATGAGGAGAAGACTGTATCACTCTGTGTGATCCCTGTTAAGGCCATAATTAATACATTCTTTGATTCCCTCAGTCTACACATGAATCTAAACATAAAATTCCTCAGTACAGCATGAAAGGTAGGTACATTACTGGTCACAAACATTTCACTTGCACTGGTCCATCTTGGGAGTCTCAGGAATATACGAAAAGCATCATTATATGCCACCTGAAGTTTTTTCATTTTCACTTTGCTGTATCGGCACCACAAGTGAGCTGTATAGAGTGGAGTGCAGTAGGTTTTAAAAAGTGCTATTTTGACATTGTCTGTACATATATGAAACTTTCGTGCCAGCATGTTGGCTTGACCATAAAGTTTACAGTACTGGCGCTGCACATCATCATCATCATCACATAGATCTTCTCTGATTATGTGCCCCAAGTATTTAAACTTCGTTACCACCTCTAAGACTTCACCTGCCAGATAGAAGGAGGGAAAGGTGAGCTTTTGGTCGCCCTTTGATCTACTGATCATAACAACACTCTTTTTAGAGTTGAACTTGATATCATACAAAAAGCCATATTTTGAACAGACCCTAAGTAGCTGCTGTAAGCCAGCACTGTAGGGTGAGAGTACAACCAAATCGTCTGCATAAATCATGTGATTAATAAGGTGATCCCCCACCATGCAGCCAGTTTTACACTCTTTTAACTGTTTTGATAAGTCATCCAAATACAAATTAAATAATATAGGCGATGAAATTCCCCCCTGGCGCACGCCATTGGACACTAGGAAGGGTGTGGATATACATATACTAGTTCCCCACCTAGCCTGCATGGTTTGGTGTGAGTACCAAAACTGCAGGATCCTTATCAGATATAAGGGGACACCTCGCTCTTGTAGCTTTAGAAAAAGTTTACCATGATGGATACGGTCAAAGGCCTGCGACGCATCCAGGAAACACATAAATACTGTACTGTTGCATCTACTATACTGACTTACAATTTCCTTAAGTGCATAGATACATAGATCAGTGCCATGATTTTTCTTAAAACCGAATTGATTGTCGGTGGATGCTATATATTCCTTGAGCCTGTCCAGGAGGATGACTTCTAGCACCTTAGACATTATGCTCGCCAGTGCGATTGGCCTATAATTGTCTATGGATGTTAACTTTCCAGTTTTATTTTTGACTACTGGCACTAACAGGACAGATAACATGGAATCAGGCAGTATGCCATGCAACAACAACCCTGAAAAACATATTGCAAGTATTACTGATACTCGATGACCAGCATGCTTCAGATGTTCTGCTGAGATCTGATCATTGCCACATGCTTTATTAAGAACTAATTTTTCTATAGCATAGTTCACCTCGTCATATGTGACAGTCACCCCATCAGTGTGTGTAACCTCACCAATATTAAAAACATTGCTCTTGATACAATTAAAGATACGTTCATAATGTCTTCTCCACAGCTCAGCAATATTTTCTGACCCTGAAGTACCATCAATGCTAGAAGGCATTGGCATCTTACTGTTATTTACCACCTTGACTTCCTTCCAGAACTCATACACATTATTTTTCTGTAGCTTTTCAGCCATAGCCCTCATGGCCTGTTCATTTCTTTTAATATAGCGTATAGCATATTTAAATCTAGCATTAGCTTGCTTCTTGTGGTCACACTCAGGGCCATGCCTAGGTTTACCAGCTAAGACCCAGCATTTAAGATCTCTTTTAGCCTCTACATGTAGATCATGGACATGGACATTCCATCCGGGTCTCATGTTATGATGTTTACTCTTTTTTCTTTTAAAAGGATTGCTTCCATTAATTAAACACTTGATGATAGAGTCATACATATTACACAGGGCTCCACAATGGCTTACATCCTTACAGTTAATGTTTCCACATGTAGTAGCTTCAACAGGTATAGTAATATTATTTAAGTAACCATCAGTCAGTGATTTGTACTGGTGTAGGTCCTCCTCAGTGAGTTTTGCCCAGTCCAATGATGATTACTACTGTAATTTATTTTGGGTCACGGACCATTTTAGCTTTGATTGACTGGCCTATTGCTCACAGACTACAGTATGTCTTATTTTTTTCCACAGTATTCTGAATTGCCACTGAACTGCTGGGACATTGCTTCCCTTGAAAGTCACCATCCATGCAATGCTGTACTGATTTCACATAATATTGTGTGACCCTTCTTGAACCACGCAAAAGCATAGCCCACAATGACCCTCTTTGAAGCCATCTTGATGTTAATGTTTCACAGCTGTTGTTGAAATAAATAATGGCATATTTCATGTGAATGTAGAATAAATCTGATGAAAAGAGGTGAAGTTGAGTTAAATCCTGACTTTGGCTTGATAATAGTTAGCGCCATTAACTGTGCAACCCTCAACATCAGCCGTCTGTGCAATGGCCTCTAAATCCATACCACTTATTGTTACCCGTCAAATGTTAACATTTAAGGCCTATTCATAGTCTGGATTTTCGGTGATGAGGTGACCACCGCTCCGGTGGTGAGCTGACCACCGTAGCTGAAATAACATTGAGCAGAGGTGAGTAAAAACAGAGAGAAGGGCTGGAGCGGTGGCGGTGGTTTGCTCTTCACCGCGGCTCGTGACGTCATGTTGTAGTTCGGTGGTCACCTAACCACCGTAAATCCAGACTATGTATGAGCCTTGTCCCACTAGTGGCCCCGAGAGGCACTCACACCTGACCAGAACAGAGAGGTTTGACCCGACTGACTCGGCAGACCAAACATCTTCCTTCCTTCCCCATTCTCTCGCAGGCAGGTTAAAGGGAAGAACACAGACTCGAAGTATACGTTTATTATCATCTCTAAAGAGTTAAAGGGTAAGACCACTTTTTTGGAGGTTTGGGTTGTTTTCTTACCTTATTATGGTCAAACTAGTCCAGTCCAGGAGTTATTTCGCTCTGTTGTGTTGTTTATTAGCAATTTAAGAAATAAAAAATAGGGTCCATTGACTTCCATTGTAGCGGGGAAACAGCTCTCAAAGTCACTCTTTTAGCACATGAACGAACGCAACAAAAGCTGATTCTGACAGCTTATGACATCAGGAAAACTCATGCGGTTTTATTTTTAATAAAAAATGTCAACGTTGTCTTGTTTTGACTAATTTGTGTAGAAAGAAGATCTGGTAGGTATGCTTACGCCAACCGAATCACTTCTGTTTTCACGTGACGCGGTATTACGATCCGATTGGTCCAACTCTAACTGCAACAATCTGGAACAGCGCACTTCATCCTCCGTTCTAAAAGTAAACGGAAGACCGCATTGCAGCTTCAGTGTCTCTCCAAACAAAATAGTACCTTTATAAATATATGTTAAAACACGAAAATAAAACCGCATGAGTTTTCCTGATGTCATAAACTGTCAGAATCAGCTTTTGTTGCGTTCGTTCATGTGCTAAAAGAGTGACTTTGAGAGCTGTTTCCCCGCTACAATGTAAGTCAATGGGCTCAAAATAACTCCTGGACTGGACTAGTTTGACCATAATAAGGTAAGAAAACAACCCAAACCTCCAAAAAAAGTGGTCTTACCCTTTACGTTTGATTTATTTATTTATTTTCTGCAAATGACAGTGGGCTCCATTAAGCTGTTTGCCTGCTGGCCTATGTAGCTTTGACGGAGCGGCTTCAGTCTGTCTCTGCTACCAAAGGCTAATGCACTGAAAGGCTAATTTGATCATAGCTAATAGCCGTCTCTCTAGTGGCGACAATTAAGCTGAAGCTATTTGGCCAGTGATTCATCACTGTCAGATTGTCAAGCTGTCTCCTTCACTCAGGACAGTACGAGAACTAAGTGGTTAACCTTTTCAACATATCGAACGCTGTCGGTCGGACTACCTCATATCTCCATGTTTCAATGTTTTGATGTTTTCCTTTGTCTTACTACACTAACTACAGTGTCACACAAAAGTATCAAAACATAGCTCATCTAAGCTCAAAGCTTTACTTTGTTTGACAAGGGGCTGTGTTGTTTACGCACACAGCAAGCCCTGCAAAAGTGTCCTCCTTTCCGAGGTCTTGCTGGTGGCCATTCTAGGACGGACGGACGGACAGACGAATGGTGCATGTAGTCCATGCAACTATCTGAAAGCTCACACCCTCACCCATCACATCATTTACATTCAATAGCCTACTTATCATTATAATTATACATTGTACATTCAATACCAATGAGACAATGATTGGACTTTGATTTGGTGTGCAGCTCAGGAGACAAAACAATAAAACCTCTCTCTCTCTCTCTCACGCACGCACACACACACACACACACACACACACACACACACACACACACACACACGCGCGCGCACACACACACACACACACACACACACACACACACACACACACACACACACACACTGTTTTCGCCACATTGCCTCCTAGAAATATGTTTTTGTCAGAACGAAATCAGCGGCGGTCGACCACAAGCAACCGGGCTCAGTGCGACAAGCGAGATGCATCAGGGCGTCCGTGGCCCATCGGCCTCATCCTCAGCACCATGTGGCCGGGACAAAATGAAGGATGCACTCATTACCCGCCGTGAATTGGAATTAGATAAGTAGGCCGCCACGCGCTCTGGCGAGCTGCCTTTTGAGGGCAAAACCATCAATAATGTGGAGGATTCTTTTTGCCCACAAAAAAGCAAGCAGCCCTGAGATTATATTATAGCCTATCGTCGCTTAGGGCAGTGGTTCTCAAACCGTGGCCCGGGATTCCCAGAGGGGTCCCCAAATGTAAACAAACCAACATACAGTGCTGTGTGTAGCGTATCTGCTCATTTATAAAGTGACAATTGAATGACTTAAGATCTTTTTAATACATCTAAACATGTCAAATTGTATTAAAACCATTATTGTGTCAAAATAAATAAACAATGCTATATATTAAAAAAAAACAATTTGTGAGAATGACAATGTCAATGAGGCTTTCATTACGATGCAGTGTTTGCAGTCCATGCAGGTCCAAAGAGAAAAGTATTCTCCCAAATAGCACTAGTGACTTTATGGGACCGGGCTGTGATGGAGGCCTGCAGGGGTCATCACTGCTGGCTTGTGGTGGACATTGTTAAAATCTCAGAAAATACTGTAGCCTGGTCAGATGATTGAGTGAGTTAACATGCTTTGAAGCATGTGAATATTTCCCATTTATCTACACAGTACTTTGCATTCTTATTGAACTCTGTGGGATCTTTTAAGCTGCACTGGTTGGGTAGTGCAGGGCAGAACAAGGCAGTGCTTCATGGTCCTATTCTCCACATTCACAGATGGCTGAGCCGGTTTTGTAGCCCCATCTGGCCATAGCAGCATTTGATCGTCCCCAATCCCTAGCTGTTCTTAGGAGTGTCTTCCACTGAACCCATAAATGATAAAAAAAATAGACATGTAGGCCTGGCCCATGGCTCAATGGTCCAGGCACCTTGGCTGGTAATCCAGTCGGGCAGTGCGCCGCAGGTTCGACTCCCGATCCCGACGGCCTTTCCTGTCAGCCTACTGTCTGTCCCTCCATAAAAAATAAAAAATAAAGGCGTAAGCCAAAAATAAAATAAAATGTAATTTCACCTCAAAAATTTTCTCAACCACTTCAAACACAACATCCCCTATTCTGGGGGGAATGTTTGACAAAGAATTGCAAATGTACAAACTCACAACGCGCCGCAAAGCTTGCAGACCTATTATAAAGAGCAATCAAACTACAGTTGCTACTGAGGTCCGTAGCCTAGGTTTATTAGTAGGCTACTTGTGTAAATGTGTGCTTAGCTGAGAGCTTCAGCTGGTCTGGTTAGCATAAGCATGTCCTGTAAACAGCACTCCCTCTGTAAATATTGCATGGAGCAGTAGGGGTGCATAGCCAATTTGTTTGTCCACTTGTTATCTCCCGTTGTTATTTAGTTTTGGAAGTGCCTGGTGACTGTCCTTTGTGTTTTCTGGCAGGGTTTAACGCAGGGTTTTATTAACAATTGTTTTGTTTTGTTTTGTTGCCAGTTTCCAACAGGCTCCATTGATATGCAAATAAGTTCGCCATGTAGATAACGGTACATTTCACTTTTCCTGGCGTGCAGTACTTTGGCATCCTCTTGTTTTTTATGAGATCTTATTAATATGAATGGGACATAGACAGATTTATTCTAACTAGACGGCAATTACATTTTCATCGTTTGCGTTGGTAAAATGTATCTACATCTAATTTGCATCAAAGCGTCTTTGACGACATTATGCAGGAGATTATAACTGCATCAAAACAACAAAAAGAGCAGGATCAAATGTCTCCAATTATTGTTGCTGTCTTACATTACAGAACATTAGATTTGTCGCAAATTAGTCTGCATAGTTGTTTTCCTAGATGGATTCCCTCTCACATTAGTTGCAGTGGTTCCAGTGGGTCCCAAGCAGTGAAAGAAAGTAACTAAGGGGCGATTCATACTATGGTCCCGGGTGCGCACTCGGGACCACTTGGTAGATGTTGTGGTAGTGTGAATGATGCGTACCGTTCCCGGGAGCGGATCGCCCAACCGTCCCCAGGACTGCATGGGGGGAGGGTCTCTGGACCATTGAAGTATATTCAGATACGGATCGTTCCAATGTGAATGCATGCGTACCTAAAGAAGGAAGTGGACTGTTTTTTATGTTTATGTTTTTTATTTTTAAGAACGTGACATAATCTCTAGTCGACGAGCCAAGCGTCAACAAAAAAAAAACACAGCCGCTGCACGATGCGTAACACCAGCGCATTTCTCAACGCCGCCCGTCTCCTGTTGAATCTGCTTATACGCGCAGCACCGCAGTATGCGCTGATCTTATTCTGCGGACTACACTTGGCTCTTGGGCTTTGCTTGGCACAGTTTCCAAAGTAAAACAAAATAATGATAATGCTAAAGTAGAATCCATAGCAAACTAATACACTGGAGCACAGAACAGTGAATAGCAGGCAGGCTGACAGTGAAGTAGTATAACGGCAAAAAGCCAAAGAGGCAATGCAATGCAGTGTGTCTGGATTTATTTGAGACAATGTCGCAGAGTTGATGGTCAGTGTCCGGGCACGCCAGCCATCAAGCAAACCGCCATCTGGAGGTTTAAAGTGTGTTATGCAAGTGTACCCGGGTGCGCTGTTGAATCTCGGGCAATGTGAATCATGGCCATCGGGGACCAGGCAACCGTATTCGGAAACGGTTCCAATGAAACAGATTCAGTCCGTCTCAGTGTGAATTGCCTATGAGTGCACTCAAGAACTCTTACTCCACTTACATTATTTGATAACTTGCCTTCTAATTACGTTGTGGATTTGAATTATTATTACAAAACATCCATTAACCACTTCTGCCCTATTTCAACATTAGCTATTTGAAAATAGACAATTTAAAAGCTCACAACGTGTTGTGTGTTCACTTATTGTGTTCCAACATAAAAATATATATACTTTTGTCTCATATATGTAGACAGACAGACAGACAGACAGACAGACGATACATTGCCACATAACTATATGTGCAATTAATGTTGTCAAAATAGAAAAGGTCTAAAAGACCTAATAAGCAACCCAATTTCAAATAAGTACTTCTCTCTATTAATTCATGGAGGCTAAAATGTGGGTGATGCGCATGAACAAGTCCATTATGGACTAGAGTAAAAAAGCACAGATGGTTAATCACTTGAACCCCATCGTCCATATTCTGGGAGGAACATTTGCAAAAATATAAAATAGAACAGCGGATCTCAGCTCACAATACTTTGCAACACGATGAATGCTTGTAAGCATGAAGATCTGCATTTTTTTGCCAGATTTTGAGATGGTGTAGATGGAAAAGGTTGTCCAAGTACAGTGGTGCAGTAACTCAAGTTCAGTTCTCTAATTAAGCCTACAATATTTTCAAGAATGGGTATTTTTTTGTGTGGCCCTTTCGGTGTGGTTTGCGTGACCATGTCATAATATGGTCCATGCTCTGCAAGAGGTGACAATGAGGGTTTGGTAGAGGAGAGGCCAATTATTTGAGAAGCTTCCAGTATGGATTCCAGCAGCCTTGTTTCTGCCAGTGAAGACGGATGAACATGGTGAAATAGCATGTGGCACAGTACAGCAGACAGCTGTTCTGCAATGGATTCCATTCCAAGTCCAACATGTAGGACCTGCCTCGTGTACAGTCTGGAACACGTCAATGTATTTTATTTTATTTTTATTGACCTTTATTTCTTCAGAGAAGAGCAAGCTCTCTTTTTCAAGGACTCCCCTATAGAACATGATCACAACATGTACAAAGTGCAATAATGATAAACAACATGAAACAATGCAAAGGGCTACACAATGCAGGTGCAGTCCTATACAAATCCATCCTAAAGGTAGTACCCTAAATGTCTCTATTCAGGGAGTCCTGCAGTTTGTTCCATTTGTCTGGGGCATAGAAGATGAAAGCAGTCTTTCCTTGTTCACTGTGGGTGATAAGTGGGGTGATAAGTCTAATGTGTGTCTGTGAGCGTCTTTGATATCCTGTCGTTTCTGGTTCTAAAATGAAGATAAATACAATGGGAGCTTGTCACACAGGGCCTTATAAATAAATAAAACACAATGTTGCTCTCTACATGGCAAGAGAAGGCCAGCCCAGTTTCCCCATATAAAATACAGTTTCAACAAAGCAGCTGGTGCTACACGGGACATGACTGAAAGCAGGGCAAGTGTATTGACTATGCCTTATTATTGGCTGCGTTCAGCCTTTTCTTGCCGAAAGCAGGTGATGTACAAGCACACCATGTGCCGTTATGTGTGACTGTGACGTGTAGGCTACTACCATACTGCTTTATAACTGACTCCCTAATGCCTTATGCATCCTTATTACTGACACTGTACTGCCTTACTGACTCCCTACTGCCTTATGCATCCTTATTACTGACTCGGTACTGCCTTACTGACTCCCTAATGCCTTATGCATCCTTATTACTGACTCTGTACTGCCTTACTGACTCCCTAATGCCTTATGCATCCTTATTACTGACTCTGTACTGCCTTACTGATTCCCTACTGCCTTAGGCATCCTTATCACTGACTCCCTAGTCCCTACTACCTTAGGGATAGCATTGTGCAGCACCATGTTAAAACAGTCTTATTCATATAGTGGCGAACACATTAGAAAAGAAAGACCACAAGTATATAATTGCTGCTCCACCAGACCACATTTGCCAAATAAAAATACAAATAAATGTTACTGTGCCAGACTGCCATTATACCATAATACAGTGACTCAATGCAGTGACAGACCACTGTCACACATACAGTATAGGTTATCAGTCCCATAATGGAACCTAGCTCCTCAGAGCTATATACCGGTAGTACATTGTTTTTCATAGTTTGTGTATGTACAGTACAGTACTGTATGCTTGAATGTTGCATAATTATGCCTTTAAAAAGTTACTATACTAACTCAGCCGCAATGCATTTTTATACTGTATAATGCATTATTATGTAACACAGATGTTGAAGACAGCAGTAAAAGGTTGCCTTGATGCTGATCTGCAGGCCAATCCATTTCAAAGGTGTTTTCCACTCCAGACGCTGATAAGCTGGCACAGGTCCAGGGATTCACATCTCCCTGCGTGCTTCCTCCCCTGACCTTGTTAGCAATTTGCTGCATCTACTGAGCCCAATGTTTCCATCAAAAACAAATCTGTTTAGTTTGAATGTGGCCAGCAACGAGCTATTATTACCACCAGGACGGGTGTACACTGTCAAGTGTTTCACTCAGTCTTTCTTGAGAGTGTACAAATAGAAACGAATGGACCCTTATGGGTCTGTAACTCTTGAGTTAAATGAATCGTGCGTGCGTGCCTGTATTTGTGTCGGGCAGAAACCTCTTCTCTCATACTTAAACTTTTTAGTTAATATAATAATGTCGTACTTGATTATACTATATCATAACTGAGCTGATAATTTTCCTGTCATTATTGGCAACAACCATTTAAAACATAGCCAATCTAAAAGCTATAGACACGTTGTGAGCTTGTGGATTTTCAATTTCTGTGACTTGATTGCTCAGACAGATCAATTTAGTCAATTATTAACAAAAAATACATTGATTTATCATTGATACATTGATCTCCTTGAAATCTAGTAAATGGATTTTAGTATAATAGTCACTTGTCCAGCTCTGCTGGGAGCCAGGTGGCTTGGCGTTCAGCTTACAGTGAAAAAAAATAAATAAAAAAACGAATTTGTGCCAACGCAGCACTTCCTTCAAACGCTCCAAGAGGAAGTCATTAGGTCCCCTGAACGAGGTCAGAGGTCAAAGGTGTGGGGGGGGTCAGCGAGCAATTGAGCCACCTCTTTGTTTAGCGTGAGAGAGACGTTTGCTGACTGGTAAGTTTGAGAGGAACTAACAAGACAGCTCTGTTTATCGGCGCTATAGCCGTGTGCTCTGATGTTGACCTGAGACAAGACATTGTTCACATGTCCGTGTCCCACGCAGCCTAAACACACATGGTTCTCTAACAGTTTCACGTCTAGGATGGACCCCCAAATTGATATGATTTTGCTGGCGGACCCCCACCTGAAAAGCTTGTGCTGATGTGAGTATGTTGACACAGGCTGTTGCACAGTCAGGTATTGCCACTTTAAGTAGTGTACATATGGGACACACCTTTCCCAGATACAGTACACGCACGCACTCACGCACATGCACGCGCACACACATGCTATATCTAAGTGATCAATTTGTGCATGCAATAACATGCTGTAACACTAGTGATCCACGTGCCCCGCAATGTAGCCTTTTTTGGTGTGACAATTGTCATCGCAGACCTTCGGAACAACATGTGGGATTGGAGCAACGGAAGTGAAAAATGTGCTTGCCGTCCACGTCAGATCCAGAAATATACATTACTATCGGATTCCTTTCCCAGATTGCGTCCCTGGTCAAAACAAACTTTATTCAATGACTCACAACCAAATAGCCGATGATCACGGTCACACATTTTTTCACACAAGACAGTGGTTCCCAAACTGAGGGTTGGCAACTTCAAAGGGATCCCCAAATAATTGTGGGGGTCCCCCGGTGATTAGCAATGTGCAACATTGTTTTCTCACTCAACAGTAAACACATCATCATACAGTATTTAAATGTATAGCCTGTACACTATACACTAGTATCTGAATATTTCTAAAGTGACAATGTAAATGGTCAAATATTACGTAAGAAAGGAGCACACATTGTGAAAATAGCCAATCTAGAAGCTCACAACACCTTGCAGTGGGAGCTTGTGGTTGGGCTATTTTCACAATATCTGTGGGATGAGTCAAACTAAATGTAATGCATACAAGTCCGTCTGGGGCTGGGTCCCCTGCAGTTCAAAGTTCAAACCTA
Source organism: Protomyctophum parallelum (assembly GCF_964188405.1). Classification (NCBI taxonomy): domain Eukaryota; kingdom Metazoa; phylum Chordata; class Actinopteri; order Myctophiformes; family Myctophidae; genus Protomyctophum; species Protomyctophum parallelum. The sequence continues at coordinate 27,669,278 of NC_139711.1, read as the reverse complement.
CAGTATGATTATTGGGCTGAAAAGTTTGGGAACCCTTGTTCTAAGAAACCCTGCCACTTTACACATTGAACATTGAGACCTTCCACTTAAGGTTGTGTTTACTTCGCCCGCCTCGCATTATAAATCTATTACATCATTACACTTCAAGGGCCATTTCAATTGCTGCTGTTCATGAGCTCCGAAAATGCCCCGGAAATTATTTCTAATTACCGATTGTCGATGCGGGTGGTAATAAAAAGTGACTGTGCATGGATGTGGCGGGGTTTGGCTGCAAAACAGCAGGAAGTAATTATGCTGATCCGCAGTGAAAATGATATCACCCACAGTTTCCCCCGGTCGTACTAATCCTTCACGTTTTTTTGGAGCAAATGGCGAACAGTGCAGAATGGACTTTAATTTGATTCGATTTTCATGAGGAATTTAGAAAGCACAGCAGCTTAATCCATTAAAACCGGTAAAGCCCATCTAGATTTCAGCATTGCTTATCTAAAAGTAGCTTATCTACAAGCTTGAAGCGTGTCACAAAGTGTAGCTTTGAGCTTGCCTATTTTTTATTTTTTTAATCTTGAAAGTGTTTGAAAACATTTGTATAATTTTGAAGTTTTGTTTCTCTTATCTTCTGGGGGTCCGTGGCCACATACATGGGGTTCTTTCGCACGAAAATAAATAAATAAATTTAGAAATGTAAATAAGGCATTGTGGAATTGACCTCAGGTCTTAATGGACTAAAGGGAGGTCCATAAAAGCCCCAGAGGAGTACGACACAAAACGCAGCAAAGCCTAATTCATGCTCTGTGCGCAGAGAATGGTCGACAATAGAAGACCTACGCAACCTGCAATCGTATGAATGTGTTTATTATATATAATTATTTGCATATAGAGTCAATAGGCCATATTTCCAAAATGGCACAGCAGCCATATTGGAAATAATTGGGATACTTCCTTCATAGCTGTTATACCAATATGGTAGACCAATTATTTGTTTACAAACATTGGGACTGGGCGCACAGGTGACTGTTTCATGTAATCAATTCCCAACAGATCTCCAAACCTGTTGTTTTGGGGAGCGCTGGTTTCAGTCCATTCAATCTCTCTTGTGTGTATTGGCTAGTGAGATGCACCCTAGGAGACATTTATAATTCAAAGCGCAACAGTATTGCGCACAGAGAACAGCTGATATACAGCTCACATCGCATCGCGGATGCAACTGTTGTGAGCGTAGAGGTCTGCGTGCGCGACACCATCGCGGGACGAAGCATAAATTATACTTGATGGGCTGCAGGTGCGCGTGCAGCCATGGACAGCCAGGCTCTGCTGCCGTGATCATGAGTGCACCTCCCGTTCTTATGACAGCGACTGGAGGTGTGGTTTTGAATTGCTATTATTGTTCAAACACAACAGAAACCAATGGACTATAAATTTCAAGGGCGAGAGATCACAATAAAAATCCTAATCATTCTTACTCCACACTGTGATAAAAACACTGGGAGCATCAGTGCCAGGACAGAAAGGATGCGGAGCAGCTTCTTTCCCCAGGCAATCAGGCTCCTGAACTCTAGCCTCCCTGGCAGATAGGACATGAACTGTGATCTATGTTCATTTTTTTAAATGGTTTTTATTCTATTAATCTTTTTTATGGATCCATGTAGTTTTTAGCACTTATTTATATAGTATTGTCTTGCACTGATAATTTATTATTGTATGAGCCTGTGCTGTCTTTTTTAACTAGGAGAAACGTAATTTCGTTTTTTTTCTGCTGCTACAGTTGGAAACAAATGACAAAATAAAGCAATCTTGAATCTTGATCTTGCATCTGAAAGTTTGATGGGGCATGTACACGTGAGTACAAAATATGTCGTAATGCGTCGTTATGCGTGCGCATTCTGTTGCTTATCGTCGTTATTCGTTAAGGTGTCTATAGGCTCTGTGTTACCAATATGGTAGCCTACTATAGGCTCTGTTCCATTCTGGTCAAACAGTGTCAAGGGGCTGATATTGTGCATACTGGTCCACTGGAAACACCATGTGGGTCAAAATGCTGCCGCCATGTTGCAAAACATAGACATTAACCACTTCAGACCTATTCAAATGTTGGCTATTTTCAAAGGATTTGTATACCTTTGAAACCTGTGAAATGGGACCCGCCTGGATGAGTCCCAGAACAGTATTAGTGAGGATACATTAGGCCTATGTCTCTGGTACTCATGCAGGCTGCATAAACTCTAGAGACTCCATTCATGATATTATGTTTTTGTAGCTGATCAATTTATTTGATGTGTAGGGCCTACTCTATGGCAGGGTTTCTCAAACTTTTTCATGCCAAGGACCCCCAAATTGATATGTATTTGTCCACAGACCGCCATTTGAAAAGGTTTTTGTGCCCCCAGAAGAGAAGATTTATGTTTAAAAATATATATCCTATATTTTTGCTACTTTTCCAAATCCACTTGAGCTTATAGATATTTTTGAATAGCCATAAGCCAACATAAGTGGTGATCTTTTTCTTTCTTTCTTTTTTGCTGGGGACCCAGCTGGAACCCCTCCAAGGATTCCTGGGGGTCCCTGGATCCCACTTTGAGAACGAATGCTCTATGGAATAAAGTTCGAATTGTATTGAATTGAATAATATCCTCACGGTCCACCTGTGGGCCCCCGGGAAACAGGTTGAGACTCGCCGCACTATAACCCATAGTGTCAATACTGTGGGGGCCAACAACATTCATCGAAAATAGCCGACCCGCAAGACCCTCCGGTCAACTGAGTATAGGGTTTAAGTGGTTAGCACTCACTCGCTATGTTATACCGACCGAGAGAGAGAGAGAGAGAGAGAGAGAGAGAGAGAAAGAAAGTGGAGAGAAATCAAATCCCAGCAGCTCATGGTAGCAGCGGCTGAAATCGAAACATAATCGAGGTAATCCCGCTTTTGACCCCATCGGAGTCGGCAGGGGCCTAAATGTATTTCTGTCTCGCCATGATTGAATAGGGGGGGGGGGGGGTGTTAGGGGGTGTGGGGGTCTCCCCACACACACACACACACCCCGCGCAAAGCACTGAGCCCTTTCATAATATCCAAAAATATACAAATAAATACCCCCAATTAACGACAGGATGGCTTAGGATAAAGAAAGGGAAGTTAGCGGTGCCTTTTATCAGGATGATCATGTATGATGTGATGAGTCTAACCCATACACAACAAGTCACCCACCTGCCATCATGCATCAGCCAAGCTGACTTTCTAATGTCTGTTTAGAGCACATTAAACAAGTATGATGTTTGCTTAAAGAAGTGAGGCGCCCCCTCACTTCACACAAGTGTAATTTTTGTATTAGTAACATCTTCAACGTTATGCAAGAGCAAATGGAGCGCAAATGGTCGACGAGCTCACAGCACGTTGCGCTGTGAGCTTGTAGATCGGCTATTAATAAATGTTTTTTGGCGGAGATGTTTGGTGTAGCCAGAACAAATGGTCAAAGTGCGGTTGCAACTCTAGTCCAGTTCTCGAAGACTACAGGGGTTAAATACATGATAACTGGAGCACAGGTTCTTTTTTGCCCCCTCAAAACAGTTTCAGACATACAAGGTTTCCCCCCCGACAGTGGCGTTAAATTATAGCTGCTTATATAGCTTTGTGAGGCGCGGTGTGGAGCGGAAAATATATCAAAGCCCCTAAAAAAATAAAAAATAAAAAAATAGAAGAAGCCCCCCAAGTAATCACAAGAAGTCAGACCGGCGGGACAATTAAGCGCTTGCCGCACTGATCCCTGAAAAGCTATCCATTAAGCCATGAATGTCCCATAAAAGAAACAATTGCTTATACAGTGGAGGGTGAGCGGGAGCCGCATCGGTTTAGCGGCTTCTAGTAAATGTAGTTTTTTTTTTACGAGGGAGGGGGAGCCATTATTCTGTGAGGGCGATGTTGAGCCTTCTTTTTTGTGTACCTGATCACTGTACAAGCTGAAGCACTGTCTCTGGAGAGCTCTAAAGATGGCTGTTTGTCATCACAGCCATTACTTCTTGTTTTTACTTAAGCACTTAAAAAGCCCCAGCCTACCTATTCTGGGAAAAACCTTTGCAGAAAATTGCCGATATTGCTACATGATTTTCAGAATGTACGTGCGTATGTATGTACTCACTGTATATGATAAGAGATATGTTTTGGTAAAAACAAAAAGTGTTTTTGTTAAAAGGTCAAAGCACTCAATCTGTAGCCCAGGGTCTCATACCCCTTTGTACAGTGCTAGTAAATGTACTTATAGTTACTGTGCACCATAATTGCAGTGGAGTTGATAAAAGTGGTGTGTGTGTGTGTGTGGTGCTATTGTACACCTTATCGATGTAAGCCATTTCCTCATCCGCTATATGTTTCAATCGATAGCGTCCTCCTGCATGGTGCGGTGGGCTAGTGATCCCCCCAGGGACTTTGACTGCAACTTCTGCAACACAGCGGCTATAATGACCTATAGAACAGTGTTTCTCAAACACTGGGTCCTATAATGACCTATAGAACAGTGTTTCTCAAACACTGGGTCCTATAATGACCTATAGAACAGTGTTTCTCAAACACTGGGTCCTATAATGACCTATAGAACAGTGTTTCTCAAACACTGGGTCCTATAATGACCTATAGAACAGTGTTTCTCAAACACTGGGTCCTATAATGACCTATAGAACAGTGTTTCTCAAACACTGGGTCTGCAACACAGCGGCTATAATGACCTATAGAACAGTGTTTCTCAAACACTGGGTCTGCAACACAGCGGCTATAATGACCTATAGAACAGTGTTTCTCAAACACTGGGTCCCGACCCATTTTTCGGGTCACAGAAACATTTTATTGGTTTGTGAGTAAATATATGACCGCCTTTTATTCTCTGTCTCCCCCCCCTACATTCTGTGTTTTTCATTAATTAAATGGCATTACAAAAAATGGAAAAAGAAGAAAAAAGAAGATCTAGATGTGCTCTACAACACTTCTCAAACACGTTCTTCTTCAAAGAACGTTCTCAAACATATTCAAAACTGTAGCCGATCTACAAGCTCAAAATGCATCACGATGTGATGCTTTGTGAGCTTGCAGATCGGATATGTGCAAATAACTAATGCTTAATACAGGATTAAAGTCGTTAAAATTGATTGTGATGCTATATTATTTTATTTTTTCTGGGGACCCCCTGGAACCCCCTCGAGGACCCCTGGAGGATCCTCGAGAGAAACACTGATCTAGAACACTGGTTCTGAGCCTGTGGGCGGGACATAAGGGTATTGCAAGTGGGCCCCAGATTAATTGGCAAAACACTAAAATGAATAGGAATTTAGAAGTAGACTAGGTTAAATTCTAATTCACCTTTAGAAAAGCCCCACCCTCTACCACTTAGACACTCCCACTTGGACACTTTCCAGCCGGGCTCATTCATTCCAATGTAAATATCATGGATTTTACACATTAAATATACTGGTTCATTTTTGGAAATAGACCTTCAAAATCTCTTCCAAATGCCATATGCACTGGAAAAATATGTGTGCAACATTTATTTTTTAAACAATGTTTCATCATAGAGACACATGGGGACTACAAAATTCAAAATTAATTTTTAAGGGACGTCACTGCCTTTACGAGGCTACGAGCGCCGACTTTGAAGAGTGGAATTCTCAATAATACATCCCGATCCCGACTGACTTTGTTCATTCATGTCTATATTTTGAACATGTCACGGGCTTATTAATGTCCTACCTATCTCGGAGCTCCGACGGTGTGTTTTACCGTTGTCAACTTGTTAATTAATTTGTCTCAATAGTTGGGAAAATAACCCAGCCAAATGGAGGAGTGGCATATCCTGACATTTTCAACTACCTAGTGAATTCTCCAGATGATTATTAATTAGTCTTGCAAGATGCTGTTTAGACATTTTTCCACAAATACATAGCATATAAAACGAAACAACAAATATATAATATTGGGGTATTGATACCCCCAAGGGATGCGACCGTGACATATGCCGTGTGACCACTTTGACTTGAGATTCACAATGCTAGCACTTTTGAATCTCTGATGGAGTAGATTATAGTACATTGTGGGTTGTATATTGAGATGGCAGGTATGTGACATTGAAAAGGACAAATCAATATGGGACACAACAAAAATTGCTACAGCCTCGGTAATCAACCAGTGAGATTAGGGTATTTTATGATGCCTCTCATAGGGATTGCATTGACAGCTGCAGTATACCGTTCAAACGGACCTGAAGTGGGGGCGCCGTCTCATTTGGGGGCGTGAAATTGTCGCAATATCTGTCTGTTGTATACTTTTATTATGTAGTGTTGCCCTAGTGTTTCCTGTTCTGCCTATAGTGCGGTGCCTGTCTTGTCTCACCTCACTGTGATTACTAGTTTTCTCCACCTGTGTCCTGTTAGTCTCCCAGTCAATCCCAGTGTTGATTGTAGTTATGTTGCACCTGTGTCTAGTCTATATAAACCTCCCCGTGTTCAGTGTTCCCTTGTCAGATTATAAATCAATGTTACTGTGTATGTCCTGCTACACTTTACTGCAAGTTTTATGTTAATAAATATATTGGACTGCATCAGTTTGCCTGCCTGGTTCTGCTTCTGGGTCCTCACCTGACACACCGTGACAGAAATTTGTATTCCCCGTGTATAGGAAAACTATTGGTGGAGAGGTTTGTCTAACCCATGTTATGCTTAGCTTTGATTGGACCATAGCAGCTTGGGGAGGGGCTCAATTGGGAGGGAATCAATTGATTTGTTAATTAAAATAAACACGCTCTGAAAATGCACAGCTGTCTTGGTTAAGTGGTCAGATGGACGGACCCAAAATGCGTTGAAGATTTTGGTACAGAAAAGGTTGAAAACCACTGACCTAGACCAGTTTCTCTCAACATTGTGAGGCTGCGTCCCCAAACATAATCATATTTGAACTGGAGATACCCCACCCTGCCAGGCACTTGGAATTGTAGGGGTTGAAGCATTACATTTACAGTAGTTTGACTCGGTTCCACAGGAATTGTGAAAATAGTAAATCTACAATATTGCAATGTCTCACAACATGAGGTTTTGATAGATCTCATGTTTTCACATTTTCGGCCTCTCTCAGACAATTTGGCCAATATTTGACCAGTTTTATAGCAGAAAGAAAGAAAGACCATGACTTCATCAAGAGTTATCAAACATCTGATAACTCTTGATGAAGTAATGTTTTTTCTTTCTTTATATTCCTAGCCAGGAATTATTGTGTGACTCAGTCATCAAATAATTAGCTTAGGAATGGCTTCATGGGGTGTTTAATTGATAGAAAATTATCAATATATATATTTCTTTATATATTTATGGGGAACTACTCCTTTAAATTGTCACTTCACTTTCATCTGGGGATCCACACACTGACAGACCATTGTTTTCCAACCTGAGTTCCATGAGGTGTCACTGGGTGACCCTGTATAGTCCAAATCACACGACAGCATTGTTGGGTCATTTTTGAAAAAAACAAAATAGAGCAGAGAGAGACGATCTACAAGCTCAATGTGTTGCGATGTGAGTTGTGACACATTGTGATCTTGCACGTATATGTTTCCCAAGATCGCCTATTACCTAAGAAAATTACAAAAATATGCCTGATGTGATGGCTCCGATTCGAGGGGTTCCTTGTCATAATTATGGAATAGTTTGGGAGCCCCTGTGGGCTAATGTATAGAATCCATACATGGTGTGTCTACAATCTGCAGTGATGAAGACATTGTAATTTGTGTGTGCATACTTGCTTGCGTACGTGCGTATGTACTTGCTGGGGGCAATCAATGCGTTCACATTTATACAGCTCTAATAGCTGATGCAGCATATAAGGAGACAGCTCCGCTATTATCCCACAGCATCTGCTGTCACTTACATATTCAATATTCCACACCGCCTACAACTTACTAAACTGATGAGAAACGCCAAAAAAGACCACATTTGCTGCTATATCGATTCAGGGCACGTATATCTTGTTTTTCTGTTCCTTGTGCGAGTCTGTGTGTATCGTGTCCGTGCGTGTGTGTGCGTGCGTGCGCGTGTGTGTGCACACTAGCCTACTATACCAAATTTGCCCCTACAAGTATTATTAGAATTTAAGAAGTAGACATTTGAGGACAATGTTCCTGGTCCTCACAAAAGAAGAGGTTGTTTTATCATTAAAAAGTGGAGTTGCATGCTTACAAATATAGGGAGAGATTCAAGTTATTCATTGTTTTGATCCTTGGGTTCATGAAAATCAGTTGGATTTAGGCTAAGGATTAGACATTTAAGGGCTCCAATTTCATCGCCGCCATTACCCGAGACGCGGCCCGCAATTCAGCCGCTGCCCGAAAATTACGAATATAGGAACTTGCTCTGTCCCTTAATGGTATTTTGGTCAAGCGTCACCCGCTATATTTTTTGCCGACACCGGTATTTGTGCCTAGAGGTGTGGTCATGGGCGTGTGTTGGCACGCTTTCCCCTAAATTGCTATTTTGGTCACACACATTTGGGAAGACGATAGTGGAGTTTAAAACCACCCGTAACTTATACCCGTAAGCCGTGCCAAATTAGTTTGGTGGAGCGGCACGCGCTGCGCGCCTGCATGAAAATGTCCTTGGAGTAAGGCTGCGTCATCTCTCCTTATTCTCCTATACGCATCTCTTTGTAATTTTCCTATAATCAGCAGAAGTGAGTGCCTGCCACTTCCTTGTGTCCATTGTGTTTATAATTGTATAGTCAAAGACGTTATTATTTGGCTTGTGCCAGGCATTGTGCGGCGTGCACGATTCCAATCCAATTGATTTAATCCAATTGACCGTCTACACGCACGATCTATATACCAAATGAAAATCAGAATTTCGTAGTTTATTGAATTAAAAAAAAAATAGCAAGATTTGAGCGAGTTGTGACTCAATGAAAAGGAGTGTTCTCTGAAAAGGAGGCGGGGGTTGGCGATAGGGGCTTTCTGTGTGGAGTTTGCATGTTCTCCCCGTGTCCCCTAGGGTAGATACCCTCACAAAAACATGCCGTAATCCTGGTCTCTAAACTACCTCCCCCTGGCCAGCCGGGGCACCTGATGGAGGGGAAAGGAACTTGTCGGAATAACGTGTCCCTTCCACGCGCTACGTCCGGCCGGGGAAATTCCCCTCTGTCAGGTGAAAAGAAGCAGCTTGGACTCCTCATGCATAGAAGGAGGCATGAGGTCAGTCCGCTGCCCCCCCAGGTTGGCAGAGGAAGTGTAGCGCCCAGGATTACATTAGATAATTGGCACTGGGTGAAAAGAAAAACTGGGTTACAAAATCGTGGGATAAAAATGTAAGTAAAAAAAAGAAAAGGAGTGTTCTTGGCTCTGTGCGGGGTGGAGAAAAAAAAAGAACGGCACGAGGGGGGGAGACTTCAAGGCAGCAACGCAACACTCTTCCATGGGCTATAGACCGTAAGGCTATGAAGCAATATAGAACTGGGCATAACGGGCAACGGATAAAGGATCTCTTAAAGGCAATGGCTGTCACGATCAGAGTCAGAGGTGTGTAGGACCCAAGCGCAGGACAAATGCAGAGGATGAGGCAGACACAAGGCAGGTCGAGTGCACGGTGGTTTATTAACCAAAAACCAGGTACAGGAACAAAACACAGGAAACACGAGGAAACTAGGGATAACTAGGAGCAAGGAAAAACACTGGGACTAGGAAATATACAAGGAACCACGAGGAGCTAGAATACACTGACAACAATTTACGAACCAACAAATAACTGAAAACACAAGGGCATACTTATAGACATGGGATAACTAGACACAGGTGAACAAAACTCAAAATCAAGACAGGGATTGGCTGGGGGACTAAGAGGACACAGGTGGAAAACAAAGACTAATCACAATACAGGTTAGACAAGGCAGGTACAGAACTACAGGGGAAGACAGGATGGCACAAAACAATACTACAAAATAAAAGGTACACAAGAAAACATAACATGTCACGGACCGTGACAATGGCACGTGGACTGGTGATTGGTTTAATTATTGTAACCACACCTATGCATAATATATATATTTTTTTAATATATTTTTTATCCCATGATTTTGTAACCCATTTTTCACCCCTGTGTCAATGGTCTAATGTGATCCTGGGCTCTACACACCCTCCACCAACCTAGTCCCCATATATAGGGGGACAAGGGGAGAGCAACGGACTTGAACTCATGCTTCCTTCATGCCTGAGTGTACCTATGCATAATATAACGGGTAACGATTTAGACAGGTAACCAAAATACCAACTTTAGTGGGGGAACACCCCTTCCCCACTGCTAAATCCCAAAACCGTGTATTTATAAAGATCAGACGAAAATGGAGCCCTAAGGGCTCCATCTTGCGCCGCCACCCTTATCCCTAAACTTATTTGCCATTTTTTTACTATTTTGAAAATCATTTTAAAATAGTTCAACTAGCCGATCTACATCTACACTTTGTCTTTGTGAGCAGGAATGTTTTGCCCTTCCTTGAGCACATACGCTCCAGAGGAGAAAGGGGAGTCTACCTACTAGGCATGTGAATCTCGTCTCATCTCACGATTCGATACGCATCTCGATGCACTGCCAGCGGTACGATACTTTAGCGATACATGGAATCTCCTGGCGATACGATGCGATTCACCCCTCTACCGATACGATGCGATTTGATGGCGATTCAATTCTGGACATTGCGATACGATACGATTCACCCCTCTACCGATACGATGCGATTTGATGGCGATTCAATTTGGATTTATATTAAAGCTCTATTAATTTCCCAAAACATGTAAAATGCATTACATTTAAATACTGTAGGTTAGTATTATAGCTCTGCATCTCAAACAACCCAACTTATAGAATTCTGTAAGTAAACAAAGGGTCTGCTCTCTGCTGGTTATTGTGGAATTGTTAGATTACTAATAATCATAGGCTATAGTATAATTATTATATCGTTCATCAATTAATGTTACCAACATATAAATAGAAAAGAAACAAAACAAAAATTACAGGTCACACTTGTAGTGCTGTCAAACAAGTCTATGTCTAGTTTAATCTGCAACAGTTTTATAATATAATTGCCTATGTATAGTGGGGGTCCCTACTTGATCTCTCACTCTCAGCTAAGTGGTCCTTGGCTTGACCTGAAAAACATTGAAGACCCTGGCCTGCATGTATTATTAACGTTATAAATACATAGCAGATGTACAAGCTCACAACGCTTCTCATCCACGCCCCGCTGTGAGCTTGTGGATCTGCAATTTTAGGCGTGCAACACCGTCTTGCTGCAGAATATAAATAAGGCTTCTATCCCAGAGAACAGCAGGGGAAAGCTGGACAGTGCCGTGGAAAGTTGTGAAACGGTTGTAAACGACTTTAAACGCAAGCAGTACACCCTGCTGTGGCGTTGTTGTTGTTGTACACGTGTGTGCAGACTGCAGAAGCTTTCTTTAATTACAAATTGATGATCGCGACGCAGATTTGCGTCGGATAATCAGCAAGCACAGCTGTGGAGTGTGGATCATTACACGCAGCGCTACAGTGAAAAGTCAACTGATCGACGGACAACTATTTTATAAAGCTAAAGAGTAAAGGTGGTGCTTCTTGTTTAATGCGTGGGGCTCACTTCTGTTAGTCGCGGGTGCTCTTTATAGTCTGAGTCTGTTTGTTGTCTCAACATGTCTACTCTGACTGCACCGTCGTACGGTAGCTTCTGTTCACTGACTGTGGGCGCGTTCGGAAATACCACACCGGAGCACACTCTCCTATTAGTTTGCATTGCACAGTGGGCTCAGTGCGCTATTTCCGAACGCGCCCTGTGTGTGCGCTGCGAGAGACCTTTTTTTTCTTCCTTTTCTGATGGTACGTTGAATGCGCCTCGGAAACACAGGATAGGGTGAAATTTACCATGAAAAAAACGGTGCAACCACGGATTTTACCGATGCAAGCACTCCGCGAACGATGCATCGAGATTTCACCAGTCAATTTTACCGATACACAGTGAATGAACCGATTCACTCGCATCGCGCATGTCATAATCGATGTATCGATACGTATCGATTATTTTCCACATGCCTACTACCTACCTATATATGTCTATGTTTGGAACAACAGCGCATAGCACCCAGATTTGTGGCGAGATTAAAGCATGTCGCAACTCTCTCTCTGTGGGTCTGGTAAACGGGGACTCCCGTCGCATCTAACGTTTGATCAGATAGGCCGTCCCTATAGTACTGTGTTGGATGTACGGCCTTCCCAGGTGCCTCAGCAGCATTGGGCTCTATGGAAAAGGGATGTTACACCTACCCATTTCCAGTCTGGCAGAGGAGTACAAGTGCGCCAAAGTAAGACTGGAGATGATGCTCCTGGATTCAAATGATCCATTTGTAGCCCAAGCTTCACCATCAGGGCTGCCTACGACGTCTTACCTTCTCCTGCCAACCTAAGCCAGTGGTATGGTGAAGACCCCACGTGCCCTCTATGTCCAAGTCTAGCAACACTGAAGCACATCTTAGTGGGATGCAAGACCAGCCTCACCCAAGGTCGATACACCTGGCGGCACAACCAGGTGCTAAAGTGTCTTGCAGCAGTGCTGGAAAGTCGCCGGACAAGCGTGAACTCCCTTCCTCCCCCGTCATCCCGTTGGCAGCCAACACCATTTGTTCGGGAGGGCAAGGGTAAAGCAAGCAGCACCACCGCAAAACCAGACACCGGGCAGCTTGGCAGAGCACGGGACTGGAAGATGCTGGCAGACCTGGACACAAAACTCTGCTTCCCAGCTGAGATCGCATCCACCAACCTGCGACCAGACCTGGTTCTGTGGTCAGCCTCACTCAAGCTTGTCTTCATCATCGAACTCACTGTGCCCTGGGAGGGTGCAGTGGAGGAGGCCTACGAGCGGAAGATGCTGAGGTACGCCGATCTCGCAGCAGATGCTCAACAACAAGGCTGGAAAGCGAAGGTCTGCCCAGTGGAAGTAGGTTGCAGAGGGGTCGTAGCTACCTCAACATCTAGGCTACTCAGGGAGATGGGAGTACGAGGGAAGGCCCACCGGCAGGCGGTCAAGGACCTCTCCAGGGCTGCTGAAAAGGGGAGTCAGTGGCTGTGGATGAAGAAAAAGGACCCCACATGGGCCTTCAGATGAGTCTGTGCCATCTAGTAGGGAGTGAACCTGGGACGATGGGATTCACTGCTGAACCCTCTGGAGGTGTCGTGGGCCAGTCAGCGAAACACCCAAGAAGGAGGGCCTGCCCACCTGATGCAAACGATGTCACCGCTCATCTGAAAACCCACAGTGTCTCTCATCGGTGCTTCGATTACCAACATCAATCCTACACAACAGGTATGCGGTCAGGCACAAGCTTGGCTCAGGGAGGAGGACGCCCCTGCCATGCAGAGTCCACTGCACTTTGGATTACAACATCATTTCCTGTGTTTCATGAAACTGTTGGATGTACGCTGGTGTTGCATGCCGAAAATAGCAAATCTCTGAGCTTAAAATGTACGTGTGTGAGTCACAATTGTACAAGCTCAGAGATTTGCTATTTTCGTGTGACCGATATTGGATGTTACTATGATACACAAGCACTGCAATGGGTTGTGAGCTTGTTGATGTGGCTTTCAGATCTGCTTGTAGATGGCAAAATTGGCATCCTAAGAGGACGAAGTCCTCACAAGTGTAGTAATATTTGTGTGCATGTGTGTGTGTGCATGGCATGCGTGTGTGTACAGGTAGCAGTGCTCATTTAAGCATGCTCTCCGTATCTGCAGTGACGTTAAGGGAGCAGCATGTGTGCACGGTGCGTGTCTGCACTTTTGTGCTCACATGCGAGTAAGGCTGCTGTGTGTGTGTGTGTGTGTGTGTGTGTGTGTGTGTGTGTGTGTGTGTGTGTGTGTGTGTGTGTGTGTGTGTGCGTGCGTGCGTGCGTGCGTGCGTACGTGCGTGCGTGCGTGCGTGCGTGGAGCACTGGTGCGAAGCTCCTGGTTCTAATTTGACAGCTTTATGGGCCCTTGTGCTTAAAACGAAGGCTTGCTAGAAAACATTGCATGAACTGAACCTGCAGTGGCCATGTTTCACATGCACGCCTGGGGGAGCACAAAACGACAAGGAACACATGGTTATGTGCGTGTAGCACAAACACGCACATGTGAACATGCACGCACACATACCGTATACAGGTTTGTATTATACTTGTGTGTGCATAAATATTAGGACAGCATTGAATATGAGAGATGAAAAATTGCTCACAACAGCTCAAGCTCACAATGTGTCGCATTGAAGCTATTTGTGTGTGTGACATCGCCGCACAACTAAATATAAAATAGGGAAAAGTCTAACCCCCTAACCCCTAACGTTAACCTATGTCTATTGTAACCCTAAACCCAACCTGAATCTCTTTCTAATTGTACACCCATATCACAAAAACAAAATCTACTACAGCTGTGGGGACATATCATCCTCACACGCATAGTAACATGCACACAAACACATACGCATGCATGTTTACACGTACACGTACAAGGGCGAGAAACTATGCATGCACGCATCCGCCTCGTTGACGGCAGACAGCTGGGCGAGCGTTTGCGCTTTGGCATGGGGGGTCAGATCAACATGGAAATTATGGAATTAATTCTGTACTGGCCATATAAGGAGCATGTCTTGAGCGTTTGATGAGGTCAGATCAACATATGGAACATCAGAACAGGTCGGCTCCATATGGAGATCTAAGGGTGGTAGCGGGGACATTCTCTTGAGTGTACAGGGTTTGATGAGGGCCGGGCCTGTTGAGAACTCTGCATTAATAACTTTGGGGCAGGCCTGTCTAGAGTTTGAATGAACAGGATCAGTCAAAAGGGAGACATTGAAGAGGAAGGATGGATGGGGAACGATCAACATATGGAATGTCAGAACCTGTTCTGACATTCAATATGGGCTTCCATATGGGCTTAATTGCGACAGCAGACCTATATGGCACTATATGGGGGCTTTCCCATGTATGGGGATTTTGAGTGATACACTGATGGGAATTGCACATTTTCATGTTTTCTTAGTAAATGCGACCTTCAGTCGCAACACACATACGCACAGTTTTGCCATTTTTTACCCTATAACTATTGCATGCCAGTGTCATGCACCCAAAATAGCCAATCTACAACCTTGCAGATTGCCTATTCTGGGTGTGTGCGACGGCATTGCACAACTAAGTATATAAATCAAGCCTTGAATCTAACATTTTATATCCTAAAACTCACAATGACTTTTTAGAAATTATACTATTGCATCCAGCTTTGTTGAGTGTGCATAAACACAACTGGCCCTGTGTTTGAGGGAGCGAAGCTGGACGGGGAGGGTGATGTACGTGTGTCACTTCAGGTAGAGTTGAGGTATTCAGACAACACCTGTCCGTGGGGAGTGTTGGTTGGGAGGAGTAGATCGAAGGCTCTACGTTCTCCTGCTCGTGCCTCCTCACTGGTAGGTGAGCCAGTAGGATATCATATAATAGCATTGACAACACACAGCGGATAAGTGAGACCCTAACCTGCAAAGAGCCCTGTGTTTTTCTGGGCATAGAGGGGTGGATCAAACTAGCACTGCAGGAAACATATGCTGACTTCCTATTGGTTCACCATCCTACAGTATGTGCCCGCCTCCCCACCCCCCACGGTAATGTTTCAAGCTGAGAACACTGAGGTCACCACATTTGGTGCGTGCGTGAGTGCGTGCGTGCGTGCGTGCGTGCGTGCGTGCGTGAGTGTGTGTGTGTGTGTGTGTGTGTGTGTGTGTGTGTGTGTGTGTGTGTGTGTGTGTGTGTGTGTGTGTGTGTGTGTGTGAGTGAGTGAGTGAGTGAGTGAGTGAGTGAGTGAGTGAGTGAGTGAGTGAGTGAGTGAGTGAGTGAGTGAGTGTGTGTGTGTGTGTGTGTGTGTGTGTGTGTGTGTGTGTGTGTGTGTGTGTGTGTGTGTGTGTGAGAGAGAGAGCGTGTTTCAGCCCTAAAAGAGGTTTGCGCTAAATGGCATTAAAAAATAAAATAATGAACGTCCTCACAAGGGAGCAATAATACCCCCCCACACAATAAATGAATGAATGAATGAAAACTGAAAAAGAGCTCCACTGAGCGCATTTTAAGCTGATGATTAGAAAAAACAAACCCTTATCCTCATTCTCTTCCCCCGTATATGGCTCTCAGCTACCGTTGCTGTCGGGCAGAAACCTTGTATGTTTTCCATTAAAAGATGCCCTACTTCATCAAACAAGAGTGTTGCATGAATGCAAAGCCAACCTATGAGCTCACGTGTCACATCGCAACAATATTGTCAGTAGTTTAATTTAAGAAATAATGATGTTAATAAATAAGGAACCGATTTTGGACATATGATGTTTCTGCCCAACTTTATCCAAATTCTTCTCACAGCACGGTTGTCTGTTTCTGTCTCTTTGTGGTTTAAGAAGGTGTTATTGTTGCTTCTGAGCGCTTTGGGGGCTGTGGGAAGGTAATCAGTGTAGTTCCTGCTTGGTAAACAACAAACAACAACTAAAATATAAAAAAGAAATATATGAAAAACGGAAAGAAAGAATGACTATGACAGCAGGAGGAAAGAGGCGTCGAATGGATTCACAGCAGCGCTGTCAACAAGCGGATCAACGTCTCTGCATCGCCGCCGACGGCCGCAAACCTTGTATCTCTGCATCTCAACTTTTAACGTTCAAATGAATGGACTACTTCTTCGTTCAAGAGTGTCGCGCAAAATCCCTCAAAATAGATCTGCTTCATTTTTATATTTTAGCCTTAATGTCTGAATGTACCTCGTACTGTTCACATTCATGACTAATCAAGAATTAAATTAAGGAATATAACACTCGAAGGTGAGCTTCTACGACCGAAAATGTCCCATGCAAACGCCTAGCTTAGCTAATGCTTAGCTAGTGCTTCCTCGGAACTACTTGTTCTATAATCAATCAATTACACCCCTGTAGTCTTATAGAGAATTGGACTTTTGCACTTTCTCAGTCTACACCAAATATACTCGCCACAAAATCCGATGGACGCATTGTGAGCTTGTAGATCAGTCATTGTATACAGCCATTGTGTGAGCTTGTCATCAGTCATATATTTGGCCAATGTTTCAGCCAGCATTATATGGGCTCTGGGGGAATAACAACATTATCCATTGAAACACCTTTTTCATTAACTATACAGCATTGGTTTTGGGGACTTACAAGGTTTTCTGGCCCCGGCAGCTGCGTGCATATCTGCTTCGAGTTATCTCTTCAGTCTCTTATAACTCCCTCAGAGATGATGTTTGGATGGTGTTTTTGCTTTCAAGCAATCATGAGAGACTCTGACAGTCCGGGATGAAAGGGGTTTTGTACGATGAGTTAGTGGAGAGCAGGCAGTATGGGAATCTCTGGGCAGGCAGTGATTGCAGTACTTGAGGCAGATAATGTACTTACATTCTGCACTTAAGTAGAAGAACAGTTTCTACAGAAAAAAAGCAAGTTTGGTAAAGTAAAAGTCATTGTGCAACTATTAATTACTCAAGTAAAAGTTAAAAAGTAGACCTACAGGCTCTGAAATGTACTATTTTACATGCTGTTTCTTTGCAAAGATAACTGTAACCTCATATAATTTGGCGGCTATTAAACTTAAAAATCACCACCAAGCACATGTCTTAAAACTTGCCCAGGGGTGATCTGACGAATCATGCATGCAAGTGGACCCATCTCTTGAAATCTAACACAGCAGTGGTTCTCAAAATGTTTAGACTGAGACTATACTCAATTGAAGTACAGTAAAACGTATAATTACAGTACTCAAATCCGTTACTTTTCCTTTTGGCTATGCATGCATGTCCTCTTTTTGTCTATTTTGCACTTTGTTAATGCTGGACTGCAGATGAAAATGCTTTTTTTTCCCCACAGGTTTGTAACTTTCCTCTTCTACCTCAGATTTTAACCCGGTTTCCTGTGTAAGCCGGTATACCGTTGAGCTAATAGCCTGCTTGCTCAGGGGATAAATTGGATCTTGACCAAAATTTTTTGTCAGATCCTGTGCATGACATTTGCCATGTTCTAAATGTCTCAATAGAAGAGCAGAGAGACAAAAAACTATTAGTATCATAAAGTATTATACTGTAAACTGCAATGCATTCTGGGAGAATCTGAACAGTGTTATACTGTATTAGTATTATAAAGTATTTTACTGTAAACGGCAATGCATTCTGGGAGAGAGAAAGTACTATGCTGTAAATTTGCTGTTAACAGCATGCATTCTGGGAACAGCAAAGCATCCTGGGAAGAAGATAGTTAAAAAGACTCCATTGCAGACAACATGAGCAAGTCCTACTTTTTATTATGCTTGTCAGATGTTAAAAAGCTAATGTATGCATTATTTTAATAAGGAAATATGTAGGCTTTATCTAGTTTTCTGCCATTTAGCAGTGTCTTGAAAAAGCTATTGAAAACTGCATGTGCTCCAGTCTAGCTAGATAAAATAGCACATGGCATGTGTTCTACCTAGCTAGCACATGTCAGCATTGTGTGTCAGTTTACATTGATATTAATTCAACACTTTTGATTATGTTGGAAGACATTTTAACTCATTCAATTCAATGCATTTAACTCACTGGTTTTAATTAAATTTGCTTTCATTAATGCTGTTCCATTTTAATAAAATTGTAGTTCATGGCCAGCATGGAAGGCTCATTCTGTTTCTGTTCTTTTTTTAAGGAGTCTGCTACACCAGCCATTGTCCAGTTGACTGTCCCACTTCTTGACACTCCATGTTTGATTGTGGCGGGTGAGTATGCAATTTTCAATGAGAATAAAATATGGACAGCTTAATTTTTTGTTTACAAGGTGGCTAAGACTACAAATTAGACAAAGGGCCTATAGCCTAAAACACCATCCAGTCTCAGCCCATTCATCCAATTTGCATCTGTGATCTGCTTGTATTAAACAACGTTAAACTCACCAACATTGCAGCATAGGCAAAGCTTGAATTATCCTCAAATATACTTGCTTAGTATGAGGTATAAAGAGCAGCAGCCTTGTGTTCATTCATACAACAGAATGTTTGGGTATTGGGTAAGACTGACGTTTTGTATCTTTCAGGGCCTTTCACTGCTTCATGTCAACCATTACTCTATGGCTCTGGTCTCAGACACAGTGTATTTTTTTATATTCCTTTTCTCTCCAATGTTGAATGTTGCCACTACTGTTGGAGCAGCCATACACTACACAGGTTCATCCCGATGTTCTGGGCATCTTTGTAAAGCTAGTGTTAGTAAAAAGCAGGTAAAAGAGTAATGTTTGAGCAGACTAACATCAGTCACTCTACCATTCAATATAGTAGAATACCTGCGAGTTTACACTGCAGATATGTCGCCTCTGCCTACAATAAATAAGTTTGCTGCGACCATGAGACCCATTTCTGAATTTGTCTATAACCTATCCACTCATTCAAACATGCACCGTTTTAGTAGTAGTACAGTGCATATAGTGTAGATTTAGTTTAAATACTATAAATATACAGTAAGTTACTGAGCAGCTTTGAGCAGGAATAGAGTAAGTTACTGAAAAACTTTGAGCAGGAATACAGTAAGTTACTGGAAAGACTTTGAGCAGGTATACAGTAATTACATTATTATATTCAGTAATCTATTTTAATTATAAAATACAGTATGCAAAAAGAACAGCTGCTGCCAGCTCTTTACTGTAATTCTGCAGTGAAAAGGGTTACAGTTTTTAAAGCAATAAGCCACAAGAGGTCTCAGGTTACCTTTATTTTTTTTAATGGCTGAGAGGCGTAGAGAGGCACGGCACAAAGCTAATATATAATCTATTAAAAATAAAATAAACCTCCAAAACACTGCTCAGCGCACAATACATTTGCGCAAGCAACACTTTTTTTTTGGTGGATTCCCAGCACAGTACCCTAGGGTGGCATGGGAAGAAGTTAGGGTAGCACTTAGGCAGCACTGTAGAGTGCAGAGTGATCCACTCATTGTAGAGCTGCCATGCGATGATTCATAAGGTGATTATACGTAGCTTATTCACGTCCATATCCATCAAATATATGCGGCGGCTGTCCTAACAGATAAAAGGTATAGTCATTCAGGGAGACATTGCCACCGACATATATTGTAGAGACACATGCGCTTCCTCATTGTCTGGCTTATGCATTAAATATAGACACTTCATAAATATTCATTGAATTGTGTGCGCAATCTTGCGGGTAACATATGGGGGCTTCCTTGTCGGATGTTTCAATTAGGCAAGCAAGTACCCATGCACACACGTTAACACGCACGCACGCACGCACGCTCGCACAAACACACACACACACACACACACACACACACACACATGCATTTGTGCGCACACAAACACTTTCATCACATCAATCACTTTTGGATGGTTTGCATATAACGTGTAGATTAGCTACATGTGTTCAATATTGCCTTTGACGGCCAGAAACCTTGCATCTCCACATTTCAACATTGTGCGTAAATCATTGCCCAACTTTGTCATGCAAGAGTTGTGAAAATACTAGGCTTACAACGCATGGCGAAGTGACACGTTCTGAGCTTGTACAGTGTTTTTTGTGTTTTTTTTGTTTTGTTTGCTTTTTTTGTGATGAAAGGAACATTTTTGGACATACAAGGTTTCCACCCTGACAGTGACGATATGTTAGTGGCTTCAGTACACTGATCTATAAAAAGCCCTTGGTGTAGTTTATTGGCTATTATATACTGTAGAATGAGCAATGAGAAGAATGCCGTCTCTGACCCATTAAAACCGGGAACGCATCGGATGTGTTTATTTTCTTTGTAGCTAAACCCTCGATCAGTCCCATTAGGGAAAGACCAGGGCCACACAATCCATTGCTCCGGAACTACTCTGCTGGGACTGGGAGGTATAGATCAATCTGGCGCATCGAAGGACTAGGCTCTGTTCCAGGACCTGTGCGTTGCACCAGACTCCTAGCACCAGACACTTCATTCAGGAGTGGTGGATTCTTGAGTCGCAATGTTTCTGCAGGCTCCACCTGGGCAAGGGTGGTGCTGCAGACTCCGCTTGCGGCTTGAATGGCCCTCCTAATGGCCTCATCGTTGGTTTGTTGGGCTTCCTCCTCATGGAAGACACAGTGCCAACCCATACTGCTCCCGGGTGCCGTCTACATTCTGGTTGTCCCCCTTCTCTCCGGTGGTCACCAGACTATTCCTGGTTGTCACGTAGTCTATTCCTATGAGTCAAATTGTGCAAATCTTTGAACATACTTTTATATTTTTAACTCAAATGTGTACTTCTGGGGGTCCCTGGAACAAAATATTTTGAGATAGGGTCCATTGAGCACCACTGATATAGCAACATACGTTTTTTTCAGACTAAATTTAGGATTTAGAAGACTTGTTTTTTTAAAGGTATATTCAGTGATTTCACTCAAAAAACCTTAGGTTTCGTTTTTGGCTGTGGGACCCAGCCTTTCGTCCAATCAGGATAGAGAGTCAAAAACGAAACCTAAGGTTTTTTGACCCGCAGGGGTTAACTGGGGACAGGGAGGAACTCCTTATATGGCCAGCACACTCTATAGTAGGGAGGATTATCACAACAAAACAAAAAAATAAGTGATATTTGAATTAAGTGAAATCACTGAATATACCTTTAACAAAGCATTGTTATGCATGAGGGAAATGGAGCCTGATCCATGTATATCAGCACACATGCACATGCGGATGTACGCACACACTGTACTTTTTAATAAAGATTTTATTGATCCTTAGACAGATTAAATTTCACACATGTACTGCATGTGAAAGGAAGCAGCACAGTTTCATGATGGCAAAGCATGTCAAATCTAAAAGTCATCTAAAGTCACGACCCCAGCAAGACTAGAGGCTCAGTCATGCATGTGTCTCTAATGGGGATCCTTCAATAAACATAAACACAAGTCAAGAATGTGTCAAAGACGAAGTACAGTTTTACAAAATAAAGGGCAGGTTATTTATAGGTTTATTTGGACGGGACAGTGCATATTAATGAACAATACAATACAATACAAACACACCTGATTTATGGGAAGAATGCAAATTTCCATCCGTAACCCCCAAACATTACATGGTGTGTGTGTGTGTGTGTGTGTGTGTGTGTGTGTGTGTGTGTGTGTGTGTGTGTGTGTGTGTGTGCGTGTGCGTGCGTGCGTGCGTGCGTGTTGATTTTCTCCTGATATGTTTAGCTGAAACAAAGCCATTTTAGTATGAACATCTTGGAAATATTGTGTGCCTTAATTGTGACGATCGGGTCCAATATTTCGTTCAGTGACCATGGAGCTAATGGTTGAATTGCGCACCTCGCTTTTCAATCTCGGATCTCAGTCACCGTTGACTTCCTTGTTATTGGCAAGGTATATTCAAAATAAGTTAAGGGCATTGATATCATTATTCCAGATGGCAGATTCGTAGCACCATGGGCTGTACCCGGAAGTTCAACACATCTAAAGATCATCATTTCTACAGAATATTTATTTGGAGTGTGTAGCCTAGGGCATAGCAGTCGTGGCCATTTCGTGGGTCCACAATATGAAAGCCCATCTATATTTTCCCCCGTAGAGATTCATGAAAATATTTATATAAATTGTTTTAAGCCTGGAACCAAGCAATCCAGGCTCCTGGTGAATACTTAAAAGTAATTGACTGCCAAGGACGAGTTAGACAAGGTTTTAGGTTTGTATTGATCAAGTTAGATGTCTAGAACCGACCATCCATCCAATCAAATTGACACAGGTAGACAGAGATCCCCATTGGCACACAAGGGACACGGCAGACGGGTACAACGGGAACTCTGACAAATTCCTTGACTATGAGTCATATAGACACACACACACACACACACACACGTTATCAGGCAATGTCATAGCCGTCATCAGCCCATAAGCCCTTATCAAGACCGCACAATGGAGCCAGTATGGACATTCCCTATATTTGACGTTGTTGTCAGCCATTGTCCGACTACTAACCATATTACTAACCCTAAATCTAACCCTAACTCTGTACAGTAGCTATGTAGGAAATGTCCATATTGCATGGTCTGATAAGGAACATATTGGTGATTATCGGTTGATAACATTCGAAGCGGTTGCACACACCACAATCCACTTTCACTTTAATGGAGATAAAAGGTTTCTGCCTGACAGCAGATGGTAATTTGTCTGAGGGTAGAATTCCTGTGTCACATCCCGCTGTCTGAAATGTGGCAGCAGACTAAATGATTCAGTTGTGTCATGCTGCAAAACAACATGTCAAACAGAATTGTTTAGAAGATGCTCAGACGTCGCCTACATTGTTATTTTGTGATCCTAAAATGAATAAAGGAGTCGTGAAGACGAGAATTGCATGGGACACGCCAGGAGCCATCAACGATTCCAAAAACAAGAACCACCCAGAACCAAAGTCAGAGTCCAGTCAGTCAGTCAGTCAGTCAGTCAGCCAGCCAGCCAGCCAGCCAGCCAGCCAGCCAGCCAGCCAGCCAGCCTGCCTGCCTGCCTGCCTAGAATCATTCTCTCAAGGTGCTTGATGTGCGTGCACGCTTGCGTGGGGCTTGCGTGTGTGCATGTGTGCGACTGTGCGCGCACATCCCGTGGTGCATTATACAGTAGAAGATGTCTGCAGTGCCAGTTCTTTGTATTTTGATTCATTACATATCACTGCTTCCCAACATGGGAGTCTGATATTTTTCAATGTCATGTGTAATGCCCCCCCCCCCACATCACATCACAATGCATTGCGATGTAACAAGTTGTGAGCTTCTAGATTTGCTATTTTAGCATAAAGGTGTATGAAAAATAATTGTGATTATCTGTGCTCCAAAAAAAAGCTGGAAAGGTCTTTACCGCCGAAGCCCAAGTGACTCCTCCTCTTGGGCTAGAAACGTCAAACACATTTTAGGCTGTAACTCTTCCTACTTCTGGGCCTCTTCCGACGTCCTTCACAGCTGTTAGCCCTACGATGACACTAAAGGCTCTTTTCCATTCTGGTGAAACAGAGTGAGGGTGCTGCTGCTATTGTGCTTGTTGGCTCACTGGAAACACTCAGTGGGTCTCAAAGTGTCCTTGAGTGGGTTCCAAATGGCCCCATATAGTATGTGTGTGCATGCAACTGTGAGAATGTACAAATGGATTTGTGTCTGGTGTCTGTATATTTATTCTATAGGACCCGTACACACAGCACTTCAAGCACCTTTGTTTGTTCATTTCACCCTCCCTGTAGCAACTCATACTGTAATAACTGCTCAGTTGGAACTGGATGAATAAAACCAAGCAGCCAGAACATTTCCAAGGTTCTGGACAACATCTGTGCTGATTGGCTGTCGGGGCGATGCGCGGGTCGCTTCAGTTGGATTTTCCCGCTGGTGAGAAGATAACAGGCAGCCCTTCGCTTCGTTCACGTCGTCCTGTTTGCCTCGTTTGCCCCACGCCCGTTTGTGCAGCTTCTTGTCATTGCATTGACTTCTAATCGCGCTGATCTAACTATCAAGGTCTGAAAGGTAGCTTTTACTGTATAAAACTGTATAAAGCTAGTCCCCCCAACCACACACACACACACACACACACACACACACACCACCCCATTGCTGTTAAGAGTGGATTTACGTTGGTTGTTCACTGTTTGTTGTGCTGCCGTCCATCTCACGTGTCTCTCACCCTCACTCGCAGCTCTCCTACATTCCACAAAATGGACAAAAGCCATGACAAGCCCCAAGAGTATTTATAGAAATAGCAAAGAAATCGGATGCCCCACAAGCTATCTTATTTCGCCTCGGGTCAGTATAGAAACCTTGTATCTCCATATTTCAAGTTATAATGTAAAAGTAATGGCTTTGGAAATACAAGGATTCCACCCGACAGCGACAATTCATTTATTCATCAGCCTGACAGAACCTGAGCACGCACAGACACAGACACATCCAGGTATGCCTGGTGCACTGCTCTTATTTAATTATACAGGCGGGAAAGCAGACACGCGTTGTACAGACACGGAGGTATCGCAGTTACATGCAACTAAGCGATCCGCCTAGAGCCCACTCCTAGATGGGGACTCATGCAAAAAGGTGTGTGGGGGGGGGAGCCAGACCTCTGCCGGTGGCAGTGTTGCCAAGTATGCTTCTTATAAGCCAGTGTTAATTTTTCCAGGAAGTTTTAGTTTAGTGTTAGTCGACTAAATCTCATAAGATTTTAGTCGACTAAATCTACAGATGATTTTGTCGCCAAAACAATATTAGTTATTTCGTCAGACCTTGATGGCGTCATAATGGCAGATTTTATACTTGGCTGAAGGCAAACACATTGTGGCACTTTGTGGCACTTTGTGAGCTTGCCAAATATATTAAGTTGAGTTTTTGTTCTACTAGATCTCTTCTCCCCCTGTCCCAAGCGAAAATGTTAGTCTAGTTCTTATTTAGTTTCTTAATTTTTTTATTTATTTTTTGTCAGTGAAATAAATGTAGTCAAGGAATGTTTTTCATCATACCTACGTCATATAGCCTACACCCACTGGACATGTGGGGTCAGCAAACTTATTAATGTCAAAAGAGCTATTTTGGAACAAAAACATAATAAAATCTGTCTGGCAGTGGCATGCACAGATAGACACTAGGGGGTGCTAGATCACCCTCTGCCCTTTTCAGCAATGTGCCCTTTTGAAAAAAACAGTGTACAGTATACGGGACCATGGTGACATTGATCAATTTTTGATTAAAAGCTTATAATATATTATTTAGGCCCCAAAATCTATAAATCTCACACTATTAAGGCAACCGGCCGGTTCCACGCGCTGCACAAGGTGCCCTTTTTTTCACTTGAGCACCTGCCCCTCTAAATGTCTATGCACGCCATTTCTGTCTGGAGCCGCAAACATGTTTGAACGTTAGGCCCAAGCCTGGAAGGCAACACATGCTATATCAATTACCCCTTCGCTAAGTCCCTCCCCAGCCTGTCCTTGTTCAATAGGCACGTTAGCCATGCCGTAACTTAGTAACTTACTAACTTACGACCGTCTGACAGGAGTTTTCATGTACTGCACAGTAGGGCTGGGTGCAATAACCGCAATATCGCCATACCGCCGGTATGTAACGCATACCGCGGTATCGGGTTCATTACCGTGGTTTTAAAAAAAAAAGAAAAAAATAATGAAATGAAAAGTGTATCATAATAAACAGTGAGTCAGTCTAATCATGCCAGCAACACAACAACACCAGAGGGAGTTCAAAAAACCATGTGCAACCCAGATTCGGCACAAACAAGGGTTGATTGATTGATTTATTTAAATATTTATTAACAGTTTGCAGAATTACACTACATTTCAAGCACAACTCAATACAAAGACTGTTAAATGCGAGTGGACACTTGTTTACAAGAGGGTCCACCTAAATTAATTTCACTCCTATGCCACAAAAATGTGGAACGCCCTACCAACTGTCATTAAGACATGTAAATCCCTTGACTCCACCCACCCCCACCCACCCCGTTCCCCCCTCACTGTATACATTTTTCCCCCTTTTTTACCTCCTTCCTGTTTTTGTCTTTATAGAAGTGCATAGTGTACAAAATGATATGATGAATTGAAAATGGTGGCCCAGGCGGTGGCGTAACCGTCTGGGCACCCGACTGGTAATCCAGTCGCAGTGTGCCGCGGGTTCGACTCCCGAGCCCGACACGGCCTTTACTGCATGTCATCCCCCATCTCTCTCCCGTTTCCTGTCAGCCTACTGTCTGTCCCTTCAAAAAACCAATAAAAGGCGTAAGCCGCAAAAAAAATATCTTAAAAAAAAAAAAAAAAAAAAGAAAATGGTGGACCCTCTTGTAAACAAGTGCATGTAATGCTTTATGGCAGGGGTATTCAATTAGATTAGGCCGGGGGTAATCTCACAATTAATATCGCACACACCATACCTGTAACTTTTATTAGCCCTCTTATTATTCCCAAAATAATAAGAGGGGGGGGGTAATTACCGCCATACCGGCGGTATGGGGGCCGGCAATAACCGCTGTAATAAAAATCCCATACCGCCCCAGCCCTACTGCACTAAGACTAGTATTATTGAAATCACCTGGGTGGCTCAGTCGTGTGACCTGACCGCTAGTCTGGCAACACCGACTGAGGAGGCTATACGTTACACAAACTGCCAAG
Source organism: Protomyctophum parallelum (assembly GCF_964188405.1). NCBI lineage: Eukaryota > Metazoa > Chordata > Actinopteri > Myctophiformes > Myctophidae > Protomyctophum > Protomyctophum parallelum. Next base: position 27,642,086 of record NC_139711.1, on the reverse strand, counting down.
ATCCCATTGACTGCCTTTAACACCCTTTAACCGATTGGAAGTGCATCAGAACCATGAACGCACGGCTGCAAACCTGATCCCCTCGCTCCCTGAAAGGTGACCCCCCCACCCGGGAATGGTGCTAATGGAACCCGACCCTTAATGCCGCCTGTCTGCGTTCCCTAGATCAAGGGTTCCCAAACTCTTAAGGCCGCGACCCCCAAAATAGTCCTATCTGAACTGGGGACCCGGCACTTTGAATCAATCATAGGTATTATATTTAGTTTGACTCGGTTCCACGGATAATTATTGTGAAAAATGACGATCCACGTTTGCCTTTTTCTTGTGTAATATTTGACAATAGGTAAAACAAGGTTCTTAATTAATTCCTCAGCCTACTAGGAGTGTGTGTGTGTGTGTGTGTGTGTGTTTGTGTGTGTGTGTGTGTGTGTATGTGTGTGTGTGTGTGCGCGTGTGTGCGTTTGTGTGTGTGTGTGTGCGTGCGTGCGTGCGTGCGTGCAAGGTTTAGTTGCTCACAGACACACGTACATGAAAGTGAAAACATAGTCAAAACAAAGACAATCACAAGCATGCGCACACACACACACACACACACACACACACACACACACACACACACACACACACACACACACACACACTTTTAATTATACAATGGCCAGACAAGTAAATATACAACACCAACGAGAGGTATTTTATTTAACCAATGATGTTTTGTGATATCCCCAATCACAGTCCAAATGCTATTGGCATTGCCTAATACACATTATGGGGTTAAAAAGCTGCAACCTGCGATATAAGTGACATGGCCGCACTGAAACAGCATTGGGCATGCTTTCAAAAGCAAACCTAATAGCTTCAAGTTAAGTACTGCCATTGAAACGCTAAACCACTGGCTCAGCATGGAGAGCTGAGCATCACAGCCTGATCCATTTCCCACAGAACATAATGCAATTCTAGACGAGGCAGCCTTTTCTGAGGATGTGTGGCTATTTAACCACACAAACCACATTCTGGGGCATGCAGATATTGAGAGAATATCAGTTCTTCAAGCTCCCAGTAAAGTGATTTGGTGAAGAGGGAAGGGGGACCCCAGGCTGTAATGTGTGCATTGTGAGTGAGACACTTTGTGAGCTTGTAGATTGGCTACTTGGTGTAGACTCAGGTCCCTATTACTAAGATGAGGGTCTAAGTGGTATTTTTTTTATTTAATGTAAGTCTTGAATGCAGGCCTGTTACTTGTAACAGAGTCAATTTACAGATACATTTATTAAGTAAAAAAATGAAAACAACTTTTTTAGGAATAAGAAATTTGATGACCGGAAGTTAAAGTTTTAATACCGTACTGTAAAAATACTGCTAGTCATTTAATTTTCGACATTTCTGATGATGATGTGCTTCATCAGATGTGCTGATTTGTAGTAAACAAAGACCTAAAAAAAGAAAAACATTCAATCAATCAATTAGTCCTAAAGTAGAAGACGTTATAGTAAAATAATCAAAAGTAAATGAGCAACGTTTTAATGGACTTTGGTTAAGAGTAGCCTACTTCCACTGGAGACAACTGACGACAACTGGCGTCAACGCCAGAGTAATGCAGCGCCCAAATATGGACATGTCCCTTACCGTGACATCACGGCCAACAAATGCATAAAAGGAACGGCGAAACTGATGTCCCTGCCAACGTTACCACAAACAGTGTCCGAGAGGTAACGCACTAAGCATTCGAGCCGAGAACATGGCTGACTGGGAGGCAGAAAACTATGTAGCCGACCTCCTGGTTGAAACGGTGGTGATGCCCAATAAATGGGAAGGCGAAGACGTAGATGACGAAGACATCAAAGACAACTGGGATGACGACGAGGAGGAGGAGGAGGAGGAGGAGGAGGAGGGAGACGAAACGGTGGAGAAAACACAGGCGATCACAACAGCGACGAAGGCATCCGAAAAGAAGAGGCTGAGTGATCAAACGAAAGAGGGCAAGTCAAAGAAGAAACAAGAAGAGGAAGCATCGCAGGTCGGAGTAGATGACCTCACAGCCGAGGAGCAACTCGCGGAGAGGTTGAGGGTGCAGAAGCTACAGCAGGAGGCAGACTTGGAATTAGTGAAAGAAGCTTTCGGCGTTGGCGCCTATGACCGCGCTACGGGACTCGATGCCATATGCCCGTCCTCGAAGGATGACTTTGTAGAGTTTGAGAAGCTGCTGAAGGAGAAGATTGCGCAGTTAGAGAAGTCGGTGCACTACCCAAACTTTTTGGACTCCCTGTTCCGCGAGCTGTGCATCTCGTTGGAAGTCGAGGAGCTGAAGAAGATCAGCAAATCGCTGTCGGCGCTGCTGAGTGAGAAGCAGAAGCTGGAGAAGCAGAAGAAGGGGAAGACGAAGAAGAATAAAGGGGTGAGCGCTGGCGGAGGTCTGAAGGCCAAGATGTGGGACGAGATGGACGGGTATGATGGCGGCGACGCCCAGGATTTTGAGGACTTCATGTGATGTCGGTTCCTGCTCCACTGGTGCTCGAGATGTGCCCGGTGTGTGTGTGTGTGTGTGTGTGTGTGTGTGTGTGTGTGTGTGTGTGTGTGTGGTCAATTATTTCTGCAAATTCAAAACCTCCTCAAAAAGCAACTGTAAGATTTCTCTACCAGCCCCCCTACTGGTTGGAGATGTTTACCTTCTAGGCCATTGATGAGAACTGCAGGGTGTCTTCATTATTTTCGTATAGGTTATTCCATATAGTATAGTATACAAATGGAACAAAAGGATCCTTGGTCCATTGTTTGTCCAATGCCGTACAGTCATGGTGTCCAGTGCCACTCTCACAATCCTGAACTACACAATGACACCTTCACGTTGCTTCAGTGACCACCAGGAGTTGCAGCACCCTGTGTCACCAACATTGTCGGTCAGATACCTGTATCTCCATATTTCAGCTTTGTATGCATTTTTTTTCTTTCGTAAATTAACCCATTTAGACCTTGTAAACCTATACCTTTCAAGCCAGGAAAGCTTTTGTTGTAAATTAATGCCCTACTTGATCATACTACAGCACTGCACAAAAGTAGCAGATCCACAAGTTCAACACAGTGACACGTTTTAAGCTCGTCAATCTGCTATTTTTGAATTGATGATGAAAAGAACAGAGTTTCCCATGAGGTTTTCACTCAACAGAGACGATTCAGTGTTTTTTGTATTATTATTCAGAAAACTTTTGAAAAAAATAGGTGTTTCTAAAACTCTGATTTACGATGTGACGTGTTGTGAGCTTTATAAATGTGCTATTTTCAAGGTTTTTGGAAGTCCGAGGTTAAAGTGTGTGGGGGGTTATACATTTGTAACCAATGACAAGTAGGCCTATTAACAAGAATGTGTGGCTAAATAATAACTACAGTACATTACATTCATTTGAATACAGGCTATTTTTCCAAGCTTTTCAACATACAAGGTTTCCCCCCTGACAGCAACAATTGTTTTACTATACATTTGCAGGTGTCCGTAGTTCACATAGAGTATCGTGTGCACCCTCAGAACAAGAGTAAACTGGTAAAGAAGAGGAAAAAAGGAAAATGGGGGTCTGTGGACTGATGCATGCATCAAACTGGGGGTCCTTGAAATAGAGCAGAAGGTTGAGAATGACTGGGATAAACTGTCCCCATGCCAGTGGCAGGCTCTCCTTGGTTGCTCATGTCCACAGAGACACACCGTGGACTCCCACTGGGGACTGCCATCTGGGAATTATGTTCTAAAGGACAACATCCTTTGAAGGGAAGAATTTGCGTTCCAATGGATAGCCGCTCTCATTCACAGCTTTGTTTGTGTGTCTGTGTGTTTGTACCACAGAAAATATTTGACTGGCTGAGCACGGAATGTGATGTATGATGATAAGAGTGCCCCTCACTTCAACACCAGTTTTTGAGGGGCGCTAGCCCCTCCTATGTCCAGCTTTGAGGGTTTGTGTTAACACAAACATTGTCCTAACACAAACATTGAATGCCATTGGCAATGAATGGCCAGTTTTGAGTGTTTATGCAAACACAAACATTGAATGCCATTAACAATGATTGGCCTGTTTTGAGTGTTTGTGTAAACACAAACATTGAGGACGCAAATTGTAATTGGCTGGAATGAGATGATATACGATGATGTATGATGATAAGAGCGCCTCTCACTTCGATTTTTGAAGGGTGCTAGCCTCTCCTATGTCCAGCTTTTAGTGTACATGTAAACACAAACATTGTCCTAACACCAACATTAAAGACAATATTTTTCCAGTTTTTCATGTATCTATGAGGTGACAGTACTTCATTAGACACCCTGGAGTTGTTTTTATGTGCAATGGTGTATTAACTTTGTATTTAGGGTTTCTTCCTGGAGGCTGAACCCTTGTCAGTAAAACGGGCCAATGAAATAAACAATAATATAGTGACACCACACTATCAGCCCCTCCCCTAACCCCTCCCCCTTTATCATACAACTACAGCTGTGGGCTTCAGTTCAGGTGGATCACCACCCATCACCACCCACCAGGCAAACCAGGCATACTTAATGAACTGGTGGGTGTGTCCACATAAAAGTATGATTTTAACAAAAACTGTACACTTTTTGGAAAACGTTCTTCCCCCTTATATTATAATAAATATCTGATGATCATGTTATAGGGTGGGAACAAATCGTGGCACTCCATCTTTAACACTTTCCCCCTCATTCACGAGTTACACAAGTGAATTGATTGTAGAACAGCTTCCCTCCCAATAACGAGTTACATGAGTTACGTTTTCATTGTGTATTTTGCATTTTAAGACTTATGGGGTTTCCATCGGACAGAGTCGGACAAACATCTGTTGCACTGGCATGCAAAGGGTTCTGGGAAGTTGAGGCCCAATGCATTTCAATAACTACATTACTAAATTGCAAAACTAACACATTAGGTTACTCTGTTACCCAAAAAAGTATTCCGGTTATATAACACCATTATTTATAACGCTGTTACACCCAACACTGATCCTCCAAACTGTCCCTGATCTAGAGAATCTATATAGAATATAGCCTACTATTAAAAATCCCACCCGTGTGAAAGGGGCACTAATATATTAAAGTCTAACTCATGATGATTAGGTGATGTAATGATGATGTAAGACAAACGGTGCCAACACAAACATTAGACGCCATTAACAATAAAGAGACAATATGACGTACATTTTCCCTTCATTGTCAATGGCGTTTACAAAAACAAAACAAACATTAAACCTGTGTATAGGAGGGAATGGCGCCCCTCAAAAAAGAAAACGTTTTTTCTGCAGAAATAACTGGGTACTGGGTGGACCAGACAAACTTCACCTTGTCCTTGAGAAGATCAGTCAGAGGAGAGACAACAGATGAGACATTTGTACAGAAACTTCTATAGTACCCTATCAGCCCCAAGAAGAGCATAATATCCTTCTTAGTAGCAGGGGGAGGGTAATTCTCCACAGCATCTGCAGCCAACAAGTCATCTGGAACCCCCACTACCTGATACTCCCTCAATGAATGATATGGTTCAACATTGTAATCTTAAACTAGAGTCATCTCTTGACATGGTGGCTCCTATGAAAACTAAACTTGTGCGAAGTGAGGGGTGCTTTTATCATACATCACATTATGTACTCAGCCAATTAATTCATCACAAATGTCATTCCGGCCAATTGATGAAGAGGAACTCCGCAAAACCATATCACAGATGACATCATCCTTCTGTGCATTAGATGCAATTCCCACCCTCTTTCTCAAATAGGTTTTTGACAGTGTGCATGGAGATATAATTGAATTTCTATGCTGATGATACCCAGCTATATCTTTCTGTAGCTCCAGATGATCCATGTGCTTTAGACCCATTGTTGACCTGTCTGTCCAGCATCAAATGCTGGATGAGTGAGAACTTTCTCAAGCTAAATGAGGATAAGACAGAAGTTCTCATAATTGGTACTAGTGGGCAGAAAGGTAGACGCCTCTTCCGGCTCTTGGGCGTCAGCTCTAAAGGGAGGGCAAGCTTCCGCGTTGGTGCCAAGGAGCATAATGAAAGGAAGGGATGTGAGTCACATGACTGGACACTAGGGATGTGGCATATAATGACGCACTTCCGCCCTCAGTTCCATACATATCGGTCCAATGAATTGCAGCGGTGAATGATGGTTATACGTTTCTATGTCATGGTTTCCCCCGTCTCCTTAAGTGCGCCAAAGCATGGTCATTGTAGGAATTGAGCAATCCAGTCAAACCCTATAGTCAAACACACAGACTTCATATTTTTTCCGATTGTTCATTAACTCGTTCATATTTTGGGCGAACATGACATGAACGCACTGTATTTCAATTTGATGAAAATTATTGTGAACACGTTCATTCTGGGCGTGTGTGTCTATTTTTTGGGCATATTTTTATTTATTACTTAAAATAATTGCAGTCATCAATGTTTTAGCTCATTGTGCATATTTACAATTTAGGAATTTAGTTGAGCCTTTGCCTTTGCCTGCAAGGTCGTCGAGGCTATAGGGCAAGTGCTAGGGCAAGTGCTAGGGGCTGAGATGGAATCTGAAGAGGTGGGTTTTCAGACTACGGCTAAGGATAACACAAAATAGTCCTGGAGACTTGTTTCCATTGTGGTCCTATGACATGAAAACACATGACTTAGTTGTGTAACTAAAACTGTCAAATGATTGCAGTGCACATAAAACAATGAGTGCAATATTTAATCTGCTAATTCTCAGGAAATGTAAAACAAAAAAATTAATCTGTTCCAATGGTCCAATTAAATTATTATCTAGTCACAACAAGCTGTTGTTAATACTCTTCTTTGGTTCTGTATTCATCGCACGCACGCACGCACGCGCGCACGCACGCGCGCACGCACGCGCGCACGCACGCACGCGCGCACACACACACACACACACACACACACACACACACACACACACACACACACACACACACACGTTTTTGTGACGCTGTAGTGTAGTCAAGTATGGAATTAATAAGTATGGCACAAACACTTTAATGGAGATAAGAGGTTTCTGCCTGACAGCAACGACTTGGGTAAATACATACTGGATCTCACAGTATGGTGTGCATCTATGATGAGAAGCTGTAAATAGTCAGAGGCGGTGCTCGGCTGCTAACAGTCACCCGTCCTTACAAAACAATTAAAATAAAAAAGGAGAGAGAAACGGGACACCAAATAAAAAGCCTCCATCTCGTTTCATTTCCACATAAAGTAGGTTACAATAGCAAGTGTATTTTCTATTTTTCTTTTCTTTTTTTTTCTTTTTTTCACTGGAGTCAGCATGTTTGCAATGTGCAAGGACGTGTGCCCACTGCTTCATAATGTGAGTGATGCAGTGTTTTAGTTTGAGGAGAAACTTTAATCGCCTGGAGCCTTAGCTATATAGCATCCCTATTCAGGAAATAGCAGAAAATAGCAGATCTACAAGCCAGTGTTGATTTTGAAAGCAAAATCTGATACATTTTACATTTTATTCACCTGCATTTAACGATGCTGACTTGGCTCAGTTCTATTGCTATTCATTTTAGCCTAGTTGATTTATTTTCTATTTTGTTTTTGTCAGTGAAATAAGTTAGTCTGCATTTTACGTCATATAATTAGTCGATTAACACTGCTACAAGTTAAACTTTTGACAATTTTGTTGCTTTTTTATGTACCATGGTGTTTTTCTTCAACTATTTTAGCACTTAGCACGCCTAGGAGTAAATAAGTAAGTAGCACCCAGCGCAAAGCCAGAACTGGCTTTGTATATTGTCCCCCTGACATGAGCGGTTAGAATCACATTATGTGCCCTTAATTGTTGTGTAGATCAGTGGTTCTCAAAGGTCCCCACATGATTTTTCCCCAAATGACAGTAAAGTGACAATAAAAGGACTTTTAAGACTTTTTTAGTACCTTTTTAGTCCCCAGTTCAAATATGATTACTTTGGTGTAGGGGCCACAGCCTGAAAAAGGTTGAGAACCAATGTTCAATCTAGCTAGATTAGAGCTTAATTGGTCTTATCAGCTCAGTGGCAGTGAGACGCTGGTGTTTTGTCAAACACCTTTTCAACTTTAAAACCAACCTAACTGAACAGTGCAGCTGTATGTGATTACATTGATTATGTTGGGCGTGGGGCGATAATTACAGTTGGCGGAAGAAGTCAACAGCACCTGCTCAATCTAGTTCAATCCATTCCATCTGAACACAACACTCAGGTTCAACAGTGGCATGTCAAGCATTCAATTCTTCATTACCCTAGGAAATAAAGGAAAAAGTAGACTTAACAGTAGCTGTATACAAATTGTACCAATTCACCTCTACAATAGCCTTAATAATAGAGAAAATACATCATAAATAAATACTGAAACCAGATATAATCATTAAGGAACGTTTATGAGTGCACTATACTGTAAACTCTTAATTTCCATTTCCCAGCTATTCAGTTGCAAAAAAATAAAATAAATTGGGGACCCCCAAAATAATTTGGCGACCCACGGGTTGAGTACACCTGCTATAGACAGCTATGTGTGTCTCTGGTTGGCTGGCTGGCTGTGTCCATCCCTGCCTGGCTGGCTGTCTGTGTCTGAGCACGAAAATTGCGTTTGGTTTGTTTGCACAACAAAGTGTCAGTGCGCAGCTAAACACGCACGCACGCACGCACGCATTGTAATCCCTATAGGGTTTTTTGTTTCAGATCGCCATAAGAACTGTTTGAAAAATAAACAAATCATCTCGGCTGTTTCACTCATTTGGATATGAAGAATCAACCAGTCAAAACGCTAATGCTACTGCTGCTGAATTAGTTAAATTTTCACTATATACAGATCGACTGTATCAAATAAGTGACTGCAGGCTGTCGTAAACAATAGAGAGCCACCTCCCTGAGAAGCTACAGTTTGTTTATGTCACGGTACGTTCCTCTGCCCTTGGACTTTGTCTGTGTATTACTTGTATTTGCACTTTATTTTGTAATAGTGTTCTGTGATTTCCTGTCTGCCTCGTTTTCTGTATTCTGCCTTGTCTCACCTCTCTGTATTAGTGTAACCCTAGCCACCTGTGTTCTATTGCCTGTTAGCCTATCCCAGTGTTGATTGTGGGTTTCAGTTCACCTGTGTGTAGTTAGTCTTGTCTATAAATATGCCCCAGTGTTTTCAGTTCCTTGTCAGTTCGTCATAAGTGACGTGGTTATTTTCTTGTGTTTTCCTAGTTATTCAAAGTCATTGGCTGCGGTTACATGAGGGCTTTGTCATTCAGAATGAAAACTTCAGAATTAATTCAGAAGTAAGTTTTTTGCTGCGTGTTTACATGGGAAATGGTCATTCCGAATGAGTGTTTACATGGACAATACTTTTAAATCCCATTATTTCATTCCACATCAGGTTTGGGGCTGGGAAGGCTTCTGATTGGATAGTGGCGGATATGTTTACGTCCAGTGGTGGAAAGTAAATAAGTACTTTAGTACTCTACTAAAGTATTTGTATAGGTATTTCTACTTTACTTGAGTATTTCCAATGTCCAATACTTTTACTTCTACTCCACTACATTTCAGGTAAAACAAAATAATAATAATAATAATAAAAAAACACTTTTATGCCATATTACTTTATATTTGATGTATCCTGTAGCCTATGAGAGGTTGCTCTCAGAGATGTGAAATTAAACATGTCTAGTTTTTTATAATTAATCGCAAAACAAGAGCATATAATATAGCCATACCAATTACATAGAAACAAGCATGCACAGAAAGACCAGAATGAATTTAAATCCGAATGAGTGTTTACATGAGTCCACAATTGTTTCAATAGGATTTAAAAATGGAATAATCTGGTCAGTTACATCAGATCTAAGTTTAAATCAGATTGGCCATTTTCATTCCGATTTAAGTTTTCATAGGATTTAACTTTTATTCTGAATGAAAAGGGGATTTAACTGTCCATGTAAACGTAGCCCTTGTTATTTCCTAGTTGTTCTAAGTGTTTTCACTGAGTTTTGGGAAATAAAACCACTGGAATATTCACTCTTCTGCCTGTGCCTGGTTTGTTCTGCACCTGAGTCCTACATCTCCAGAACCACATCGTGACAGTTTCATTATTTTTAAATTCATGGATGAATGAAGAAAGGAATGAATAAATGGGTTAATGAAAATATGTTTGCAGGCATTTAGGCCTATGTCTATAATAAAAAGGTTATTCTCTTAAAATAACATAGGCCTATGATTATCAATAAATTAATATTATCCATTATCCAGCAATATGAAAACAGTGCACCACCAATTAACCAGAATCTGCTGTTAACAGAAACAGCAGTCCAATAAATTACTATCTACAGTAGGCCTACATAATGAGGTTTTTATGTATTTATTGCAATTCAATGAAATAATCTTATCTTATTTCTTTTCATGGCAGGAATGAATGAATATTAATAAAACAGTTTGTGACACAATGTGTCTCACATGCATTATATTTAGCAGACAATTGTTCAAGTCGCTCCGGTCCGAGTCCAAGTCGAGTCCCAAGTCATTTGGTCCCAAGTCCAAGTCGAGTCCCAAGTCTTTCTGTTGTGGGCAAGTCAAGCCGAGTCACAAGTCGAGTCACAAGGTTGTGTCAAGTCTAGGCATGCCACGGTATGAGATTTTACAGTACGGTACGGTGCCGGTATTGATAACCTATACCTCGGTATTCCACTGTATTTATATTAAATAAAAATCAATAAAAAAAAGATTGCGCCCCCACCCATTTCTAGTGACTACCCCCACCTCCTTATAAGCCCTTCTTTGTTCCCCAACCTGCAGGCATACATATCTTATTTTTTTATGATAATTTGAATTTTGTTATTTGTCATGTGACTTGTCATGATTATGAATTGATTACCCAGGACCGAATGGAAACAAGACAGCAAGGACTTTTTTCAGTGATCCCTTTTTGATCAGTGTTTGACTGTACCCTATACTGATACATTTCTGCCAATAAAGTATTCAATCAATGAATCAATAGATATTCCCCACTGTATTTCACTGTACTATGGCTCCCCCTAATGGCCGTTTTGTACCCTTTACGCTTTAGCAGAGGTAGTGCAATCTGCGCATGCTCACAACTGTCACTGTATGCCTCCGTGTTGACACTATAGTTCACACTTAGTTAGTACATATGGAAATATGGAATATACAATTGGATCTGGGTGTCTTTCAGCAACACTAACTCAAAGGTAGGAAGCAACTTTTCAATCTACTGCAGCTGTGTGGTGAAAATAAATGTTTTGCCTTAGTGTGCGAGTGGAGTTGCTCTGCATATGTGCAGCATGCTGCCCACCGACGCTGTATTCAAATACCGTATGCTCGGAAACAAAACAAGTCACGAGTCATCTTGTCTCGAGTCGAGTCGAGTCGGGAGTCATTGGCTAGCAAGTCGGAGTCGAGTCTCAAGTCTCGTTGGTCTTTACATTCAAAGTCCGAGTCAAGTCGCAAGTCGTCAAATATGCGACTCGAGTCAGACTTGAGTCGAGTCACTATGACTCGAGTCCAATTGTCTGATATTTAGCCTACGTTTGTGATAAAATATGTTATTCTCGCAAATATATTCTACAGCAACTGATTCCTCTCCTAACGTCATGCGCTGGGTGATACAATGAATCAGAATACTGTTGCAAATGAATATACCTTTATTTATAAATCAAATAAAATCAATAAAACAATTGCAAATAAATGAACTAGATAATTTTGTCTCGATCTGTAGCTTCGAGATCCGCCAGGGAAGAAAAGAGAGGGGAAAACAAATGTTTAAAAAGTACATTTGTATGTGTTGATTTCTTTCGCTAGTCCATCTGAGTTGGAGCGCATGCAGAAGCAGGACACGCATGCATGCAGAAGCATACACGTGCGCAAACGCGTGCATCTGCGCTCAAGAGCGAGCTTGCTCAATGCATTATTGGGTAGATTTTCTTCGCTGCGGCAATGTAGTGACCATCGAATGGTCCCTACAATTCCCGGTGCATTGTGGGATACTACAGTCCACTACATTAGGGTGCAACAATGCTCACTACACATTCAGACACAAACAAAATGGCAGAACCCCAAAGTACTATATACCATATTATGGGGCATGGGGAATGAATTTGAACGCAGCCTGTATCTCATAGGAGGGCTGTGGGCAGTTTAGAAACCATTCTAGATTTTCATTATCGTGAGAACGATGGCTTCCATTTTCGCATTGCAACTTTTCAGGATTAGAAAGCCTGAAGTTTCTATTTCCTTGTATTCCCCATTGATGATGTCACTGGAGGACGGTTTCTGAACTGCCCACAGCCCTCCTATGAGACCCAGACAGAGTAGAAAAAGATTGTGCCATTTTTTCATGATTATTAGTGAGGACCTATTATATGAAGAAAGGTTGAAAAGTGGTGAACTCATGAATCTCTATTGAATGCACTTTACGTCTTTGTGTTGGTTAAGAAAATAATTGAACAAATGAAAAGAATCACAATCAAATCTGACAACTCCATTGGATCCTTAAGCTGTCTGCAAAAGCATTCAACTCCACCCCCTCTCCCCTGTGTGCCACAGAGCTGCTGCAGTGTCAGACTCAGAGCGGTCTGACACTTTAGTCTGTTAAAAGTAACTATGCACATGCAGTGTACCTGCTGTCACACTTAGCACTGATGCTATAATAACAATGAAATATATCCTATTTCTATTACTATTACTTAGGAGACTTCATATAGCATATATCTCGCTAGTTCTACTGAAACTGCAAGTCGTTATTGTAATATGTAAAGTTTACTTATAGGCCTATAAGAAGACTACATGAAGCATCAGGGCATTCTTTCATGCATTGCGATGCATTGTGTGAGCTTGGAGAACCATTTGTCAGCTGTTCTTATCAATGACAGATAATGACAGAGAAAACCTCGTAACTCCACATGAGCTGGATTAGGGTAAAGTGGTGGTGAATAATATAAAGACACAAGCACACAACTCTCTAGGTCGTCCTCAGACGAGCCCTCCATCGTCGCTTCCAGTCATCCCAGTTCTCCATACATCTGGCCAGTTTGCTTTGCACTCCTGCGTCTTTCATGAGTACATCCACATGTTAAGGTGGGATGTCCTCGTCCCCGATAAGGGGAGTTGAGAGCAGTGGTTTGAAGGCGTTTTTGTTCATTCCATCAGTGAATAGCAAAGCATGTAACAGAGCTACTAATCACTACAAGCATCCTAACACCAGATAATTGCTGATAGCTAAAAGACAGCAGTGCAGAATTTCATCTTCAATTCATTAAAATATTCCTTTCGATATTTATTTATTACATTTTTCCCCTCATTCTACTTCAGGGAAATCTTGCTTGGCTCAGAGTATAGTAGTCACAGAATGGAATGACTTTCCTCAGCATAATCTTAATATCGCAGGCTATGTCAGGTCGTAAACCTTGTATCTCCCTATTGTAGGCTATTATTTATTTTCTTCTTAATTTTTTCTTCTATTCTTCTAAATTAAAAGTCTACTTCCTTGTACAGGACATGTTGCGCAAAGGTGTTGAAAATAGCTGATCTACTAATACATCATATGCATTTGGGGGTGCTTGGCAGGAAAAGGTTTGTGGACTAAATAATACCTACATCGGATCCATGAGAACACAGGTTCCCCCCCATTTGTTGAAAGGTAACGGTTTTGGACATACAGGGTTTCCACCAGACAGGGATGGTGTAATGGCTGTAATGGCATCTTGCTGATGCATGCAGATGTAAAATGAAAAGGAAATCAGCAGGTGAGAAACAAGGCAATGTTTCCCTCTGGTATATTAGAGCGGAGCCAAATGAAAACATATGCTCCATTTTGTTGAGGACAAAAACCTGCAATTAAAGCCACAGCGGTTCTCAACCTGTGGGCGCAGGGCCCCACTGGTATGAATACAATTTTTGTCCGAACTGTATGGTAGATTATGTTAATACATTGTACAATATACAATATAATTTATACAATCTCTATGGTAGAGCAGGGATAGGCAACCTTCAGCACGGTTGCCACAGGGGAGGGTGATCACTTTGACTGACATACATGTAACAGAGATTTTCTTTCTTAAAAAAATAAATAAATTATTATATATATATAAATTACATCCTGCACATAATCCTACATCATTCAGTCTAATGATCATTACATTACAAGAAAATGGACAATCAAAATATGTAGGAGATATTTAATTTGAATGTGGTGTCATACTTAAAATTGATATGGCACACTGACTATCAAGAAAATAAAAAACATGGCACTTCATGTCAAAAATGTTTTCGACCCCTGTGGTATGCTAAGGTATGCTAAGGCAATATAATACAATCTGTACAATCTCTATGGTAGAGTACCGTATGTTAATACGTTTGGGGTGGTTGTATTTTGTCTGGGCTGCTCTTCTATTGAGACAATTAGATTGTGTCAAAGGTAATGTCTCACCTACATGAGTTTTGACCTGATGGTCAAGATTCAATTTATACCCTAATGTAATATATTATACCTCTATTAGCTCAATGGTAAAAGTGTTAGCACTTGCGTAAGAAACTGGGATCAAATCTGGGGTACAAGAGGAAAGTTACATACAGTAGTGCTGCTTTAATGAAACAATTGTGATACTGATGCATAGGAACTTTAATTAATATACAGGACATCTCTGCAGCCTGCAGGATAAACAAGTGGAATTGGAAGCGGTGACAAAAAATAAATGAGCATGTCAAATTAGTGGTTAATCCATGTTTTCTAATGTAAATCTGCAAAGTAACTTGTAACTTTGGTCACAAGCTGTTGCAATACTTTTAATCTGTTAAATTTTCATAAAAAGCCACACTCACTTAACCATTTTTAACATTGTGGGCATGTCATTGTAGTCAAATTACGTCACACTGTGAGCCTGTAGATCGGCTATATTTTCCATTATTGCACTGTCACACAATGAAGTGCACTTCAACTCTTAACGAGATTACACTTAACCCTTGGAATGCCAGGACCAATTTTTTTGTTTGGGTAACAAATTGGCATATTTTTAATTCATCGTTTTAACATACAAGAAAGATCTGGTGGATTGAAGAGATGTTTTTTTTTGTTCATTCATAGCAAATGTATTCTCTCGATTCGCCACCAGATGGCGGGAAAGCATCATTATGCTGATTTTGGCTAAAATAGACGGATCTTCCTAAGTCACTTCCGGTTGAACGATCAACAACATCCTGTAGTAGTTTGACCCTAGTCAATAGTTTGGCTGGTCCGGATTGCTAAGCTAATGCTATATTTTTCATAACTAAGTCAAATTAACCTCAAATCAACCCCAAAAGATCGCAAAATATCACATTTTTTACACCGACGCACATAGAGACGGCGCGCGTGCACGATAGCGCACGATCACGCGGATTTCGGCCGTTTTTTGGTAAATTACATCCAACATTAGTGATATTAGCGAAAAAATATTAATTTATGCTCTTTTTTTTTTTTTTTTTTAAGATATTTTTTTGCGGCTTACGCCTTTTTATTGATTTTTGAAGGGACAGACAGTAGGCTGACAGGAAACGGGAGAGAGATGGGGGGATGACATGCAGTAAAGGCCGTGTCGGGTCCGGGAGTCGAACCCCCGGCACACTGCGACTGGATTACCAGTCCGGTGCCCAGACCGTTACGCTACGGCCTGGGCCAATTTATGCTCTTTTGACCCCGCGATAACTGATATTGATTCTCATTCCGTTTTTTCCGTGAGGGAGGTTTAGATTTTTCGATTAATTCCGTTTTTTCCGTGAATTGTAGGCCAAGGGTTAAGACGGAGGGTGGAGGTTGGAGGTGAGATTTATTGCAGATGAATTGATTACAGTATGGAGCTGGGATGAGTGAATGGACAGAGAAGTGACTGGCAGTACGATAACAGAATGATAACAGTATGAGGAGGAGACAGTGGAGGAGCTTTGGCGTGGGCCCCCTGGGGACGGGCCAGAGCCTCGGTTCGGATCCTGCCTGGCGGAGGCAGGGGGGGCTCTTGAGCCTGCCCCCCTGGGGCCGACCTGGTGGAGCCTGCTGCTGGGCGGCGTCGGGGAGTTTTTGGGCGGTTTTCTTTTTTCACCGAGGGAGCGAGGAACACTGACCTGGGGCATGATTCGGCGGAGTGATCTACTTGGTTGCACAGATAGCAGGTAAGGGCCCTGTGTCCGCCTACGTGCAGAATAAGCAGCTCTGTATCTAAGCACGCCCAGTTGAGTCTTGAGTTGAAGCGACAGAGGAAGTTAGCCGCTTTAGCTGAGAAGGCTTTATGATAATCGTAAAACATAGGACCGCCGTATCTACGTTTGATTTCGCTAATGAGAGCGAGGTAGGAGTCTAGCTCGGATCTACGCTCTGGGAAGGCATCGCACAGGGTGTCCCTAAACAAGCCGAAGGCTATAACAAAGTCGCAGAAGTCGAGGGAATGCGGGGATCGGCGGCGCGGAACACGGCAGAGAGCTGGTCGGAGCCTACCAGCTTTCTGTCGCATTCGGGAGTGGGGAGGATGAGAGAGGCTAAATTAACGTCCTTCCCTTCGATTATTTGGGCTCTGAGGTGAGAGGAGATGGCGGAAAAGGGAGAAATGAAATAATTACCGGCAGGGGCAACTGGCTGGGCGGAGGAGAGGGTGAACCCGGACCGCGGGTGGGGGAGCACCGGGTTGTTTAGAGGAGGAAAGGAGGACGAGAGCGTGGCACTGGCGGCCGCTGGAGGAGGGTGCACGGGCGCTTGCTGAGAGAGCCGTGATTCTAGTGCCCCGACTGCGTTGGCCAGGGTGGCCATAGCTGACAGCAGCAGGGCGGTGGAGTCGTGAGATGGCGGCGAATGCGGATTTTGAACGGGGCCAGCGTAGGCCTGGGAGCCGCCGGGTTCTTCCTGGGCGAGCTCGGCTGAACGCAGGGTTGTATTTTTCTTTTTACCCTTACTCTTGCCTTGGCTGGGAGAATCGTTCTGCTGAGTCTGCGAGGACTCGATGGTGGCGAGAAGGAGATCAACCAGCTGAGAGTGGGTTAGGCCCCGTTCGGGAACGATGCCGTGGCCGGAGAGCGCGGCGTAAATGAGTTCGTCTGGCCAGTGGACATACTCGGCGGCAGCCAGCCTGGAGCTGCGGCGATGAGAGGTGCTGTCGTCTGGATCTGACATGATGCGCGTTACCTGACTACCTGAACGGAAGCACAGATGAGTGACGGGGAAGGAGAGGAGCGCTTATAAAGGGGCGCGGACAAGGTAACGTAGATCTGATTGGAGCAGACGAATGATGGCTCGTTACATCTCTGAGTTGAACTAGCGTCAACGACTAACACTAATAGGGCATTCATTGATGAAAGAATGAAAATGGAGATACAAGGTAGGCCTACCTGGCCGACATAAAGGCATGCTTGGACAGCAGCCATTGTGCTCTTAAGGCTGTTAGACATGTTAGACATTTTTGAGGTCTCTCTCAAATGGAGATGTAAACGCTCTCTCCACCATGAAGCTGCTATACCGCCTGTAGGTTAACTGCAGACAATGACCCGGAGCCAAATGAGCCATCTCAGCTGCGTTGGGAAGGTTAGGGTGGCAGAAGACAGAAGGAGAGATTTAGGAGCTGTTCTTGTGAGAAAATTCTACCGCTCATTGACCTGTTGGCTGCTGTCATCATCAGTGATGATCAGCATGATGAGATGGATGCTCATCAGTGAAATTGTGTTTTGATTACATAAAGAAGCTATGTAAATGCCTAAACATATTAAGCCATACATTAGATGTGTGTGTTTTTCACCAATATAGAATGGTTGCACCAAGTCAGTGACCTTTGCATAGATTCCTGTGTGAAGTGAGGGGCACTCTTATCATCCTACATCATCATCATTACATTCCGGCCAATCACAATAGGCGTCCTCACTTGTGGTCATGTGGTGTCCTAAGTTTTCTGTCCTCACTTTTTATCTTCAATACGTACATTGCTCAGCCAATCAAATCATCGCTATGTGGTGCTCAGCCAATCAAATCATCACTAAGAGGGGGCCAAGGGGCCAGCGCCCCTCAAAAAGTGGATATAGTATATGTTGTCTGGTTCAGGAGAAACTAAAATCCACGGCACGCGCGTGTAGTCACCGAATGAAATAACCACACATCACTAATGTATGTACACAGTGTGTGCGTGTGCGTGTGCGTGTGTGTGTCTGTGTGTGTAATAGAGACATCTGTGAGTCATGAAATACACTTGCTTCCCAACCTCATCTCTTCACAACTCTCTCCCCTAGTTCCAGACTGAGTTAGTAGCCAGTCTGTCTCACCAGTGCTCAATCAATATCATAATTAACATGCAAGAACACCACATACTTGCACAGCACCCAAACTTTGGTTGCTCTTTGCTCTTAAAAGCCTGGGTGCCCTTAACCCCCAATGAGTATATGGACTAATAGTACAGTACAAGTATTGTGTTGCCCAGGGTCTGCACGGTCCTGCATGGGACTGTTGGTGATTTCTGGAGGTAAATATAACATGGATTATTTTTTTCATGGTCTATCTATTTTATTTCCTTTTTTGGGAACCTTACAGTTCCCTTTAAATAGGGATGCTGGGATTTGGGTGGTTACCCACTTGAACGCCAGCATACATTTTCTGGGGGGAACATTTGCCCAAAAAAAAGAGGGCGAACATATTTAGTGAAGACTGAAGATGGAAAGTTTCGCTCAAACTACAGTTAACTCAACTCTGGTTGTCTCAGACTAGAGGGTTTGAGCCCTCAGCTTCTTGTTAGCGTTTGCATCTAGGGCTGTGGTTGCTTGGTGAAGCGACAGGCTCACACACTGCCTCGCATAATGTTGAGAAGTGCAGCGGTGTGATTTGTTCCGTACGTTGCAAATTCATTCGTTGACACTTCATACATATTTCAACATCTTAATTCACAGAGGGAGAAGGGAAGCGCCTCGCGAGCCTTTCCACTTGTTTTGCATTTTAATTTGAAACCCAAACCCCACTGCTGCCCCACTGTGCGTGGGCACGCGTGCATGCATGCATATGCGTGCGTGCATGTGTGTGTGTTTGTGCACGTACAAGCATGCATGCTTGTGCACACGTTTGTGTTTTCACGGGTGCGTGCATCTGGGGCCAAATTCACAAACATTTGCATTCAAATCAATTTGTTTCTAACTAATTTGGCAGCTTCTATCCGTCCATCCGTCCTTCCTTCCTTCTCTGCAATTATATACAATGCTGAACAATTACATACAAGAGCAATTGCATACTATACACTACAGAATAATGATGCAGAACAATTAGGCTATATTCAATACAGAAAAGTTTGCCTATAATACAGATAATTTAGGCTACATACTGTACAATACAGAATAATTATAGTCTACCATGCATAGGTAGACTTGCATATAGCCATGCATATAGGCCTACAATACAGACCTATTACAATACAGATCGAACAATTACATACTGCAGTAGACACTACAAGTGACACTCATAGTACTCGCACACTAGATATTTGCCTCTTTGTACTGCTTAAATCCCAAACATCCATATAGCTGTCTGACTCCCCCCCAACTGCTGACGATGACTCTCTCTCTCTCTCTCTCTCTCTCTCTCTCTCTCTCTCTCTCTCTCTCTCTCTCTCTCTCTCTCTCTCCCTCCCTCCCCCCATCTCTCTCCAAGGCTGCCGGCTTCAGATAGGACTTAATTTGTCCCCGTACGGATGAACACATAGCGCGGTACACTTCATCCTCTCTGTAAACAGACTGGAAATGCACACCCATGCACCACCATCCCACTGAGTCGCACCACGGATTACAAGTGGCCAATGACATCCCCCTACCGGCCTATAGGAAGACATGCTATACGAGACACGAATGATAATAGGTTGCCTTTTATTGCCATACAGCAGTGGTTTTCAAACTTTTACATGTCAAGGACCCCAATAACAAAAGAAAAGAGCTATAGGAAGACAGACTCACGAGAGATAAATGGTAATAGGTTACCGTACATGACCTCAGGACGCCTGTAGACTGTGAGAGACAAACAGCGGTGGAAAGTAACTAAGTAGGCTACATTTATTCAAATGCTGTTACGTGCGTATAATCCTTTTTGGTACATTGTACTGTAGTTTGATACTTCTTGTACGGCACTATGTATTTTTTTTGTCCACTACAAATATTTGAGACAGCAGCAGCCTGCAATTTTGATAAGGCTGTATAGGGAGACAGTAATAATGGAGCATATAGCAGTAGGGAGACAGTAATAAGACTGCATAAGGCAGTAGGGACTAACGCTTGCATACATGTATGTACTGGGTGTGATTTTGACATTACTACTTTTACTTAAATTAATAATAATTATCCCACCACAGAAGATATGAGAGAGAGAGAGAGAGAGAGAGAGAGAGAGAGAGAGAGAGAGAGAGAGAGAGAGAGAGAGAGAGAGAGAGAGAGAGAGAGAGAGAGAGAGAGAGAGAGAGAGAGAGATGATAGAGGAAGTATGATATGGTATTCAGCATACATCAGAAAGGCAGAGCGAGATAAAAGGAGAGAGAGAGAGAGAGAGAGAGAGAGAGAGGGAGGGGGGATGAAGAGGATTACAGAAAACAGATGAAGCGATGCACTCATTATTCCCGAGAGAGAGAGAGAGAGAGAGAGAGAGAGAGAGAGAGAGAGAGAGAGAGAGAGAGAGAGAGATAAGGAGGGGATGAGTTAAAAGCAGTGAAATGACATTGCGGATGAAGAGGGAGAGAGGATTAACCACATGAACCCCAGCATTCTTTCTGGTGAGGGGAACGTTGACCCAAACATAGCCAATCTAAACAAAAGAGACTTGTAGACAGAAAACAATGGTCAGAGGACAGTCAGTGGATTTGGTTTTACAGAATAAATTGGTCAGAGGACAGTCAGTGGATTTGGTTTTACTAGAGAATAGAGGGTTTAACATCTTTGACAGAAGAAGTCAGGTGCGAGGCGCCGTGGATGATGTTAGCGGCAGGGCAGGGGGCAGGTTGAGGAGAGCATATAGGTGGAGGCATGCATTAGAGCATGGCGACGGACGGACCCCTTAGCTGAGTGAGAGATGAAGCAGGGAACCCAGCAACATTATGTTTGTATAAAATTGTGTTGCAAATTATACTCGTTCATAGATTTCATTTATAGCTTCATAGACTTGTTTGACAGCAGTATAATTAGTGTTGGATTATTGTGTTTTGTTTGTTTCTTTACACATGTTTAATGTGAATTTTCAGACACACTGGCGAGGCGAGGCCCAAGAAAGTTCTCCTCGGAATAGGGATGGTAGGCAAAAAAAAAAGGCAAAAAAAATTGCCTACCGGCGGATTTCGGTCTGGAGAGGCTCAATTTTACGCCCATTTCCTACACACGAGAATGTGTGCGCCCAATAGGGACACGGTATACAATATGGGCGGGCTTTGGTACAGTGACGTTCAATGCTTGAGACCTTTGACTGACAGTAGCTCTGACCAATTGCGTCAAAGAGAAAATGTTTCCCTGGAAATGAAATCCAAGCTGAGTCTCCCCAGACTAATATCCCGCGGATCCGTGCGATATTAGTCTGGTTTATTAACCAGGCTAGGGTTCAAGTGCATGGTTAAATATTTATGCTAACACACAAAGATTTTGCAGTATCTGAGGACCACCTAGGGGTCCCGGACCCCCTGTTGAAGACCCCTGCATAATTTAGAAGAGGAATGAAATAAAGCAGGAGTAAGGCAGAATAGGGTGTACCTAAACGAGAGAGAGGGCAGTAGAACAATTGAGGAGGTGAGGTGGAGCGGAGGGAGGGAGGAAAAGTCTCAGAAGTTATATTTGTTATGTATCAGGAGTTATGCTGTACGGCTTGGAAACGGTGGCACTGACAAAAAGACAGAGTTGACCATGCTGCGATTCTCTTTAGGAGTGACAAGGAGGGACATGATCAGAAATGACTACATGAGAAGAAGAAGAAGAAGAAGAAAACTGAATACATACATGCAAATCCAACAATAGCCACATTATTAAAACACTTAGGACTCCTCTGAAACAGGTTGATGACTACAAGTATTTGGGTTCATAATATATATCTTCTTCCCAAAAGGACTTTCAAACTAGGAAGGGTATGGCCTAGTCAGCCTGCAATGACATGCATAAGATCTGGTCATCCCAGTAGTAAAGTAAAGATATTTAGGACGACCGTTGAGCCGAATCTACTCTATGGCTCCGAGACATGGACACTTTCTGTGCTCTCTTCTAATGAGAGCACAAAATCTCTCTTGGATGATCCACCCATCGACTAATATATTGTAAGGCAACCTTCCCCGTGTTTAGTCACTATTACGATCCAGAAGAACCTGTCTGCCACCGGCCTACTTGAGAACGATGCAACTTGGGAACCTAATAA
The DNA here is from genome assembly GCF_964188405.1 of Protomyctophum parallelum. Lineage (NCBI taxonomy): Eukaryota > Metazoa > Chordata > Actinopteri > Myctophiformes > Myctophidae > Protomyctophum > Protomyctophum parallelum. The sequence continues at coordinate 27,619,704 of NC_139711.1, read as the reverse complement.
TACTTGTTGTCATAGCACCCATTTTAACTATCTGTCTCTGTCCCTTTTGTGCCCATACTGTATATGGAGATACAGTATACAGATCTCTGTATCTGCAAACTGACTGTGAAAAGTGGACTGTAAGTAATCAAAAGGCAGGTGTGGGGTTGCCATGGCAATCAATTGGCTGAGGCAGAGGCTGGGAATTCTACAGGTGAGGGGACTTATAGGCTCATTAGGTCCACTGGCAGAGCCTGACCAGAGCCTTTTGTGGTGTTTCTGGACAACGGTTTATCCCACAGACTCAAGGCCGGGCGCTGCACTCCCTGTGGTGGTCAAATGGTGTGGTGTGTCAAATTTGAAGTCGGTGGGGCAAACGGTTCTCGAGTTATGTGGATTACAACCGCGTACACACAGACAGACAGAGACACGGTGCATTTATAGTTACTGTAGATGAGATGAAATTAGTTAAACAATGATAACAACAATACTTCAGCAGTAGGTGTTCATATCTAAACATAGCTCTCTCTCTCTCTCTCTCTCTCTCTCTCTCTCTCTCTCTCTGCTCTAGTTCCTGGAGGGAGTTATTCCCACTCGGTCCAACACTCGTTAGTCGTGATTCACAGCTCTTTCAAAGGATCCTATTTCCAGGTATTGTTCGGTTTTCCCATCGAGGACCACTTTAGAAATGAGTGTTTTCAGTCAGCTTTCTAAAGTGCTGTCCTCTGAGATGGTATGTTAAAATGTATTTTCCCTTTTCTTTGTTTGTGTTCTTTGTTTCATTGATGTGGTTTAACCACTTGAAATCAGCATCCATTATTCCCAGGGGAACACGTGAACTTGTAGATTGGCTATTTTCGGCATAGAGGTTTGCGGGAAAGTACAAAATGTCTGAACACATTAAAGGAGAATGTCGTGCTAGAAGGTTCTCACCTTTAGTTGCAGTTGTTTAGTCCTCATAAAAGTGGTCCAGTTGTTATTTTGTGAAACAATGCATTATTGGCTATGCCGTTACTACTGTATATGCAGTAAAGTGTCATGCTACACATACTGTTGACATTGACACATGCCCCCCAGAGAGGACGTATAGGGCCTTAGTCCTACTCCTCCTCCAAGCCAAAATCACACCTTGGAAAGCATGAGTGTCTAAATATGACCCCCCGGTCATATTTTGACAGCAGGAATTGCCTGTCATAATTTTACGTATAGGGCCTTAGTCCTACTCCTCCTCCCAGCCCAAATCAGTGTGTCTTGTCAAATCAACTGTGCTCACATATATAGTTTCTGACTGGTTACTTGAGTGATTATGTTTACTTTTGTTTTATAGGTTAATGTAATGTGTATTGTAATTTTGTTGTAAAATATTATTATTAGGAATATATATTATGTTTTTGTACTTGATTGTTTTTTGTGTTTTCTTTAGACTAAAGTGTTACTGCATTTCTTTTTAAAGTCTCCTGTGGACAAGTGGTGAATTAACACTTGTGCTACGCATAATGAAGGAGGCAGCAGGAGGTTGCTTTACTGATAACAAGTGCTTCCAAAGTCTTGAAACTTCGAAAAATAATCATCTGCAAGGAATTCAGGAAGTAGCTCATAACATATACATACGGTAGATTTTTATGAAACAAACACTTTGTAGATTGAAAGAGGAAAATTCAAGCTTTTCGTACAGCTGCAATGTTGGTGAGTTTAACGTTGTTTATCACATACTGTATGCCTTTTCTGTTTGGATGAATGGACTGTCAATGGGAAGTTGTACCTAGTTAGCACCTTGCTGGCAAGATGGAATATCGTCAATACGCGGTGGTTTTGACTCACAGATAATTTTAGTTCGTAACACAGTCATTAACGGTGAATCCAGAATGAAGAAACAACTGGAACGGAATTGATCTGAGATCTAATCCAAGTTCAAGACCTTGTATGACTTTTTTCAGAGAACTCTTAGGCTTTAGAACTGTATGGTTTAGAACAGTTCTCAAAAATAACAGATCTACAAGCTCGGCAGTGCATAGCAATTGAAACATCTTGAACGTGTTTGAAAATGTATTTTTGAGGGGGGCTAGCCCCTCCTATATTCAGCTATAGTGTATTGATGTGTCTGAGCAAATCGGCTATTTTGTGCAAGCACAAACATTAAATGCCATTGACAATAAATGGAGAATTTACATCATGTGGACAAGCAAATCAGCTATTTTGTCCTAACTCAAATATTAAAAATGTATTGATATTTATTTTCATATTTTTGAGGGGCCTATACAGCTTTTGTCCTCACACGTCTCAATATTTGCCATTGACAATGACAGGAGAAATTAGGTCAAATTTCCATCAAAACATTAAACGCCATTGACTGAGCGCCCCTCAGTTCACACGGGTGTGATTTTTTTAAACAAAAATCTTCTCTTCTGGAGGGTCCCTGGCACAAAACATTTTCAGGTGTGGTTCTGCAGCCAAATTATGTATCATTCTGGGGTCCTTGGCATGAAAAAGTACTGATTTAGATCGTATTTGTGGAATCGGCATTGGGGGTTATATACAGTAGGGTTAAACATGGAGATGCAAGGTTTCTGGCCGACCGTGACGACGCACCAGAAACTCCACAGAATCGCTCCTGGAACTAAACAACCCGATTCCAGAGATGTCTGAAACAGTTTTCGACTCCCTCGCCTTAGTATAGATTGTGGTCTTTGGGAAATTTGGCTCACCGTGAAAGCAATCTCGCAGAGCCACATTTTCTCTTTTCTTTTCTTTTCAGTTTCCTCCCCCTAAAACCCTGAAGCAAAACAAAAGGAGACTGAAAGCGTTGGCTTCTAAATGCCTTGATACATCTACAGAGCAACATCCAAGCGTTATCCTAGATTATCAGACCAATACAACACCATCCACTAAGTAGAGTATTTATAGATTATTTTTGCTAGAGGTGCCTCTTATCACTTTTTTTTTAAACCGTTAAGTTTGAATTAAAGACCTAGAGATCTCTGACCGTTTATACATACGAGCGTTTTGGGTCGGGTATGTCTTCTAATTGAATCATCAAGGAGATGATTATTATTTTACCCATTAAGACCTGAGGCCGATTCTACAAATGCCTTCCAAATCAGTCATTCTCAAACCTTTTCATGGAACCCCCCAAAAATATATGATATCATGTGTAGCTCCAGAAGCAGAGTTTTTTTTTTGCAATCACATGAGTCCCTGTTTCCATAATATTATGTCTGAGAGTGAAACAAAATATATTAGCCAAGTGCCAGTGTATGGAACTCCAACCTCTCCCGTCAAATCCAACTTAGCTTCTTCTATGCAATGGTAAGTCTGTTCTGAACTTGCTAACCCTGAAGAAGTCTCTAGATGGGTGCTTCAATTTACAATTTAGGCATTTAGCAGACACTCTTAATCCAGAGCGATTTACAGTAAACAAGAACAAAACATGGTAGGCTAATACATAAAATACATAAAAATAGTCATCAAGAATCATACGGTGGAATATCTACACCAGGTGCTACACCAGAATCTTGCGTACAGTACTTAACATCAGTAAGAGTACACATGTTACAAACTGCATTTTGGAATGCAAGTGTGAGCTAGAAAATAGCAGCCAGGAGATTGAGACTATAGCAGGACACTGCCAAAGACACTCATAGGCAATTCACATTGAGACGGACTGAATCTGTTTAATTGGAACCGTTTCCAATTTTTGGAACCAGGTTGCCTGGTCCCCGATGGCCATGATTCACATTGCCCGAGATTCAACAGCGCACCCGGGTACACTTGCATAACACACTTTAAACCTCCAGATGGCGGTTTGCTTGATGGCTGGCGTGCCCGGACGCAACAACTCTGCAACATTGTCTCAAATAAATCCAGACACACTGCATTGCATTGCCTCTTTGGCTTTTTGCCGTTATACTACTTCACTGTCAGCCTGCCTGCTATTCACTGTTAGTCAGTTCTGTGCTCCAGTGTATTAGTTTGCTATGGATTCTACTTTAGCATTATTATTATTTTGTTTTACTTTGGAAACTGTGCCAAGCAAAGCCCAAGAGCCACGTGTAGTCCGCAGAATAAGATCAGCGCATACTGCGGTGCTGCGCGTATAAGCAGATTCAACAGGAGACAGGCGGCGTTGAGAAATGCGCTGGTGTTACGCATCGTGCAGCGGCTGTGTTTTTTTTTGTTGACGCTTGGCTCGTCGACTAGAGATTATGTCACGTTCTTAAAAAAAAAAACAGTCCACTTCCTTCTTTAGGTATGCATGCATTCACATTGGAACGATCCGTATCTGAATATACTTCAACGGTCCAGAGACCCTCCCCCCATGCGGTCCCGGGGACGGTTGGGCGATCCGCTCCCGGGAACGGTACGCATCATTCACACTACCACAACATCTGCCAAGTGGTCCCGAGTGCGCACCCGGGACCATAGTGTGAATCGCCCCTAAGAGCTGCCAGCCATCAAATTAGTGCTGTTGGAACAAACACACAGGCACCTGCCACGAGGACGTCCCACATTATGAGGATGTACTCAAGAAAGACACAGGAGCCCAAAGCACCAACGAACTGCCAGATCTATGGAAAACCGGGATGACTGGAAGTGACGATGGAGTGGGCTCGTCTGAGGACGACCTAGAGAGAAGACCGCCATCTAGTGTATTAATGACGAGAAATATCGCCATTGACCCATATTGAGTCAACTCATTATGTGCCAATGCCTCATTAGAATGGTGTCATTTTTGTCTACTCTGTGCCTCAGAGGAGGGCTGGTGGACAGTTCAGAAGCCTCCCTACCAGTGACATTGTCCGTAGGCATGTATACTTTTTTGTAATTTCAAACAAGATTTCTACCTTTATTTTGATTATTATCCTTGTATTAACCCATTCTGAACGGGCACCCATTTTGGTATTAGCATTACATTATGCTTTAGCTATTTAAAAATAGCAGATCTACAAACTCATATCGCGCCACCGAGTGGCGCGATACGAGCTTGTAGGTCTGCTATTTTTGAAAACTCGAAGAGCAACTGACATTTCTAGAATCTGATCTCAGGTCAGAATGGGTTCATCAGACCAGTGTGTGTCCGGCGGAAACCTCGTATGAATCTGATCTCAGGTCAGAATGGGTTAATGCAAGAGCAATGCATTCTGCAATGTATTATATTTCTATGCTCTTACAAAAATTATTATAATAATAAAAAAGGTAGAGATCTTGTTTGAAATGACAACAAAAAAGCCTGCCTACCGACGGTGTCACTGGTAGGCAGGTTTCTGAACTGTGACACAGAGTAGACAAAATTACACTATTCTAATGAGCATTAGTGGCAGTGTTGTTCAAGTGACTTTTAAAAAGTAATTAGTTATAGTTACTAGTTACTTTACTAAAAAAGTAGAGGTTTAAAAAATATAAGATTTTCCAATTCACACATTGTTTTCAAGGAAAAAATATTCCCTAATGACACTAGTCCAGTTGTGGTTTGTTTTAAGCTCTACTCTACTCTACTAAAAAAACAGGAATAGAACACTTATGGCAATAGTACAATATCCAAAATCACAGACAATATCCGGTCTAATGATATGGATATAATACTGATGCCCTGCCCATGCACAGACAGGCCTAAAGTAATTACCCTATGTTAAGTTACCTTATGTTGACCAATCATCATCATTATGATGACATTATGCCCTGTGGAAGCCACTTTCTCTTTCTCATGGGGAATGTGTTTCACTCTGGGAGTGGGAGCGCACTCAATGCACCATGTCAGTTTACATGACAGACTCCGCACTGGCAGGAACAGGAGACGGTTCTTTTGGATTACATAACGTGGGTAACTACTAACTCACCCATTGAAAACACAGTAACTATAATGGCGTTACTGAATGGAAAATGTAAAGAGTTACGTTACAAGTTACAGCAAAAAGTTGTTTCTTTATGTAAAGTAACTTAAAGTAAGGGCACTAGTTCCAACACTGATTAGTGGACGGTTAGTCCTTTACACACCGGAATTCCGATACTCGCTATTCCGACGCATCGCCATTCTGACCCGCCACATTAATAACCCTGCCCCTCACCGCACGTGGTAGTCACATAGTTGGAATGGCTGTGCATCCGAATGCCACTCTGTCCCCAGTGAGGACCAATCATATTATGAAGATAGGTTGAAAATGGGTGAAGAGGTCCTTTAAGAAGGCGAAGATTGAACCAGATTAGAACCCGTTCATGGATAAAGAGAGATCATTCTGGTCAAGTCTGGCCAGCAGAGGCTAGATGTCTTGTGTTATTGAGGAGATTGATATTAAGCGATAACGCTCCATTCAATTTATACTGGTCACCGTGGAAGGCCATGCACTGATCACATGGTATCCCCTCTTATTTAATGTGATCCCCGTCGCTATAGAAAGTAAAATCCTCACCGTTAATCTATCCAATTTTAACTGTGGTAACTGTGAGAGTGTGCGAAAGGAACCAAGTGGACCCTTATGGGTCCATTTGTTTCCATTTTCACAGAGTTAAATTAAATAAATAAAATGCAGACAATGTTAAGTGTATTGTTACTCATTCTCTCTCTCTCTCTCTCTCTCCCCCTGCCCACCCTCTCTCTCTCCCACTCTGGTTTACGGTTTCTAATAAAACCCGGGGCAGTAAAGACCAATGATGTCTGGAATAATGGCCGACATCTCTTCACCATATCACATAAACGGACATCTCCTGCTTTCACACCCACACGCAGCGGCTGAAAATTGACCGCAGTTATGAGTTATTTACCAAGCGTCAGAGTGAACGTTATGACTTGTTGCTCCACGTCGCCGCCGGACACGGATGAATCGCCCAATGAAGATCGATGTCAAGAAATCAAATACTTTAGTAGACTGTAGTGGACAGGAGAGGAATAAGGTGTTAAAGGTGCAGGAAGTAAATATATTATATATATATATATATATATATATATATATATATATATATATATATATATATATATATATGTATACATATATATATATATATATATATATACACACTGTATAGTTATTCATACCATTTGATGCCTTTTGCTATAGGTTGCATGCATAAGATTAACCATGGCACCCTATGGAGCCATGAGTTCCCAAATGTAGCTAGCCTGAGACCGACCCCCTGGGTAGGTCCGCCTCTCAGGGTTATATGGCAGGAAAAAGCTATTTCTGTCTCTTTTCTGTAACAACCTACTGGGGAAACATCCCACAGTGATAAGACCAGGCTTTAGTTTAGGCCGTGCAACCACAAGATTTGAGCCGTGTAAACACACAATCTAACTTCTAAATGGACTAACGGTATGTTCATTCTATTTCTGTATTAACAATGTATCATCATTGCATAGTAGTACAACACCAGTTAAATAGCTGTAAACATAATGTGCTATTTGCTCTGTTTCTTTGTCATCCATACAGGTTTTAATTACCTAACTATTTAGACCACAGTCTAACTAACTACCAACCAATTCTGTGTTTTTAGTCTATGTGTTTACTTACTGTTTTTACCTATGTACTGTACAGCACTTTGTGGCAGCTATGGTTGTTTTAAATGTGCTATATAAATAAAGTTGAGTTGAGTGAGTTGAGTATTATTGTCTTGTTTTAGTTCTTGCTATTCTCATAATCTAGAGATTAGGCCAACAAGGCAAACTGAATCATGTGTAATAATGACCAATAAATAATGTAAAAGACACTGGTTTGGATTATTCAAACACTGGAATAACAGTTTCAAGCTTTAGCATTAACCCATTTTGGCCTGACGTCGAAATAAAAAAAAACGTTCGCTCTGAATCCGCATTTTTACGATATTTCAAAAATAGCTAAAGTATAACATGATGCTTAGTTAAAACACTAAAAGGGGTTCCCGCCCAAACAGTATATATCTGAGTAATTTGCCTAGTAGTAACTATTTAGTTGTTATAGGCCTTCCCAGGGGCCTTAGGTCTGATATAAATACCTAAATTATTGTGCAACAAATCAATTAATTAGGCAGCAATAAAGGTGAAAATATTAGATTCTGCGACAATATATATATATATATATATATTGTAATTGTAAATAAGTGTATAATATATGCTTATTCTGATATAATCGTTGGGGGGCTATGCACCTCCTGAGCTGACACTCCTCGACTTCTCTGTGCGTATAGAAAGAAACGCAGGGCTCATTGAAAAACAATTACTATAGGCACGTTAATTGCTGCCCGTTTGAAAAGGACCTTAACAGGGGTGTTACTGAACAAACGCTCGAGTCTGTAGAAAATAGAAAACAATATTGCAGGTTGGGATGCTAATTTAATTCAATCAGAAAAAATATCTTGACCAGCAGGCCACAATTTGTGTCAGATCCTGTGTCTAGGGACACATTGAGACATGACCTCTGACACGATCTAAAACAAGACAAAGGCAGAGAGATTTTATAAGTTATATTGTATTAACATACTCTACCATACAGATTGTATAAGTGATATTGTATACAGATTGTATACATTATATTGTATTAACATAGATTGGACAAAATTACATTTTATTCATTTTAAAAAAAGTGCTGCTTTATAATTATGTTGTGCATATGCAATGAAATATTGAACTTTTGCTTTTTTTTTGGCTAGTTTATTTTTTACTTTGATGACCATTATAAAAATAATAAGACCAGAATAGATGAATGGCTCTCCCTCTCCACCGTGGCTCTAAGGTCTTCATCACAGCATGTCGCCTGGGCTTTTACATAAACACAGAAACAAAACAAAAAGCCAGAGAGTTTAAAAATAATGAATAAATCTTGCCATCCCAAATGCACCATCTGCTCAAAATATCTCTTTTTAGAGACCTCTGTCCAACTCTGTTAGATGCTAGTTATACTGTGATGTTCAAGGGAAAACGTTAACCACTTTCAACCTCACATTCCTATTTTGGGCATGCCATTAGAGATACACTTCAAATACCGGAACTACTTACACAGGTGCACCACAAGGCTGCGTACTGAGTCCACTACTGTACTCTCTGTACACTCATGACTGTATAGCCACCCAGGCATCAAATTCCATCGTGAAGTTTGCGGATGACACGGCTGTGATTGGCCTGATTTCAGAGGGGAATGAGTCCCCCTACCTGGAGGAGGTGGAGAGACTGCCTCACTGGTGTCAGGATAACAGCCTCCTCCTGAACACCAGCAAAACAAAGGAGATGATAGTGGACTTCAGGTTAAAGGGCAACAAGAACTATGCCCCCCTTAACATCAGTGGGACCACGGTGGAAAGGGTAACCTGTTTCAAATACCTAGGTGTCCACCTGACTGAAGACCTGTCATGGTCAATCCAGATGAACGCTGTGGTGAAGAAGTCACGGCAGAGTGACTTCTCCTCTTGCACTACACCTGCACCATAGAGAGTGTCCTGTCAGGAAACATCACAGCTTGGTATGGGAACTGTACGGTGCGAGACCAACAAGCCCTGCAGAGGGTCGTCAGGATGGCGGGGCGGATCACAGGAGGTACCTTCCCGGCCCTCCAGGACATCTACACCAAGCGGTGCAGGAAAATTAAAGACCAAGCGGATCATGGTGGACAGTACCCACCCGGCTCATGGTCAGTTTGAGCTGCTGAAGTCCGGGAAAAGATACAGGATGCACAAGGCTGTCCTGAGGAAAAGTATTTTTTTTAAATATGTTGTGCCACAAGCTCCTCACGTTCCTATTCCCTCCCCTGCACGCCATTATAGGGCAAGGGCCGGATGTCTTCCTCAGCCACCACAGGTGTGGCTGATTCCAATTAGCCCAGCTGCTCCACAATCACCATCAACAGAGGCTGCCAATATAAGCTGCTGAGAGTCTGCACCCGATGCTTGGACGTTGACTACTGTGGTTAGTGTTACCGGCAGTTTAGATTCAGTCTCTAGCGTGCTTTAGCGTTGTGCATATTGTAGATCTGCTATTTTGCTTTTTTGAGAGTTTTTCTTGTGGTAGATCTGCTGTTTTTGTTCTAACTTTGTTTCTCTGTTTTGTTCCAGGCTCCCTCCACAAACCCGTGTCTCCCAGCTACAATACCCTTCCAGGATTCCCCTCATGCTCCTAACAAACCCCTGACGTAAAGTTTGAATAAAATGTCCTTTTGTTTACTCCTGTCTCAGTGTCTTTGCCTTTGGGGTCCCTGGCACATTTGGCTACTTAACTACTTTAACACTTTGGGCTGTATTTTGCGTGTCTTAAGTACCAGGTCTTATTACCTAACTTGAGTAAACTAAAGACCTGGAGGCGTGATCAATGCTCTTTGGCCACTCAGAATAGCCAAATGGTGGTCTCTCCACTTTAGTCCACTTTAGTCTGGACATGTGAAGTTTTTTTACCTCTGACCTGGTGCCAAATATTTGTTTACACCTCTGCTGCTTAGCGGAGGGTGTGGTGTTGTAGAGGAGGTCTCCCCGGACATGTGCGTATGTCACACTAGTTGAAACATAGCAGGGATTTTTGTCTAGCGTCCACTTTAGTCCACTTTAGTCTGGACATGTGAAGTTTTTTTACCTCTGACCTGGTGCCAAATATTTTTTTACACCTCTGCTGCTTAGCGGAGAGTGTGGTGTTGTAGAGGAGGTCTCCCCGGACGCGTGCATATATCACACTAGTCGAAACATAGCAGGGATTTTTGTCCAGCGTCCACTTTATAAAGTCCATGCACTCCAGTGAATAGCATTTATCCATTTAGATAACTTTTTAACGTTATTTAATTACTTATTTTTACACAAACATAATTTGTGTCTTTACAATAACTGTAATGTAATAATAATACTAATGTAATTATTTAATTAACGACACTTTTATTCTGAAAGCAACCGGATGTCTTAAATTTGCTAGCTCTCAAACAGGAAGTTCTAGATTTGCCAAAAAGACGGAGCCGTACTAGATATCCTGATCCTGCGTCTACTACATCCTGTAGTTCACTTAAGAAATAAAAGTATACACTGACACGAAACAAGACAGGAACGCCCAAAAACGTCACATCCGGTTTTTTACCCTGGGCAGAATTTTCTATGGCTGCCAATGCAACTTTTTCCAATCCTTAATCACATACGGACAAAAATCTATGCCGATAATATCTAACTTGCGGAGTTAACGTGCCTTGTACACGGGCAACAGATCTTTCAACGTATGGCATTGCAAATACGTTTGATAATCGCTACTCTGCACAATATTGTTTTGGAAATGCCGCAAATTGCATTGCAGTGAACGAGAGCAAATCACAACTTACCCTGGGGGTGGTGACTCCGCCCAGAATACGCGTTTTCGTGTCAGTGTATTGTTACAAGTAGTTTTATATTGAAGAGGAAGATGAAGTTTGTTTCGGTTGTAGCCAGCTGCCATGAGTCTACTCAACAAGAAGTGCCGACGGTGGTAGTCGAATAATAACAACATGCTTTTAGCCAAAGTTAGTAAAAACCGCATGCGTCTATGACTTAAACAATGTAGGCTTTGGAATTACGTTAAACATGGTATATCCTCCGTGGCGGCCGCGGCGTCATTATAGGTGAGTACTAGTTAATTAATTAAGTTTCATAGTATCCCCCAACATGAACAGGTTACAGCCTACAGGATTCTCATTCTGTTACTGTCACTGCCTGCAAGGATGGCCGCTGTGCCATTTCTTATAAACAATCTCATTCATACGTGGAGTTGTTGTTGTTGTTGTTAATGCGCCACGGTGCGCGGCGAGAGGGCATCAGAGCACAGCGCAACAACAGCCTAGTATGGCATAATGTCTGTAGGCCTACTCTAGGCAAGCATTGTCTGTAAGTGTGCCCTTTTCCACTGAAGTATATTTCCTACCATACAGAGGAGAATTGTGCACGGCAGACAGACGAGATGGAAGTTCCAATATGTTTATTTCAACGAAGTATACAGCTTACAGCATATGACAGACTCACGCCAGCCAGCAAAGTGGCTGACGTCTCCCATAGGCTCGCGCCCCTGACTGACAACTCATTGTACATTTGGTCTACCTTTTAAGCACTCTACATTGGCGTGGGGGTCGACATTTGTTGCATATTATTAGTGGCACAGTCTTTGATCAGCCAGTCTGTTCTTTCAGGTCAACAAACTCTTTTGTCATACAGATAGGCTAGCCACCGGCAGCTCCAGGATATCTCACCCTGGGACGGCCGACACCCTAGATGCTTTAAATCACCAAAAATAGGTCTACTGCAGAAGGACAGAATAGCATGTCAATCACACAAGGGAGAAGTATAATTATGGAATCCCATATTCTTCATATCCCCCCTTGACCATCACAGATGGTCACCTAAAAATATGGAACCATAATTATCTTAGACCCCCCTTGACCCTAAGCTGGACAATACATTCAAGTATAACAGCATTACAGTACAGCACTTCCCAAAAATGGTTTTCAAACAGACATCCATACATATATGAAAAATGGAAAAATGATTAGTACAGTTAACTGACATTTAAACAAGACATGCCGCTTTCAGCTCCTATTGTTACAAGAGCACTTTTTCGATATGCAATAACCTACATGTTTTATTATAAACTCTGCTATTCCAATGCCAAAACATAGTAAATACACAATATCAGTTAAGTCACCCTGGACTTACCCTGACTAAATCACCCGCGGACCCGCGGTGATATCCAAAAAGAAAGCATTGACGCGCCAGAGTTTAACTATAATAACACATATCTCTTCATATCTATAGGAAAATACCTCATTGACTCATAATTAGGCTATATGACTCAACTTATCTAATTATACGACAAACACATACCAACATGAGGCCTATATTATTTCATGTTGAAAACAAACGCGACGCACAATTTGTTAAACAGAGAGAAGGAAAGTCCATCTTTTCTCTGTACGAACAAAGGAAACTTCTTCTGTATGCTGCCCTTTCTAGCTACCTTGAAAGTTTGCTCAGCTGCACCGATCAAGTTGAGAAAAAGTACACTGCTGTTTTTCGCTGTCCTCATCATCATCATCATCTCTCCCCCCTCCCAACTCTGAAACATCAGAGATGGGAATATGAAGAGAAAAGCAAACATCGTCATGCACAGACTCCTTTCTGTGAAGGCCCTCAGCTTAGGTCAGCCAACCGGCCACTGCTGCTCCGTGCTGCGTCTCACAGCTCGCCGCCCGTGATTGCCGTCCCCGCGCCGACGTGATGATCAAGGCCTCCGTTGTGGCCGTTGCCGCTCCATCGACCGCTCCGCAGCCCGCACCGTCCGGCGGCTGGCATCGGTCCCCGTTGCGCAACACTCCTCGCGGTGGTCTTCGTCATCATCCCCGCCGCGTAGACGAGATCACGGTCGGGTCCGCTGGAACTTCTTCGTCGCCGACTCGCCGTCCACAAAAACTCCCCTCCACCGAATTAGACGGGAAAAAAGCCACTGGATCTGTCTCATCTGACGTGAAAAAACACACCACCATGACCAGTTTCAAGGCACCATCTGAAGTATATTTCCTACCATACAGAGGAGAATTGTGCACGGCAGACAGACGAGATGGAAGTTCCAATATGTTTATTTCAACGAAGTATACAGCTTACAGCATATGACAGACTCACGCCAGCCAGCAAAGTGGCTGACGTCTCCCATAGGCTCGCGCCCCTGACTGACAACTCATTGTACATTTGGTCTACCTTTTAAGCACTCTACATTGGCGTGGGGGTCGACATTTGTTGCATATTATTAGTGGCACAGTCTTTGATCAGCCAGTCTGTTCTTTCAGGTCAACAAACTCTTTTGTCATACAGATAGGCTAGCCACCGGCAGCTCCAGGATATCTCACCCTGGGACGGCCGACACCCTAGATGCTTTAAATCACCAAAAATAGGTCTACTGCAGAAGGACAGAATAGCATGTCAATCACACAAGGGAGAAGTATAATTATGGAATCCCATATTCTTCACCACTATATTAACTCCTTGTTAAACAAGTGATTTGGGATCTATTGTTCTTATGCTATCATGTTACTCAGCCACGTGGGGTACTTAAGATGAACCTTCATTTTATTAGTGCTGTATTTATGCACTGTAGCTGTTAAATCAGCTATTTTTGTGTGGGTTTTGGTAGTTGGTTTTGCAACTTTTGTGAAATGAATATTTGCCTCATATTGTTACAGTTGCCAGTAATACTTAACACTTACCATAACCTAAATGTATTCTACACTTATTAAGGGACCAAGAAGTCACAAAGTGACTTTGGTCACTTATTGTTTTTGTGGGTTTTTTTCTCACATTTTCATTTAGTTTTAGTCATATTTTAGTTAGTAGGCCTACTTGTCGTCAAATATATAGAGCTCCTAGTCAAATATTACTCAACTAAAAGTAAAAGTGGTCAATCAAGTTTTCCCTTCCTAGAAATATAGTGCAAATAGTTGTCTTTGAAATGTAGTGGACTGAACCATAAGTATCCAATAATGCAAATACGGTACTCAAAAAATGAACTGAAGTACAGTACTCAAGTAAATGTACTTATAGTCACTGTCCACCACTGGCAAATCAATTTCTAATCAACGGAACAACTGTCAGAGACATCAACTGACACCTGAACTTAAGTTTACATCATGGCAAGGTAACTACACAAGCCCAAACCTCTAGCAAAGTGTCATTTTGCCTTAAGTGGTTCAACCCAAGCCTAGAAGCATTGTTCCCGGTCTGTCATACAATCCCTCTGTGCTTTGTCTCTTAAATAACTCTTGCCGGGCACGTCTTAAATGTGCAACAGGATCCCTTGTAGAATTAGATAAAGGAGTATCAGCCGGTGAGACTTTAGATGCAAGGTGCGGTCTGGGGTCAGTGTGTTGTAGGTGTGTGTCAGCCATGTGAGAGGGCTGCAGCCACACCGGCAGAGCTACCAAAGCTAGAAAAGCAGCAGTATCTGCCCTGCCTGAGGATTTATGTCCCTGTCGTCTTTTAAATCGCTCCTGAAGATGTATGTGTATACTGAGGAGAAAATTGTAGAACAATAATACATACCTGTATTGCATTTTTCATAATCCAACCTTTATATTGTATCATCACTTATAGAACTTTAGACTTATATAATGCATGATATGATATATGATAATTATATTGTATTTGGTAGCCTGTAGGAGCCAAGATGTCGCCACTATTGTTTTGGTTACAGTCTGTCTTGTTATGGTTCAGATTGTCCTTTTAGCAGCTAATATAACGACTGTCTGAGCCCTGTGCTCGTTGCCTTACCACCAACCTGAGTATTGGTACGTCTCACCATGATATCATGTGCATTAAAGCATAACCATCACCACCTAGAATATTGTCTCTGATTCCTATTGGCTCATTCCTGAACACATTTGTACACCAAGGGCCAAGGCCTAATTTCCTTAGATGTTATCACCCTTGTCTTGCACATTTGGTCGTCTCAATAATGTGTTATTTTCAATACTAGACCGGTGCCCGGCTGTAGAGCACCAAGTCAGTAACGATGGAAGTTGGAGGGCTATGCAATACCCACTGTATGTGTCAGAGTTACCGTTCCACCTATCTGTCTGTGTCCCTTATATTGCCCATACAGTATATGGAGATGCCTGTATTTGTGTTTGTCTGTGTCCCTTTATGCTTATATGGAGTTCTGTTTCAGGCATGCCCAAATATGCAGTGTGTTGCCTAATCTCAATGTGACGTCATATAGGTAATCCACAGGTGAGGGGATTTAGGCTTTTTGTATTCATTTATTTATTAGTTTATTTGTGTTTATTTATTTATAGTGCTTTCTAAATAAAGTGTAGTATGATCAAAACAGGCCATTTTAACCAATGTTATACTGAGTTGTTAATAGTGGAGCTAGCCAATCTACTGAATGTTTTTGCAAAGTGCATTGAATCCCCTTGTTCAAATTGTGCTATACAAATAAACAATCTTCAAATGGCGCGCATAGCCTGTTTGCTTTGTAGCTGCCAGTGTGAACATGCATGGCAGCAGGAGTGCAGCAGTTTGGAGTCAGCGTGTTGTAGCCGCATGTCAGCCATGTGAGAGGAGCAGGTGTTTGTAATTTCACACCTGTAGAGACGGACACACACACCATGGCTGTCCATCCATCCACACCGGCTCTGTATATCTATTGTGTGTGTGTGTGTGTGTGTGTGTGTGTGTGTGTGTGTGTGTGTGTGTGTGTGTGCGTGTGTGCATGCGTGCTTGTGTGCATGCATGCTTGCGTGCATTCCGTTTCTCTCCTAAGTTGAATTTTGGAAAAGAGGACGACACCATGATGAAGCACATACATTTGCTTAGAACAGGGTCCACCATTTTCAATTCATCAGAACATTTCAAGACGTATAGTGAAATTAAAAATATGTTTTTCACACTTTTAGACCACATCCGTGGTCATCATTTGGGCATACCTAACAACAATGGATGCCAAAAAAGGGAAAATGTCCACCTTTGGGATTTTTATGTTAAAAGTTCATAAAAGCCCATTTTAATGCCCATTTTAATGGCTTGATTTCATTCACCTGTTTGATTCCCATAGCTGCACGTTCTTCCAAACACAGCTGTTGTTAGTTGTTGATTACATAACTACTCCGTTTTAAGCTCATTCAAGATGACATCCAGACAGTGTATTACTCGTTTTAAAACTAATCAGCATGCTAAAATATGTATCTGAAAACATTATAGGTTAGAAATGAGCCACATAGCAGCAAACTGGTAGAGCTAACCGGCTAATGTAAGTAGCATTATGGCTCGATCGATCGAATGCACTATAAAAGCGCAATTGCCATTAATCATTAAGCGTTAGTATCAAAATTAGGCTTCAATTGGCATTAATCAACGGCAATGGCACTGAAAGTAGCTAGTTAGTTAGTTAGTTTAATTTATTGTCCACGTGTGGAAATTTGTCTTCGGTCTCAACAGTAAAAAACAAACAGTTACAACAACAGAGTATTAAGGGATTCATGTCTTAATGGTTGTTGGTAGGGCTTTGACGCTTTAGTGGCATAGGAGCGAAATTAATTGAATCCCTTTTTTGAGTCGAATCGGCATGGGTTTCAGGTTAGGTTTCTGGTATTGTGAGTGTATTTGTATTTGTATTTGGACAGGTAACATCATACATGGGTATATCTTGGTGGTGTATCGAATCTTGAAGACCAGACCCATTGTAAGCTGCTCTGTCGTCAACCCTAAGCCATTCCAGCCTATTAAAATGGGCAGGGGTGAGGTGGGTTCTGGGAGTGAGGCCAAGTAGTCTGACCAGTTTGTTTTGGGGTCTGCATGGAGCCTTAATGTTTTAAGGGCCTTTGAGGTGCTGTGGTACCAAGAGGTGCATGCATAGTCGAATAAATCGTGTACAAGGGCTCCTCCTGTTAGGGTCTTCAATGTGTTTTTGTTGTGCTATCAAAACCAATTGCTTTTATCTTATTAATCAGTATGGAGTGGTTTATACTAGTGTTGAAAGCCTTTTGGAGGTCCAGCATAACCATGCTGCAGTATTTGCCAGCATCCACCTTGTGTTTGATGTGTTCGCTCAAATAGTATGAGAACATCCCACTCCACTGACACATGTCAGTGGAGTGGGATGTTCTCATACATTAGGTTTTTTTTGTGGCAAGATACTTTTCAACCTGTTCATAGACTATTTTTTCCCATCACTTCCGAGATAGAGCTAATGAATAGAAAGAGGGCAGTAGTTTCCAAGGTCTCATTTGTTTCTTGTGCAGGGGGGTTACTTTGGCAAATTTTAAATCTCGAGGGACCTGTCCCTGTTTGATGGAGAGGTTTATTATGTGGGTAATGATTGGAGCTATGGAGTGGCTGAGTCTCTGAGACATTTGGAGGGAATATTGTCATGGCTAGTGACCTAGCTTGTTACTGTGGAGTCTGTTCTCCTATGTCAGTGAATGCTGGCCCCTAAAGCAGTGGCGGTTAGTGTTCCACGGGCCCTGAGGCGAGATTGACAGCCCGGTCCTCCCACCCCTCCCTTGCTACTACCCCCCCCCCCCCCCCCCCTCGCCGAACGGGACCATAAATACCACTTCGGACTAAACCCCTCAATGTCGCTCAGTTGCAGCATACCTGATGCAATGAATAAACATAATGTAGCCTCACAGGTCGCATATCGAAAATCACGTTCATGTCGAAATGTCCATAACCATTCATTCCTAACGGAGCTAATCAAATACTGGAGGGTGTAGGGCTGCTACTCACATATAGTTGTGCCTGCCGTCTGTACATGGCTGTGATGAATGGGACAGCTTCGGGATTCGGGAAAGTTGATTAAATAGTCTCTTAATGTTTTAATTAAAGTGGTAAAGTTCACGTGGGCATGTTCGTCCATCTTTCTGATTAGGCTACTGTTGTCTTGGTATGCGACTTCACTCACCTCCACTATCAAAGAATCAAAACTCACCTTTATCAGGCGATTGCAGAGCAGGGCTAACAACTGTATACAGCCACCGGAGCAAATTCGTCCTCCTGTCTGCGCCATGAAGGGCCACAATAAAGCGTCTCCCTTTACCTCCCAAGGAACTACATTTTACACTGCTTATTATTGACAGGAAATGTAGTCTTAGTCGCGGTCACTCTTAACAGCGTGTGTTTGTGGGAGAGAGAGCCAGAGAGAGAAAGAGAGAGAGAGTATACAGTTTACTACCACGCATCGGAGCGGACGGCCAGCCGGGCGGGCCCTCCCGCTTGCGGGCCCCGAGGCAGCTGCCTCTACTGCCTCTACTATATCGCCGTGACTGCCCTGAAACCAACCCTGCAGAAGTCCCTTGACGGGTGCTACACCAGAATGCTGTGTGTAGTACTTAACATAAGCAAGACTGTACATGTTACTAACAAGACTGTATGAGGGAATACCAAGGATGAGCCAGAAAATAGCAGCCAGGAGAATGAGACTAGCAGGACACTGCCAAAGGCATCAAGAACTGCCAGCCAGAAAACGGGTGCTCTGGGAACCAACACACGGGCATCGATCACGAGGACGTCCCACGCTAACATACGTGGATGTACTCAAGGGTGATGCAGGGCCCAGGCGGTGGCGTAACCGTCTGGGCACCCGACTGGTAATCCAGTCGCAGTGTGCCGCGGGTTCGACTCCCGAGCCCGACACGGCCTATACTGCATGTCTTCCCCCATCTCTCCCCCGTTTCCTGTCAGCCTACTGTCTGTCCCTTCAAAAAACCAATAAAAGGCGTAAGCCGCAAAAACATATCTTAAAAATAAATAAAAAAGAAATAAAAGGGTGATGCAGGAGCGTAAAGTACCAACAAACTGGCCAGATGTATAGAGAACCGGGATAAATGGAGGGCTCGTCTGATGACGACCTAGAGAGAGAGAGTGACCTTGTTGGGTTGCAGGGCACTCAGTTTAAGGTCGAGAAAAAAAAAGCATGCTGAGAGAATCAGCCATGCATGTAGCATTGCATTTGGTGTCATCAGAGAATACACAATGTCCTATTGAAATGACAACAGAATGTTTGTTTTTTTTATTCTGAAATGAGCTGCAATAAAATAATGTCCACTATAGAGCTAAAGGATTATCCACTACAGAGGATAATGTCCACTAGAGAGGACAAACAGCACCATCAGGTTCTCAGATAGTGTTTTGTACGTCCCTTCCAGTGGAAGAACGTGCTAACAGAGAGCTTGCCATAAATATCAGCCATGTTAACCCATTAAGACCTGAGGCCGATTCTACAAATGCCTTCTAAATCAGTAGTTCTCAAATCGTTTTCATGTCAAGGACCTCCAACATGATATGTCATTTCATTATGCTTTAAGCATGTGACGTGTCTAAATTTGGTCATAGCCACTCACCCAAATGTGATGACTTCACATTTGTGATGACCTCGGCTATGGCCATTTTTATCCCAAGGAGTGTTTCCATGCAAAACTAATGCTTGCAATGGATTCAGTATCATGAAAACCCTCTAGTTTGACCCTCTAGTCACATGCTACTTAAAGCATCAAATGACATTTGATTTGCCTTTGGTTGTTGGTACTCCAACTTGAGCAGCTGTCACAAAGTTTCTAAGGGATTTGGGTTGGAAGAAATTGATAGGTAATAGTATACACCTTTATGTGAAGAAAGCTAGAGGCATGCATATCATTTGCATTTTTGCACACACACGTGTGTGTGCGCGTGCGAGAGAGAGAGAGAGAGACAGAGAGAGAGAGAGAGAGAGCTTGTAAATTGTCTATTCTGGGCGAGGAGGGTTTAAGTGGATGAAGTAGGCCTATCACAACTAGGATAATATGATGCACCATGATCCTGGCCAATAAATAAGTAAATAAATCCATGCCCACCAATTAATGATGACCCAGAATGTATTTTTCTTAATATACATTTTATATCATAATTGATTCAGGGTGATAAAGACTGCAGCGCTTCACATGGGGGTCTAATCACTCTGTCAGGGTTTATTTCTCACTAATGACCTGCCTCCCTGCAACATTATGCCTGAGCTTATTATTTCATGTCAGCTCCTATACCAGAAACAGTGCTTGCTTGCGTGCATGAGAGACAGAGAGAGAGAGAGAGAGAGAGAGAGAGAGAGAGAGAGAGAGAGAGAGAGACACAGAGAGACAGAGAGAGAGAGAGAGAGAGAGAGAGCGCTATTACCTACTTTAATGTTAGTGACATTTTGCCCCATAAGTCCTGCAGTAACATGTTGGCATATTCATATACATTAGGCCTCATTGTTGCCAATAGTTCTGTTTATGTTGTGTTGCTATGATCCCAGAAGAAAAGATTTATGTTCTTAAATATCAAATTATTCTACATTTCTCAAACACTTTCAAGATTTTAAATCTGAAATGACACAGTAGATGTTTTCCCAGTTTCAATGGGTTAATTAGGGGAAAAGCCCGAAGGGCGTAGGATTCCGCCATTTTTCGCAGTTTGGCAGTTCTGTGCTTTGTTTTCCATGAAATTCGGCAATACGGTAGAGGGTTGTGAGAATCGCTTAAGAACTGAAGCTCACACTATTTTGTCAAAGGACTTCTGACCTTACATCTCCCAATGAGTCAATTACGGTATATGATTTGCTCATCCACTTTTGACAACGTCAAAGAAGCGACATAAACTAATTTTGTAGCCTGGTTAACCACTCCCCCTTGAAATTGCATTTCCATTCATGCGAGTGGAGAGCAGCGATAACGAGCAATTTGAACAGGCATAACTCATGCCTTGTTTGACCAAAGCCATGGAACTTGTTTACAAGTGTGCCTTGACTCATGCAGAACAAAATTGTCACGAATTGTGAAGACATTTGTAAAATAAATAAATAGCTGCAAGCAGCGATAAGAGGGGCCAAGGAAATAAGACAAGATAAAGTGCTCCTCGGGGCACAGGTCTCCACCAGGTCAGGTTGTGGCCTCCTGGTGGTGCTATAATAGGCCAATGTGAAAAGGGTGCCATTTCTTCTTACGCCTTGGATGGCATTTGGATGATTTGAGGCATTTTGTTCCAAAAATGTGTTTTGCAAAAATCCACCTGTTGGTGGCACTTTAACAGACCAATGTGAAAAGTATGGGATATATTCCTCAGCCTAGTAGGAAAGTCTGTGAAGGATTTCACGTAAATTGCACGCTGCCTTCATGATTTGAGGCTTTTTGTTCAAAACGGACCAATCCTGCAAACTTTGAAAGCCATTATTAGCCAATTAGGATGGAATATGAAATATCGGACACATGACTATAGAGATACTGTGTAACGATTGCAGGATTTTTGGACAGAATCTGGAGGAGTGATATAAATAATGTGTTTTACAAAAGTTGGCCTCCTGGTGGCGCTATAAATTTGGGGCAGAGTTTCGTCGTTGGCATCCAGGGAGTGTGTGTGCAGAATTTGGCATTGACTGGGTTAACGGTGCCGGAGATTAGCTGGTAAAAGACGGGCGGATGGACACACGGACTCACTCGCACACACACACGGACGGAGTGCAAAAACATACTCTCTCCCCATGTCTTCGGCCTGGTCGAGACAATAAAGACTATATGCAATATGCATAGGAATGAAAAGCAGAGGCATGGGTCATGAAAAGCAGAGGCATGGGTCCCTCCCCCCCAATATCAAATCATACCTTGGTCGTCCCTATCCTTTCATTACATGGTGGATAAATATTAATATTTCCCCATCACCCTGCACTTGCATAACGTCCGGATACTCTAATCTCTGCTCTGTTCTGTTCTG
The DNA here is from genome assembly GCF_964188405.1 of Protomyctophum parallelum. Taxonomy (NCBI): domain Eukaryota; kingdom Metazoa; phylum Chordata; class Actinopteri; order Myctophiformes; family Myctophidae; genus Protomyctophum; species Protomyctophum parallelum. The sequence goes on along the minus strand of NC_139711.1, from coordinate 27,597,570 downwards.
CAGAACAAAATGGAAACTGGGAAGACATTCTATCCAGAATCCATTAGCTTTTCAATGTGAGCACATTTATCTTGCTATCTGTGAAATAATGAAGGATTTTTTTTCTTTGCTCCTCTTGTCTCCTCCGCCGGTCCAATTACCTGGACAACTGGATTTAAATGTTGCTGCTTCACAAGTGCACGACGAGAAGAGAGTTAGTTAAACAATATAGATTCATGGTGGAAACACGGGACGCAGAGGGAGACTAATTAAAGACAGGGGAACAGATAAGGGACAGCTAAGGTATGTATACATGCTAGCAGTGGCTGAGCAAGTACAATTTAAGTAAAGGTAGGGATGGACGATTCAATATCGAATCGATATCAAGATAATATGTCGGTTTTAGCAAATACTTTATTTGAAAATAAGTATGTTGAAAAATAAATACAACACGCCTTAAAAAGCCTTTTGTGTTGATGAAGGCTGCAGATTCTATCAGTGTTTTCTGCGGAAACCTTCAAAATAGTCAACAAGTTGGAACATTTTTAAATAAAGATATTGCGATCAAGCCGTCTATCTTGTGGATATGGGCCAACATTTCAATAATGGTGCATATAGTTTTGGAATAAAGAGGCATTGCTTTATTAAATTCAGTGTTTATAAGCCTTTTTTCAGAATGGAATTTATTATTATTATTATTATTGTTATTAGATTTTTTTCAGTTATGTATTGAATTACTTATTCTTTAAGTAAAACATTATTACGACCCATACAAAATGGTCTGCTGAGTGTTTGGGAAGTGCTGCGTTCCTGGGATGAGTGTCGGGAAGGCAGGGCAGCGGCAGGAAACAGGAGAGCGGTGTCACGTCGAATATGGATCGCTGTGACACATGGGACGTAACGCATCCTGAGCTGATCTTTACCACCGGCATTCACATCGTTGTTGCTGTGGTTGGGCCGCTTGGGCAGAAAGCTCGCATCTCCAACATTTTACATGATTTTTTCATGCCCCACGTTGTCATACTGCTGTGTCACACAGAAGTATAGAAAAAAATAGCCGATCTACAAGCTCACACATCACACCATCACTAAACACATTATATTTTACCCAATGTAAAAAAATCCATAAAAATCCTCATCAAAATATATTGAAGTAAAGCAATTAATGGCAACTTGAGCTACTCTTCTTTAATATTTCATCATGACTTTTCACAAAAAAACAAAAAATACATATCATGGGGGGGGGGGGGGGGGGGATGCTATCATATGGGGGGGCAAAATTGTATTCCTAAAAAAATGAGATAAATGAAGTTGGGAACTTCTCCTTTGGTCCGCACGTTCCTAAGACATGTGAGAATGGTCCAATGAAGGAACACCTGCCTGTAGAAAAAAACAGGGACGTGGGCAGGGAAACAAACCTACCTTCTATGATGTCACTGAGCATCATGAAGGTACTGAAAGACACACCCACCTCAGACATCAGCAACATTATGAAAATTACAAAAAATATATATTTAATCGTCCGGGTGTTTAGTGCTCTAGCGATACATACATCTATTATTTCCTTAAAATACCTGTACTATCCACAAGTTTCACACATTTAATGTATTTTCTAATTAGTTACTGTATCGATTTCAAATCATTGAATCGTATCGTATCGCCATAATGAACCAATATCGTCCATGTATAATATCGTCAAACATGTATTGTGATTACGTATCGTATCGCTGTTAAACTGTATCGTTACACCCCTAGTTTGGGATATACAAGGTTTCCACCCGACAGAGACGATATTTCAATGTCAATGAACATTATTATTATTGTTGTTGGTTGGTCTCAGCTTTCCCCCACTAAAGTGGAACACAAAACAAAATATCCCTTTCACTGTACTGTACCGTGCTGTACTGCATGTACTGTATGGTATTGTCCATCGACTTTGAAATGATTGCTGGTATTCTCTTACTGGGCTTACATTACAAGCTGCCTTTCTGACATTTTCATGTCAAGGACCCCCAAATGTATTAATTAGGGTGCGGACCACCCTAAAAAATAACGATGACCCCAAAAATGTGTTTGAAATGAAATATCCTTTTGATGAAGGGGCATGTAGTAATGTATTCATTTGATGATTTAATACATTGACACAAAATGACAACAAAATGATGGTCCATAATCCATCCCGCGCAACATGGAGACAACAAGAAGTGTTAATCAACTATGAATATTTTGTTACTGCA
>NC_139711.1:27587854-27590354 GCF_964188405.1 Protomyctophum parallelum | reverse complement strand
TTGACTGATACCTGTCTATTGAAACTAAGTTATTAGTGCAGCCACGCCTGGCAGCCGGCGAAAACTAGAGTTCTCAACATGCCCGGAAATTAAGATCTTACCCCCCATGCCAAAGCACCAGCGCTCGCCCAGAAGTTTGCTGTCACCCAGGCAGATAGGTTGATCTGACTGACCCCCCATTCCAAAGCGCCAGCGCTCGCCCAGCAGTCTGCTGTCACTGAGGTGGATGCGTGCACGTGTCTTACTGGTAGATAGATAGATATAGAACAGACGACTGTGCATGCGTGTGTACGTGCATGTGCATTTGCATCAACTATAATGGGGAAATTACGACATTTTTAACATTGGATCCATAGGAACACAGGTCATTTTTTAGGTTTTCTTTTTACATGAAAAGTAACAGTTTTGCACAAGGTTTCCAGCCAACAGCTAGTGTCCATCATTTGAATAGAGGACTCAGCAGTATATTCCTGCAGGGGACACTGCAGTTACAATTAATGTTCGATAATTTTGTCTTACAGAGAAATGAGGAAAATAAAGCCTTTTTGCTGCAGTGCCTCCAGCATGGAACCATAGATCCTGCATTGAGTGGGTCTGTGTGGTTTTTATAGAGCTAACTCACATCTCTGCACAGCTCTGCCTTTCTGACAATCAATACTTATTTGGTCTAAAAACTTTACTAAGAGACAACACAGTTGGAGAGGAAAAACAAACAGATCTGTGCACACATCTAATTATGACGGGGTCTTTTAAAGCTGCTATAAGCAATAATATGTCAACATTTTAATGACATTTAAATTTTTAAATTTTTTGGTATTCAGAGTCAGACAGCCAACAATGGGTAAAAGGCTCCCCCCAAAAATGTAGTCTCTGTGACACTATCTAGGGGCCGCAATCTGCATTCAAAGATTTTCCTAGAAGCTTTGTCATTGGTCGATTTGCCTGTCTGCTTCCTGATTGGTTAGTCATTGCGACCGGGTTTTTTTTTCGACCAATGACAAAGGTTCTAGAAACATCTTTGAATGCAGATTGCGGCCCCTAGATGTTTAAAAGTTACGTACCAAAACTAGCTCCAAACAGACGAGGCCTAAGCCCCCTCTAGCAGTACATAAATGTTTGAGTTTGAACTCATCCTACTGAGTCAGATGCTGATTTATTGTGTTGTCACAGCGACGTAATGTCCCCACACACCCCTGTCAAGTCACCCAGGGCTCTGTTCGATGTCCCTGCTAAAACGTGCTCTCTCCGTTCGCCACTCATTCTTTTAACAACTCGTCTCAGTAAAAGTCCTCAAGGCAGTGAGTGGTGCCGCTCCTTCTTTCTACATCAAGCAGAGAGAGAGCTGTTATATCTTAACAGTCCTTGACTGAACCATCGGAAATTAAAGCATGTGTGATGTGTTGCAGCCTCGAGGGGGGACATTAGGAGACTTTTTGGCGGGGTTCTTTTTTTTGTTTGTTTTTTCAACTGCTGAGGACTTAAGAATGAATGCTCCCAAATGCAGCAGACAGCAGTATTTCTGGAAAAACGTGTTATTCCTTTTCTGGAAATAAAACAGAACAAAATAAAATAAAAAAATACATTGAATCACATTAACTACATATTGTACTTAAGCCTCCCTATCGGCTGTTTTTGCAAAAAAAAAAATAATGGTAGCGATGAGGATAATGCATAGACGTTAAAAAATAAGTGTATGGTATTTGTATTTTTCTTTTCTTCTTTAAACCTTGACAAATTACTTTTCATTGTGATACTGACAAATAGGAATTTTATATAATTGACAAAACACTCTCCTAGCTTGTGAGCTTGTAGACTGTTGTATGACGAAGCATTCATTTACAAACAAATACAATTAGAATAAAGGTACAGTAGCTTTTAGGTCTGCTATTTTCTAATAGCCAGTTTAAATAGGGCTGTGTGGTTAATGTATGTTTTGTAATAATAATTAAAATCCTCTGAGATAGTAGAAGTAAGTAAGACGTTTTTTGGAAATACTTGAATGTACCTCTAAATTGTACTAAATAGTACAGTCGCCTACGTGTCAATGTACTTAGTTAGTTACTTTCCACCACTGAGGAGGAACTTTGCAGCTCATTCTCCATCAATGGTAGTTTACAGTATGTGTGTTACTTTTATGTATCTGCCATTGTATATGTATGCATTCCACTGTTTTATGAAGCATTTAAAAGGTTGAAAAGCAATAAAATATATAGTATATAAAAAGAGAAATGGCAGTGAAATGCAGCTCAGCCAGCTGCTCAGAATGCTGAATGGACAAACATTCAATCTGTATCTGCATATCGTCGCTGTCAGGCAACTACTTTGCATCTTCATATTTCAAGTTTATTTATGTTTTTCCTTTGTAAAACAATGCACTTAGGCTATTTGGAGGAAACACAGGTTCAAATCCGGGGTAGAACAGGAACGGACAGTACTTTGAGTTAATGTACTTCATACTGTCCACCACTGTACATGTCCCTTCGCCATGCTGGTGTCCAGA
>NC_139711.1:27580354-27585354 GCF_964188405.1 Protomyctophum parallelum | reverse complement strand
CATTCGGCTGCTTACCCGAGAGCCTACATGCCTCTCTTCTTAACCAGGAGATAAACAGCCTTAAGGCACAAGCTTTGTGATGATGTCCTTCCAAACTCTGGGATTGCAGGTGGGCGAGGGATGGCCCACACGGGTTAGCTGGGAACAAAGGAAATATAATAGCCTGTTAAGTCACATTATAAGCACAGGAGTCTTTTGTTTGACAAGGAGGTCTTGTGGTAAGGTGCCATGTCTTATATTACAAAGTCACACTTTAATGCAGTGTGTGGCTATCAACAGCCACGTGTATTTTCCAAGTCACCTTGAGCGACACACTGACTGAACCCTGGATATAATACATCGAGATGCCTCATAGGCCTCATTGGAGTGATGTGTTGATGCGTCTGTTTAAGCACCATTAGAATCAGCATAACTCACCACATTTGCATGCAGTTTGGTACTAATGTCACACTAGTTATGTTTAGAGATGCAACGATACTGATTTTTCAATTCCGATCCGATCCGATATATTAATTTTGAAATTTCCCGATATCCGATATTTGCCGATCCGATATTTGCTGTGGGCTACATAGCAAAACAAATAAATACAAAAAAATTCAAAGAGGGGATGTTTATGGTTAAGTGTTTAACCTGTAGAAATGAGAATATGAACTGTTTAACCTGTAAACCTTAAGGGAATGGCAACCTGTTAATTAATACTATGGATTATTATTGTGCAAAGGTACATTTTTACCCCTAAAGTGATGCCTGCATGTAACCTGTTAATTCATTCTATGGTTTATTATTAATTATAATAATAATAATATTAATTATTATTATTGCTATATACACGTGGTACCTTTTTACCCCTAATGGATGCCGGGAATCAGCTGCACTTTCATGTGACAAAAGCCCTGAGCCTTACCGACAGAACTTGGGGAGAAAATAAATACCTCAGGACGTTTGTTATGGTGCTAGCTGGTGTTGTGTTGCTACTTTAGTTTGCAAACTCTGTCTGTCTTAAGAATTGCACTACACTTACAATCTGAATCAGTGTTTGAGCTTCTGACAACAATGTCATGGTTTGATAACTGAGCCAATTATATAAAGACGGATTTTACCGCGACGACGACATGCGCTTTTTCTTCATCTTCATCATCATCATCATCGTCGTCGTCGTCACAGCAGCATTTTTTTCAATGGCAATAATAAAGTTACAAAGATTGAATCACATAGCGCTAAACAGCACGTGTGTGCACTGTGCAGTAAATATATAGCAGAAGAATGGATTACAAGAGCAATCTCATCAACACAATGATAGGCTCCACCACACAACTGAACTGCGCATGCAGTGATTTGACTGACCCGTCATCATCCGTGCGATGACGGGTAAACGTTATACTTTTATTACTGTTAAAGGAGAATTCCATACTAAAAGGCTTTCTTACCTTTCTTTGTAGTTGTTACGTCCCCATCAAAGAGGTCCAGGTGTTATTTTGTGCAAAAGCTCCTTATTGGCTATTTCCCCTACCATAAGCCCTAAATGAATTGCATTGAATTTAATGGGGCTATGGGGTGTTGTGCTAATTCGCTTATTTCCATCGCTCAAATTTATATATATTTTGTATATATTCTCTCTTCATGATGTAAATAATAACCCAAGCGGCACACTTTACTACTTATTTCGATGGAAATAAGCGAATTCGCACAACACCCCATACATCCCATTCAATTCAATGCAATTCATTTAGGGCTTATGGTAGGGGAAATAGCCAATAAGGAGCTTTTGCACAAAATAACACCTGGACCTCTTTGATGGGGACGTAACAACTACAAAGAAAGGTAAGAAAGACTTTTAGTGTGGAATTCTCCTTTAAGTCTGTAAGTGATTCCATTCTCTTGCATATTGCACCTTAGTGGGACTTTTTTCTATAGTCTCTGTTTGCAGTCTGTACATACTGGAGGTTGGATTCGCTCACTGCACTGTCTGTGCAGGACGGACTGTAAACATTAAACACGTGTCCCCCTCCTGTATCGGAGCGTGTATCGGTGGCATCAAATCCGATCTCCGATACATTAATTAAGCTGGATCGGAGGCCGATACCGATATAATATCGGATCGGTTGCATCTCTAGTTATGTTATGATATATATGCAGGCCAAAGAGAACTTCCCCAGTGAAAGGAATGGACCGCACACTCCAGAGACAGTCAGGACAAGATTGTTTCATTTTTTATTGCACGACACGTTTCTCTGTTTGGCTTCGTCAGGTGCTTTGATATATATATATACTGTATGTAAAAGACAATGGTATGTATCCCCACTTCATATCAGCCTCGAAATCAAACCTATACAGAGCCGAAGAGTTTGATCAATCCTCAAGGTCCCCCCCCCCCCCCCCCCCCGCGCCCCCGCAGGCTTGTCATACCAGAACCAGCTTGTAAATCTGCTAGTTTTGGCTAATAGATTATAGGTGCAGATGGAAAATGTTGGAATACCAATTGTATCCAGTTAGGAGTAGCCTGATACAGAGGATAACAGAGGATAACAGAGGATACAGAGGATAACGTACAATTGGAGGTGATGGAACAGGGAAATGAGCACAAAGTGGAACACTACAATGCTGACGCTGATGAATGGGTTCTCTCTTCCTGACTGGATGAAATTGGCAACCCACCTGAAATGCTATTTACTGTTGCTGGGGAGATGGGGAGACCCCTGCTACTGAACAAACTCTCTCTCTATTACTATCACAATATACAGTAGATCTATAAACCTTTTCATGTTGTTTTAACCTTTAAGTAAACTTATATGGAAATGGCATTTAGCTGTGAATCTACAATGAACAAGTTAAAGTAGCCTATAATAAATGCATCATAGACAGGATTTACCTGTAGTATTTTCTTTTTTTAACATCTCCACCAAATCTCTTTGCTGATCGATAGATTTGATGATAGATCAGATTTTTTGGCAAATGTTTCCCCCCAGAATAGGCATGCTTCTGCAGGGTTCACGTGGTTAAGTAGCATGAGATGTCACCCGGAGATGCAGAAATGATGTGTTTGACCTGCAATACTGGCAATATCTTTGGTGCCGAGATGAGGTCACACCCTGGGCCCCTCCCACCGCGGTTCAGAAACGGCGCATGTTTCCACAAGGGACGCTTCTTACCCTTTTCTGCACAATGAATCCAAAAAGTGAAGGGCCACAAACGTTTTACACTAATTCAAACTTAGCCCCGGCCGAGAAAAACAGACAGACAGACAGCCATGTGTAAGCACAATGCAAGGAATGAATGCATTCGCCATGTATCCGAAGGAAGTCTGATCCAATCATTTTTAGATTTACTCCAGTTTTAATCCTGAGTTTGTATTCAAGATCTGATTTTAGGCATGTTTAAGCCTCCAGGAAAATCCGTGTTGAGCTTCTTAATCCACTGTTTTTCATTAAAACGTCTTTGTCCTACTGTCCAGTTGGGATTGTGTTGAAGTCCAGCGCCTTTTAGGGCTTCAATGCCGTGAGCCATGAAATGTTGAACAAACCTTGTGGTTGTCTTTTTTGCATTGTTGTATCTGTGTTGTCCTAGCCTTGTAGCTATTGTTTTAACCGTTTCTCCGACATATTGTAAACCACATTTTCCACATTAAAGGTATATTCAGTGATTTCACTTAATTCAAATATCACTTATTTTTTGGTTTTGTTGTGATAATCCTCCCTACTATAGAGTGTGCTGGCCATATAAGGAGTTCCTCCCTGTCCCCAGTTAACCCCTGGGGGTCAAAAAACCGTAGGTTTCGTTTTTGACTCTCTATCCTGATTGGACGAAAGGCTGGGTCCCACAGCCAAAAACGAAACCTAAGGTTTTTTGAGTGAAATCACTGAATATACCTTTAAATGATTAAATAAATGCAGGTTCTGGCTGTTATTTGTTGTTTAATCTCCAACACGCGTTTTGTAGTTCTATTTTTGACTAATTGTTTGGGTTTTAAGTATTCTGGGCCCTGGCGTGCTGGTGTGTTGATTCCTTTTAGCTTGCTGTGTACTAGATAGTCTTTAAGATTTTTGTTTTTTCTGGAGGCCGATATAATTTTAGAATCTTTTAGAAAATCCTCCGTTCGGTTCTCAAAATTCCTTTTTATTCTGTTGTTGGCTAGTCTGCTCTGTGTTGAATAACTGGTTATCAGGGCCAATTTAGGGCCTGGATCCCGCACTCTTACTTCTAAAAAGGTATTGTGAGCTTTCCGGAGGAATGTCCTAGTGTATCCTCTTAGTCTGAGAGCATTAAATAGCGTTTTACAAGCTATTTTGCGTGCAAATCCTATGGAATCTTAGTAGTTGTGATTTGACTATTCCTGTGTAGGAGTGTGCCGGGTGGAATGACGTTTTGTGTAGCAAGGCGTGAGTGTCTGTTTCTTTAAAGAATACTTTTAAATCTAGTTTCCCGTTTGTGTTAAAGTTTGGGCCCTTGAAGATTGTTACATCAAGAAAGTCAATCCTTTCTGTGTGTGTCACATATTTTATCGTTATGGATCTATGATGGCTATTTAACACATCAATAAATTCCTGGAATTCTTCTTTGCTATGTTCCCATATTCCAAATATATCATCCAGGAATCTATAGTAATGTGTCGGTTTTAGTCTGCATTTTTTAGCGCTGTCTGTTCCCATATGCTCATGTAAATGTTTGCATAAGATGGTGCAAATCTCTTTCTCATGGCCGTCCCTTTGATTTGTAAATAGAACTTGTTGTTAAAGGAAAAATCATTCTGGGTTAGATTTATGTCTAGTAATTGGAGTAATTCCTCCTCTGGCCGATGTGTGTCTGGGTATTTACTAAAAACGTATTTTACTGCTTGTAGTCCTGCTTCTGTCTCAATGTTTGTGTAGAAGCTGTCTATATCTATCGAAAACAGAAAGGCCTCCTTTCCTACTATAATAGCTTCAATTTTGTCCACAAAATCGTCTTTTATAAAACTGGGGTGTCTTATTGACAGTGGGTTGACAGACAGACAGACAGACAGA
>NC_139711.1:27405354-27577854 GCF_964188405.1 Protomyctophum parallelum | reverse complement strand
CAGCGCTCAGCCAGCAGTCTGCGGATGCGTGCACGTGACCTCGCCCTTTAGGTCGCTTCTCGCCCTCAGGCGTCTTACTGGTAGTTGATAACTTATAGTTGATTCAGCCCAAGACCAACCTTGCCACACTGCCTCCACTCTAGTCAGGAGCTCCTGAGCTTGTTCTACATGGTTGGAGAGCAGTCTGATGTCGCCTGCGTATAGCAGGTCCGTCAGGACTACTGTGGGGTGTCGTCGACTCTTGACCTCCTTGGTGTTATGGTGAGGCCTTGTTGAGTGTTCATAAACATCCAAGTGATTGTGGATCAATGGGACTAACATAGTATGTAAAGTTCCTATTTAACAAACTATTTTATCAAGGCACCTTCCATTGTGTTCCATTTCAAGTTAAAATATGTAAAAAGTACCCTTTACATTTCTTTATTGGAACAAGACTCCATGATATCCTCAGAAACAGCTATTATAACGCAACATAAAGAATTATCACAATTTTAATTTCTGTGGTGTTACAGGTCAAATATGACCCGGCAGACAAATATCCATGCACTCACTTGCCGTTGCGTACCGTCCTGTCCCACCAGTGGCCCCCAGCCCACCGGTTGATCTATGATATTGCATGGAGGAGGCACTCCTCCATACAACCACAACAATGAAGAACTGTGAATGTAAAACCCACAGGATTTATTTGCCTAAAGATGCAATTCCTGTGCATTAAAAAAGCCATAACAATCTGCACAATAGAGCTGAAATTGAGATCAACAGAGAAAACAGATTTTATAATTAAAGTAAATGGTGCATTTATATAGCTCCTTTATAAGTGCTTTACAATGTACATTACATTGACTCGCACGCACGCACGCACGCACGCACGCACGCACGCACGCATGCACATAGTTATTTAGGTAAGTCAACGGTTCTCAAGCTGTGGGTTTGGACCCCCAGGTTGTTTCTTCTGGGGCTCAGATGATTAGCTTAATGTGCAACATTGTTTACTTGTATACAAAGTATCATGTACATTTCTAAAGTGACATTTTAAGACCTTTTTATACTACAAAAACAAAAGAACAAAACCATTACTCTGACAAACTATAGGCTACTATAAAAATGACCAAACATTTGCCAAACTAATTAATGTTATCTAAGATCGAGGCACAAATTGTAATAATAGACAATCTACAAACAAGCTCACAACGACTCACAATGCTGTGAGCTTGTAGATCTGCTATTTTCACAATATTTATCCGTGGAACCGAGTCAAACTAAATGTAATGCCTCAACTCTTAGGCCCTTTCACAATTCCTGTTTTAACCCTACCCCTCAGCCCTTGCCCCTACATAATCAAGGGGTAGGGGGATAAATCATCCCCCTAGGAATTGGAACGTCCCTAAATATTGAACGTCCCTTGCCGATATTGTGATATAATATATTGATATACAACCTGTTCTCAGAAAATAGATGATCTGCAAGCTCACTACAGGCCAGTGGTCCCCAAACCATTTCATGTCAAGGACCCCCAAATTGACACTAATTAGCCCGCAGACCCCCATTTGAAGAGATATGCCAGGGACCCCATAGATTTTTACGAATCTAGCAGTGTCACGGACTGCCAGTGTGACATGCATTAGTCCATGGACCCCCATTTGATAGCATTTCTGTCTCTGGGACCCCCAATTTATATTGTAAAATCAATGTTAATTAACTCTGAGAGTGTACAAACTATCATTTAGCTGGGGACCCCCTGGAACTCTCAAGGACCCCTGGGGGTCCCCATAACCCACTTTGGAAGCCACTTTCCATAAGCTGTAGATCGGCTATTTTGGGAGAATATAACATTGCTGTGGTTATGATGAAATAAATATATTGTAATTTTGTCTCATCTTGGTAGCCCACCATGCAGAATGTAATTCAGAATAGCTCATTCTGACACCTGCTCAACAGTTGTACCTGATTCATTGATTATTGTATTAACAGTTTGTATAATTGGTACAGATATATATATATATATATATATATACATATACATGTATATATACAGGGTTAGAAAAAGAAAAAACAATTTACAGTATAGAAAGAAGGGGCTGTGGTCACTGTGTTCATTGTTTTTAATATCATTAAGAAGAGAGTCCTGTTCCATAGCTGGTTTGCCTGGGTGGAAAAACAACACCATTGCTAATTAGTTATGTAAGTTTTGCAACTTGTGGGGATTAGTTTAACATTGGTCATGATAAAACCATACCAGCTATCACTGCAGTGAGTAGCCAACGTTATGCAGCGACAGCGTTATGTAGTTACAGTAGGCTATTTCACAGCTTTTATGAGCTCCAAAACTGCAGAATGTTGACATCGTGGTCTGGGAGGTCGGACTGATGCCTGCTATAGTTAAGCTAGCTTGCATCCGAGTTGTTCCACCGGGGCACCGGCGCTAAATAAAAAAGAATAAAGCGCAGATGCCAAATGAATCGGTAACGTTGTATGAATGCAACGCCGTAACATATCGTTAGTTCACGTGAGGTAACGTTAACCTTTGCTAGAGATTGTGATGTTTTTGGCGATGCAGATTGTTAATACATTAAAAAATTGGTTATTATCATATTTCTCCATAATAAAGGACAAAAAAGGCTTCTTACCTCGTCCGCCTTTCAGCCCTCTGTGATGACTCTCCATTTTAAGTCCCGTCGCGATGTCACTTCGTACCAAGGGGATTCTAGCCCTCGCCCTCGCCCCTACCCCTCGCTCCAAAGAGAATTGAGAAAATTGAGGGCCATGGAGAATGGGGTAATTGGGAAAGGGCCTTAGTCTTAAATGCAAGTGCTCTAGGGTAGGGGGTCCCTAGTTCAATTATGATTATTTTGAAAAGGTTGAGAACCACTGAGGTAAGTAAATAGCTGTGCAGTTTATGAACAAAACTCCTATGTATTACGTAAAGAAAATAAGAAATAAGAGACAACATTCAAATAGCATTTCAGCCGAGCAGGACGTATCCCTTTCCAAAGAGCACCGACCTAACTCAAACATATCAGACTGAATCAGCAGTTTACGTGGAGATAACAAACAAGCAAATCCCAGCACAGTCCCTCTAGGTTACGGGATATAAACAGCAAACACGGCATCCCTCCCGAGTATGGAAATGAAAGGATAATGCGGGGAACTAAACTGCCTGACGGTATAAGATATCAGTGATTTTTTTAAACTTGACGTAGAGTAAAAGGGTGTCTGTGGTCACCATTTTGGGATCTCATCGCTTTGACTTTGATTTTTTTTTTAATAAATCCCTCCCTGTGGCATATTGCTGGAGAACTTTAATCCCTGGATGCATATTGACATGAGCGGCTGGATAGTCAATACAGTCTTGTGAAAAATAATATGCTGACACTATAAGCTCTGCCAGTGTGTTTTGGACAGGCCATCCCTGTATTGACACACTGGCAGCTTTGTAGGCATATATTGACCAGTGTCAGTGAGGTCTGCCTTTTTTGTTTTGCCACATGGAGAAATACCAATCCTTTATGAGTGCTTCAGTGACAGAAGTGAACCACAAACAAAAAAGTGTTTTTGAGTTTGAATTTAGGTCATATGTAGACAAGCAAATCGGCTATACTTTGTCCTAACACAAACATTAAATGGCATCTGACAACGGCATTTAATGTTTGTGTGCCATTGACAGTTTGATGGCCGCTAATCCAGTGTTCCACCGTGCGTAAAACGCTATACCCGACATTTGTTTCATGGATTTCATTCACCATTTTAAAATAATTTAAAAGAAACAGCAGATTTATACGGGACCTGATGACGAGGCCGTCACATTATGATGACGAAACCGGAAATCAAGTAATCATCTGGGCTGCTAGGGCTTCTGGGAAATTGAGCCCAATGCACATGAACGGGGGGGTTTGTTTGGACTACAACTTGCTCTGCACTGTGGTTTCGTTCCGCATTGTCATGGATTTTCGTGGTTGAAAGCTGCAAATACTTTAAAATTAAGGTTAAAATGCGGGTAAAGCGTTTTATGGAGTCAAACTGTTTTAATAGGAAATAAGTCAGATCTGTCAAGTTGAATGAAAATCATACGTTGTGCATAATCAAGCCATGGCATAATGAGTTGTATATTGTCAGAATGAACCAAATGTTCAAAATTGGCGCTTTTGTCCGCCACATCCACATGTTTTTTTTATTTGCATTTTACCACAGCACAGTTACACCCTTACTGTGCAGTGTGCATGCGTGGTTGCCACAGCTTCACTCTTACTGCGTAGGCCTATGCGTGGTTTCCTTTACTGTGCATGCAGCCTGGGTTGCGTTACACCATCATTTGTTGCCTATCGGATTTTGTTGCAGGGCGCTGGACACTCCAAGACTAATAACATTGCCTCACATCACATGCACTCACAGCGACTCACAGCCATATGTTTTTGGATGCCTACGTCTCTACATTGCTCCATTCCACCAAAAAATGTGGACGGCTCCGGGACGGGTCGCGTGTGTGGTGTTCATATATTCGAACGTGTTACGGACTATATACACACACCTTAAATGTAAGCCTGGAAACAATCCATGCAGGCTCCTGGTGGAACATGACCATAAAACATTTGATTCTGTGTCAATGTGTAATGATATACTGTACTGTACTGCCTTCCCCACTTTGCCATTTGGGCCTCACATGTTCAATTACATTTTATGTTCATTTTTTTTTTTTTATCATATTTCCTCATTTCATGCTGCAGCAACGACATATTCCCAATATGTCATTGTTGCAATATATTCTCCATAACCTTTTGTCATATATCTCCTTTACATAATATGTAAAGGATTATTCTCACGTCTCCAACGTACGTCTCCAACATACCATAGGACCGACATGCGGAAAATGACTGGATTAAGGTTGGTGAACATGCGTTATGGTTGGTGACCGGATTAAGGTTGGCGATTTGGCGAACATGCGTTAAGTTTGACGAACATGCGCTGCTCCATGTTTGCGGCTATGGTTAGGTTGGTGCCGTGTCATTAGTCAGAAGGTTCATTGTTCCGAAATTACTATCCCTATCTCTAACCCCAACCTAAACCTAATCGCAAGCACGGGAGCAAACCTAAACCTAACCGCAAGCACGGGAGCAGTGCATGTTCGGACTAACGGGACTTCGGATCTATGGGTAGTTCCCGTTAGGTTAGGGTTTGAGGTAGGTTGTCGTTGTCGGACCAATAGTATGTCAGACCAAATGCCTGCACCCACTAAAAGTTATCAGAGTTGGTATGTATACATCTTGACCCAGTTTAACTTTCATTACATATTAATTTAATTTTACAAACTACATACAATTATTTGGTCAAACAAACACCTTTATTCATTTCAAACAGTTTAAATCATTATCATTTACAAACACATATACTTACTATCATCCTCATTTTATGGTCAGAGGATATGAAAAGAGCATCACCTGCCTCATGGGCTCCTTTTATAGGTGAGCTAGGACACCAATTGGTTAGTTCTATTACCAGGGCTGCATGTTTTTGACAATGTCAGATGTAGGCTATAATGATTGAAAAACAATGATTTCTGTAATGGTTGGGAAATGTTTTCTTAGTTTTATTAGTAGTAATGTTGGTGAATACTTTGTGGGAACCTGTCCTTAAGACAGATGGTTGGGTCCACTAACTAGACTGGGGCCCATGGTTTCAGTGAAGAATGTATGGGAATGACTACTCTATACAGACATGACCTCTGACCTCTTCACACGCCCTGATATATTCCTGTGAAGTTAAAATAGGCTTTAAATGTTGGCGTATTCCCATAAAAAAAGGTTCCTTCAGGCTCCTACAGTTTTGGCATCACTGCACTGACTTCCGGTTGTTTTTAGGATTGATTTTAAAATTATTTTACTTGTCTATAAAGCTCTCAATGGTCTCGCACCTTCCTACCTACATGACTGCCTGCCTAAATATGTCCCAAACCGCCCCCCTAAGGTCTTCCACCGCCGGCCTGCTCGCTTTGCCACAAAAAATGGCAACTAAAAAATGCGGGGAAGCAGCTTTTTGCTTCTACAGGCCGTCGGCATGGAACAAGCTCCCACTGTACCTTCGTCAGGCAGCCTCTGTAGACATTTTTAAAGCTCAGCTCAAGACCCACTTCTACAACATTGCCTTTAATTGATCTTTTATTTTTTATTTTTCATGTCCTCACTGTACTGCATTACTGCTTGTTTTTTAATGTCGTTGCCTTGCTTTTCTTTTATTCTCCATTGTTCTGTAAAGCACTTTGAGCTGCATTTCATGTCATGAAAGGTGCTATACAAATAAAGTTTTATTATTATTATTATCCTGTCACGGAGCCCCGAATTGGAAAAAAATATGTTGTGCTAGGGACCCACATAATTGTGTTCAATGTTTTTGAATAGCAGTACCCACCCGGACCACACTTTGAGAACCAATGCTATGTCTATCTCTGCTCTTGGATCACCCATATCTGCAGAGCTCTGACAAAGAGGCACACGGGACACACCACAGCACCTATTTTATGTCATTAATTGGTACTCTAAATAAAGAACATAACTGACTTTGAGCGAGTGATTATTAAGTTGGCGATATGTCCAGATATCATGGGCGTGACTCACTAGATCAGGGGTCCGGGACCCGTACTCCCCTACTGGGGAGAAGGGGTCCTCAGAGTTAGTACAGGCCAAATCGTTGTGTTATAGAACCAATAACCACTTAACACTATGTGCTATGGGGTGTCCAAACTTTTTTCAAAGGGGGCCATATTAGAAAATATTAAAACACCCAAGGGCCAACTACATTATGAAATATAACCAGACGTGCAAGGTAAACAATGACATAAAATAGCCTTTCTTTGACCCCTTCAGAATGAGACAAGGAACAAGGAACACACACACACACACACACACACACACACACACACAATCCCCTAATGAATGTATATATATTATAATTGTAAGTGTAAGCATAGAATCTATGTTTTTTAATGAGTGCTCTTTGACTGGCGGTGCGGATATATGGCAGCTCTGACAGAAGCTCACATGAAAGACAATACCTGCCGCGTGCAACACAGGATGTAACTGAATAAGCCTCCTCGAGGAGCCAAAAGCCTTTCATTCTTCCGTTGTGGGAGCTTCAGTCAAAACAGGGCCTCTCTGAGCAACCCACCCCCGGGAAAATAATCATGCACTGTCGGACATAAACATTGTATCTCCATGTCGGTTTTTATTATGTTATAGCAGATCTTACAACGTGAGCTTGTACATACGTTTTTCTTTTGTGTTTGTTTGTTTTTGCTTTCTGTCAATGTATTTTTTTCTACGTGAAAAAGTGGTTAAGTGATTTTATAAATATTGAAGCGATATTTATAATTTTTATAATAACAGTCATTGGACATACAAGGTTTCGACCCGACTGCCACAACGATATAATAAGCTCTTCTCAGTTTTCCCTTGGGCGGGGGGTGGGGGCGGGGGGTGATGCTTGTCGGCAGACTGCGTGCACCGGGCGCCTTCGGGCCTTTTTTTTGGTCCGCCAGCGTTTTCATTTCATCTGCCCTCTCTGCGACAGTATACAGCTCCAGACACAAGGTCGTGTGAAGTGGAGAGCTAATCAGGAGGGTTAATTAGGAGCAGGTGCGGCTTGCTGTCCTGATGGCCCCGCCGGCAAGCCGCCCAACATTGTCTCCGCCCACCGCGAGTTCTCAAAACACAATAATGAGGGGTCCGGTGTAATGACGGGCCGGGGCGAGGGAGCCATCCCGCTTTGAGCCTCTTTAGTGGCGGAGCCAGTGAGTGTGTTTGAATGGTCTCCGGTGGCTTTACAATTTACAATTACAATTTACAATTTAGGCATTTAGCAGACGCTCTTAATCCAGAGCGACTTACATTTAAGCAAGAACAAAGCATGGGAATACATCACATAAAAAGCATTTATCATGAAACATGCGTAAGCTAAGAAAGTAACAGTGGAATATTTATATAGTGAAACTATACATACACTATACATATAAACTATACATCTTTACTACTATGCTATATATGTGTACTATGGCGTGCTATGACTACATACAATACAATTACAGTGCTGTCTACATAACATGCTATAAGTCTGTATCAAATGCTATATAATCCAACAGAAATGCTATCTAAGGGTTTAGGGTAAGTGCTAAGGGCCATGATGGAGTCTGAAAAGGTGGGTTTTCAGGCTACGGCGGAAGATTGGGAGTGATGCTGCAGTTCTGACTGCAATGGGAAGTGCATTCCACAGTTTTGGAGCCAGAAGGGAGAAGAGTTTGGGACGTGTGGAGCGTTGTCCCGGCGTTTTTAGTGAGGGTACTTCCAGCTTCCCTGCGTTGGCTGATCTGAGTGCGCGGGAGGGTTTGTAGGGTTCAATCATACTTGTAAGATATGGGGGAGCCATACCTTTGGTTGCTTTGAATGCCAGCATCAGAGTTTTGTATTCTGTGCGGGCAGCGACCGGGAGCCAGTGGAGGGAGCGGAGCAGGGGGGAGACATGTGAGAATTTTGGCTGGTTGAAGACCAAGCGAGCTGCTGCATTTTGGATCAGCTGGAGAGGCTTAAGTGCACATGCTGGTAGGCCAGTAAGGAGGGAGTTACAGTAGTCGAGTTTTGATAAGACTGTTGTCTGGATTAGGAGCTGGGCTGATTCCTGGGTGAGGAACGGTCTAATACGCCTCATCGCACACAGGCAGGCGAGCAGGCAGGCACGCAGGCAGCCGGGCGGGCAGGCACGCAGACAGGCAGTCGGGTGCACAGGCACGCAGGCAGGCAGCCGGGCTGGCAGGCACGCAGGCAGGCACACCCATTGTATTGAAGTCTGTTTAAGTCGTACAGAGTACGGGGGCACGGTGGTACAGTCGTTAATGATGTCGCCTCACAGCTAGATGGTCCCAGGCTCGATTCCCACTGGGGACGCTGTGGGCGTGTAGTCTCCTCTGCGTCATCAGATACTGCCTGCCCCGGGTCAGCCAGGTGCCTGATGGAGGGGAAAGGAACTGGTTGGAATAACGTCCGGATACCTACCGGATGAATAAGAAGCCAGCTCAGTCCTCATGTCGTACACCTCAACCACATTTCCGTCTTTATCAAAGTAAAGACCCCCCCCCCTTTCCCCGGACTCTTGTTAAAAAAGTCAAACAACCTTGTGTGTTGAATAATTTCTTTCCACGAGGCGATCAACTTTGACGCGGTCACGTCGAGTCGAGCGTAAACGCTGCAGTCAGCAGGGATCCGTCAACGAAACTGTGTCTCCCATGCATCGTAATAATATCCATTATGCCACAAATCCGGGAGAGAGCAATCCTTCATTTCTCTATACTGCTCAAATAATACCTTCAGAGCCTTTCTCCACGTCAACTAAAAAGCTTAAGTTATGCTCCGTCGCAGCGTGGTGTCGCATTGTGTAAAATAGCAGATCTACAAGCTCACAATGTGTCATGTCCACGACGCATTGTGGCACAATCATGCGAGAAAGTAAATATTAGGCTTAATTATGCTTCTATCCTCCCTTTCTCTCTGTCTCTCTCTCTCTCTCTCTCTCTCTCTCTCTCTCTCTCTCTCTCTCACACACACACACACGCACCCACACACATGCACGCACATGAACACACACACAGAAACACAACCGCAGTGCAAATTACTACTATGCTCACACTTTCAAGCAGTCACTCCCCCCCCCCCCCCAACACACACACACACACACACACACACACACACACACACACACTCACACACATGCTAGTGGGCACGTGTGCACATGTAAAGTCATGCATCACTTCACACACACACACACACACACACACACACACACACACACACACACACACGCACACAGGGGTTAGGCTTCCATGGGCTGTAATTTTCTTGACAGATGCGCTGTGGGGTCCAACGTTCAACGTGGACCATCACCCACCCCACCCCCCTCCCCCCCATCACACATACACACACACACACACACACACACACACACACACACACACACACACACACACACACACACACACACACACACACACACACACACACACACACACACACGGCATCCCATCCATCTTTCATTGTAAAAGCTGTGCTCTGGTCTGTTCCTATATCTGTCACTGGTAGTGTACTGTACACCCAATCCTATATTGGACCTGTGCATTTTGTTCACAGACCCAGGCCCGGATTAACAATGGAATTTTCTGGAGCCAAAGCCACAGGGCCCGCAGCTTGCAGGGCCCTGTGGCGAGACTATTTCAAATGTACAGCTGTTGCTTCCGTCTAAACCGTATTCATGGGTCACTGGGCGAGCAAATACACAAAGTGTCGTTCTTGATGTGTTAAGCGCATGCAAATCACATAATCGCGCATGCATGGGGCCTTTTGATTTGATGTAGCGCCAGGTCCCTCGGAGGGGTTGATTTGGCACTGCCCAGACCGACTGGTTCCGAGATTGTTTTCAAATGATTTATCCGGATTCGCATGGAACTGGTGAAAGTGGTTCTGAGATCCGAGTGTCCATGATATTCTTTTTTAAAAGCCCGACCCATACCCGTTTGCTATACAAGATATGATTTGTTTCCGATACATTAGAAACCCGACCGATTCTTTTCTGAATCCGACAAACCTAAATGCCTTTCTCACAGGGTAGATCAGTGGTTCTCAACCTTTTCTCAACCTTTCTCAACCTTTTCTCTCCCATGACAAGCAATTGCAATTGTAGAAGTTGAGGCATTATATTTAGTTTGACTCGGTTCCACAGATTTATATTGTGATAATAGCACACTGTAGGCTATATAGGTTGTTGCTTTTCTGCTCGCTATCGAGCCTATATGGCCGGGCCGACTGGTAACGTATGCGCCTGTCGGGTTACTCGGGTACATAGGTCCCGGTTTCGCCTGCCGGGCCGAGGCTACACTTGTATATTGGCTCTTTTTGCCGCAATACACCGTGGTACGACAAATATATCAGGCAACAGACATTGTGTGAGTCTCTGTGTGTGTATCTGTGTGTGTTGTGTTTATTTTAGGAAAGCAGCATTCCAGCACAAATATTGATGATTTGCCAGTAAATGTTTGCTCATAACAGTTGAAAAGGTATTGTAATGTTATGTTACTTCATTTAATATCCAAATAGCCAAATACTAGTATGTAATAATGTGTGTGTGTGTGTGTGTGTGTGTGTGTGTGTGTGTGTGTGTGTGTGTGTGTGTGTGTGTGTGTGTGTGTGTGTGTGTGTGTGTGTGTGTGTGTGTACTTGCGCCACATGTGTATTTAATGGGATAGAAGAAAGAAAGAAAGATGACATACCTTTCTCAGACAGACAGACAGACAGACACACACATACACACAGTGGCTGAAAAATGTCCTTTTCCGCCCCCTAGCGGTGTCATGTGTATAAACTAAGTAAGCTATTTTTTACTGTGTGTGTGTGTGTGTGTGTGTGTGTGTGTGTGTGTGTGTGTGTGTGTGTGTGTGTGTGTGTGTGTGTGTGTGTGTGTGTGTGTGTGGTGTCATTTCTAACGTGACAATAGAGTCTCTAATAGAGCCGCACAAAATTGCATTCATGCATTGTGCACGCGTATCACACAGCTGTTAAAGCATGTGGAATAATTACATGTTGATTTGTTATTGTGTGTCAATTACGCTCCCTTGTGCCAATTATGCTAAATTGCAAATAACGGCGAAAGGAGCTCTGCTTGTGAGCGTTATACTGAGCATGTGAAAATGAGGATTATTCGAGCGGAAGCGAGTGAACGGAATATACTGTACATAATTTCCAAAGTTTTAATAAGGATAGTGCTCTCTTTTATTTTGTGTGTGTGTGTGTGTGGGTGTGGTGTGTGTGTGTGTGTGTGTGTGTGTGTGTGTGTGTGTGTGTGTGAGAGATGTGTGTGTGTGTGTGTGTGTGTGTGTGTGTAATCTTTGTATACTGCTGGCTGTGCGTTACGGTGACGTAACAGCCCCTCGGCTCCTCTCGCTCTCTCTGGGGCGCACGCACATGCACGCTCTCTCTCTCTCTCTCTCTCTCTCTTTTTCTCTCTCACAGACACACACATACACAGACACACACACACACACACACACACACACACACACACACGCGTGCGTGCGTGCGCGCGCGTGCGAGCAGGCAGGCAGGCAGGCAGCAGCAGTCAGTGTGGGGAGAGGAGCGGAGCTGAGCAGTTAGAATGCCGGAGCTATGTGAGATCATATTGTGTTCTTCCCCATTCTTCCACTCTCCTCTCTCTCTGTCTCCTTCGGACCAGTCGAGGGGAAAGCCGCGGCGCTTTATGATGCCTTAATTTGCGCATCGTTTGTGGATCTGTAAAAGTGCAGTGGAATGACGCTGGATTTTTTTGTATGTTTAATTTTTGTTAGATGCGCCCCCATGTCTCTGTGAGTATCTGGTCTTTTTCCCCCACTGAGGAATATAACGATGCTTAAAGTCGCCGCATAAACCAGCGCTCTGTGCGAAAAACGGGGGTTGCGGTAAGGCTTTAAGAGCCCCCCCTCTCCTCTCTCTCTCTCTCTCTCTCTCTCTCTCTCTCTATGTCTGTCTCTCTCTCTCTCTCTCTCTCTCTCAGACAATGTGCCAAGTCAATCCACCGTACAGTGATGGCTGATTCTTTCCTGTGATTTTTTTATATATATTTGATGTTTCATGTTTTTGTCCACCTGCTAGCTGGCATGTTTGGATTGTAAGGTCAATGGATAGATCTATGCGTCCTCGGTGCGTCACAGCCCAGTTTTTGCGCCCGCGTTCGTGCTTTCCTGTCTCCCTCTGAGATCTCACTCTGGATTCTTTTCCCCCCCCCTTCATCCGAGGCTTCCCTATGTGACGACAATTAAATGCTGGATCTATTTTTCAGCGTCAATTCCTGGCCGTAAACATGCTGAACGGTGTTCTCCTGCTGAGCGTTCTCGCCGTCACCATCAGCCTGTCACCGTCCAACACGGAGAGCCGCAAAACTTCAGCTTCCAGAGATATCTGCAGGAGCCGCTGCGCCTGCGAGGAGAGGGAGAACCTGCTCAACATTAATTGCGAGAATAAGGAATTTACGACTGTCGGTCAGCTCCAGGCGCCCCCCAATAAAATCTCCCAGCTTTTCCTGAATGGCAACTTTCTATCGCGGCTCGCCGCCAACGAGTTTGTGAATTATGGCAACGTCACCTCGCTGCATTTGGGGAATAATGGCCTGCAGGAGATCCGGACGGGGGCTTTTAACGGGCTTCGCTTCTTGAAACGGCTCCATCTGAACAACAACAACCTGGAGGTGATTAAAGAGGACACGTTCGCAGGCCTGGAGAGTTTGGAGTACTTACAGGCGGACTATAATTACATCAGCGCCATAGAGCCAGGTGCCTTCAGCAAGCTGAACAAGCTCAAAGTGCTGATCCTCAACGACAACCTGCTGTTGTCACTGCCCGCCAATGTGTTCCGCTTTGTGCTCCTCACTCACCTGGATTTACGGGGAAACCGGCTGAAGACGCTGCCGTTCGCTGGGGTGCTGGAACACATCGGTGGCATCATGGAGATACAGCTGGAGGAGAACCCGTGGAATTGCACCTGCGACCTGATCCCCCTCAAGGCCTGGCTGGACACCATCTCCGTGTTTGTGGGCGATATTGTGTGCGAGACGCCGTTCCGCCTCCACGGCAAGGACGTTACACAGCTCATCAAGCAGGACCTGTGCCCGCGCCGGAACGCCGGGGAGCGCGCCCCCCCTCACCACCACCCCCCCAACGACTCCCACCACTACACCGGGGTCGTAGTCGCCGCCTCCACCCTTCACCCCGGTGCGGCCGTTCCTACGCGCTCCCCCAAGGCCTCCCGGCCTCCTAAAATGCGCCACAGGCCGACCGCGCGCATCAACTCAAAGGACAAGCACGTCTTCGGGCCCATAATGGTCTACCAGACGCGTTCGCCAGTGCCTGTGCTGTGCCCTAATGTGTGTGTGTGCACATCGCAGAACCCCGACAGCGGGCTAAACGTCAACTGCCAGGAGCGGAAGCTGAACAACATTACAGAGCTCAACCCCAGGCCCTCCTACCCGAAGAAGCTGCATCTGACTGGCAATTACCTCCAGGTCATCCACAGGGCGGATTTAGCCGAGTATAGCTCGCTTGAGCTGCTGCATTTAGGCAACAACCGGATCGCCGTGATCCAGGAAGGGGCATTCGAGAACCTGACCAACCTCCGGCGGCTCTACCTGAACGGAAACTACATCGAGTCGCTCTCACGGTCGCTATTCGCCGGCCTGCAGTCACTGCAGTACCTCTACCTGGAGTACAACGTCATCAAGGAGATCCTGCCGCAGACGTTCAACGCGCTGCACAACCTGCAGCTGCTCTTCCTCAACAACAACCTGCTGCGCTCGCTGCCCGACCAGGTGTTCGGCGGTACCATGTTGACGCGCCTCAACCTGAGGAACAACCACTTCTCGTACCTGCCGGTGCGTGGGGTCCTCGACCAGCTGTCAGCCTTCATCCAGATCGACCTGCAGGTAATGGAATGTGTTACGGTAATATGTTGAAAATAAAGGAAATTCACTATCTACAAGCTAAGGTCACAGCGTGTTGCAATGTGCCTCCTTGAGAGATTGTAGTTTCAATTTCAGATATTTTTGAAATGATTTTAAAGTATTATATTGTTCAATGCATGGCTGTTTATTTTGATCATTACTACCGGTCATTGTCAGTCATTTATTTATATATTCATGCTATTTGTCATATCTCTCCCGTGCAAATATTGTTTGTTTACGAACCCTAAAAAGGCAAACAGATTTTTTTTTGTCTAATGTATGTTCCAATGCTCAACACCCCCCCCCCCCCCAAAAAAAACAAACAAACCCAAATCACTTAATCGTTAATTATATGTTGACAACATTGGTGACAATTGATTGGTGACAACCCCCCATCGCTAACCTGCAGGAGAACCCATGGGACTGCACCTGCCACATCGTGGCACTCAAGAACTGGATGGAGCTGTCCAGCACCAGTGTGGTGGTCAACGAGATCACCTGTGACTCGCCCTCCAAGCACGCCGGGCGCCTGCTGCGCTCGCTGCGCAACGACGCCATCTGCCCTGAGCCCCCCGGGGTTGGGGCACCACCCCCGCAGCACCGACCACCCACCACTCTGCCGAGCCCCGGTGGTGCCCACTCCTCCACCTCTTCTTCCTCCTCCACCCCCACCTCCTCTTCTTCATCCTCCACTCTCTCCTCCCCATCCTCAACCACCTCCACATCCTCCTCCTCCTCCTCTACAGCGCCCTCGTTGTCTCTCGGCCCTTCGGCCATCGCCCCCCCCACCACGGAATCCCGGATGCTCTCCCCTCCGGAGCTGCACCCGGAGGTGCCGCTCTCGGTGCTGATCCTGGGCCTCCTGGTGGTGTTCATCCTCTCTGTTTGCCTGGGCGCCGGCCTCTTCGTCTTCGTCCTGAAGCGGCGCAAGGGGGCGGAGCATGTCCTCCCCACGGGCGCCAACAACCTGGACCTGAGCTCCTTCCAGGTGCAGTATGGCTCCTATGCCGCCGAGCCCACCCATGTCCACGCCGACAAGACCGCCGAGGGTCACATCTACAACTACATCCCGCCGCCAGTGGGCTCCATGTGCCAGAACCCCATCTACATGCAGAAAGACCACCGGGAACAGGTGGCCTTCTACCGCAACCTGAAGGAGCTCAGCTTCGGCCCCCTGGACCACAAGAAGGATGAGCTCCTCAGCGGCCGCAGCCCGGGGGGAGCGTACACCATCAGCGCCATGGATTTTATGGACAAGACGCCCGCACCGCCGTGCGTCATCCTCGGTCCGCCGGAGCACCCGCCCCCCGAGCTGCTGTACCAGAACTTCACTGAGAGGCCCAGCAGGGAGATACTCCCCGCGGCGGCCGGCGCACCTCCCTCCTACAACTACAACTTTTGCACTTTACCCAAGAGACCTTGTGTTGTACCCCCGTACGAGGCGGTGGCCACGTCGGCCCGCCGGCACGTGGCCGTCCCCAACAACAACGGCGGCCATGACCGGCTGCTGAACAAGACGGCGCTCTACGGCACTCCCAGGAAATACTACGGTGCCGAGCAGCCGTCCTCCAAAACCAACGAGCACCCCCTCCTACTCCCCGGGAAGCTAAAAACCGAGCCGGACTACCTGGAGGTGCTGGAGAAGCAGACTGCCGTCAGCCAACTGTAAAGGTCCTTTTATTCGTACTTTGCCGCACGGTCAGATGCTGCGCGCCAGGAATAGGCCAGGGCTATTCTCAGGCCCGCTCTGGGCATGCGGTACCGAACCGCGCGACGGAGCATCAATTAGGCTTAACCACTTACACCCCATACGGTTGACCGGTAGTCAAGGGCTCTGTACTAGTGTGTTTTCCATTTTCTGTTATTGTGGAGAAAGCATCGTTGTAAGCTTGTTGATCTGCTATTTTCCTGCGAAGGCCTTCCCCACAATAAGGGCACTATGGGGTTTAAGTGGTTAAGGCAGCCACAGTGGCCCACATTCTCTCCGCAGCATCTATTATAGTTACGCTATAGCCCTACCTACCTATATACAGTATCTATCTATCTTACTGCGCATCCAACCCTACACACTTCACTGGAAGCAAACTCAAGCCTTTGGTCTTTTTTAATCCTCTTCCTCTTTTTCTTTCTTCTTTTCAAGCTGTATAAATGGAGTATGTACGTCCGACATTATATTATTATGCAGTGCTATTTTTCTGCTCCAAGGTTTAAATTATTTCTTCTTTTTGACAAAGGGAAACTCAAAGATGTCGGCAGGTAATGACAATGGGCAAGACTGTGGACCTTATACAGTACAATACGGCTTCGTGATTTCGATACTGTATAATTGTTTTATTTTCCGCCCGTGGAATATATATATATATATATATATATATATATATATATAATATGAAATGATTATCGTTTGTAGAAGAGGAGATACAACGAATTGACATTCCTGTACATACTTAGCCTATACAGATATATGGTGAGTGTGCAACAAGAAAAAAGAAAATTCACAAGCGGCAAAATCATACTTATATTCCAGAAAGTGCCTTTGCACTCTATTTTATCAATGATGCCCTCTGCAAAATGGGGAAAATGTATTTTTTATTTTAGTGCTGTATTAAAAAAAGAAAAAAAGAAAAATCTTTATGTAAAATAGAACTATGTGTCCATTGGGAGAAGAAAGAAAAAAACTAAAACAAGAACTTGACATTAGGGGTGGGGAAAGTGACATATTTATGAGTTTCTGGAGAAGAATCCTGTTACTTTACTTTACTTTAAATATCAGTGTCTTTGAAGATGTACAATTTAGAGACATGCATAACAGTGTATGCTAATAGGGGAGCAATACGGTGCAGAGAGAGAGAGAGCGCTATTAAATTTTCACTGAAGCACTTTGTCAAGATTCTGAGTTTGAGATAAACGTTATTGACACTGCTGCATGATGATGATGATGATGGTGGTTCCCGTGAGCTGCCATGCCCCTTGCTGTGTGTGTGTGTGTGTGTGTGTGTGTGTGTGTGCGCGTGTGTGCGTGTGCGTGTGTGTGTGTGTGCGTGCACATGAGAGCGAGAGAGATGCAGAGAGAGAGAGGGCTGGAGGAGAGAGAGCAAGAGATACACATACCCACACTGCCATTTCTCCCTGTAGGTATCTGTGTCTGTCTGTCTCTCTCTCTCTCTCTCTCTCTCTCTCTCTTGTTGTGATGGAATGTTGTCAGGCTGTGTATTGACTGACGGTGTTGTTTTTGTCTGAGGGTATTCTTGGCTGAATAATGGTTGTTGCTTTTATCACCGACGCACAAAGGCTTGCCCAAATCTCCCCTCCCCACTGCATCCTCCCACGCACGCGCGCACGCGCACACACACACACACACACACACACACACACACACACACACACACACACACACAAGTCACTATAGGCCAATTATTATTATTCTTCTTCGCAAAATTCAGAGATTTTTTAAAACATCAGAGATTTTATGTTTCACCAGCTCTAAAAAGGCACCCTCCGTTTTCTCTCTAGTCTACACCGAATCCCTTCGCTGTGAGCTGATGGTTTGTCTAATTTGCCAGACGTTGTAGATCTACACCAATTGAAAGCTGAGAAAGGAAGCTGTTCATCGTTTCTGTTCACACAAATACATTTGAACACATTCAATTTCTGATAAGCAGCAAATGATATTAGGCATAGATTTTTTAAATTTATCTTAGGACAAATGTGCACAACAAAATGGAAGCCGGGAGGAGGCGTCACATCCAATTTATATTACATCCAGATCATTTTCAGAGCTTCCGTTCTACAGACTGTATGGCGGAATGTTGTGGTTCTGATGATTTCACGATGATTTGGTCTAATACTTAGTAAACCTGACCTAAGTTAGCTCGGCCATTAGTCGTTTCGCTCAACATCAAATTTCTTGTGACGCATTGTGACTCGAGTTGTGAGCTTGCAAATCTGGTATTTTTGCTGAATGTCCTAACCTACAACAGGGACACTAGGGGCAGTGGTTCTGTATAATAGATGTGTGTTCTTAGTCTACGGGAAGCCCTATAGGTCCCATGTTAGACCAATAAATATTGGTTAGTATAAACTTTTATGATTAAAATGCCATCTATAGGCTTAGCAGATGAGATTAAGCTTGGTTGCACGTTGAGCAATTTGACATCTTTCGATAAGTATCATGTGATGTGTCAAACTAGGGTGTTTTCATGATTCTGAATCCATTCCAACCATTCGTTTTGCACAAAAACACTCTTTGGGCTAAAAACAGCCATAGCCGTCATCACAAATGTGATGAGGTCAGCACATTTGGGCTATGTGGGCAAGTGGCTATGGACGTGTTTAGCTTGGAATGGATTCAGAATCATGAAACCACCCTAGCTAGTTTGACACGTCACATGCTACTTATAGAATGATGAAATGTAGATGTTTTATATATTTTTGCCTTATACAGGTTGTTAATGGTATGGTCACATATTATGCTAATTACTCAAATTTTTCAACATGTAACTTTTAGCAACCAAGCTGAATTTCATCCATTAGATAACATTTCTATCATAAAAGTTTATACTATTCACCATTTCTGGGTTCATGACATTTCCAGTAGACTATCTAGTTCTCCACCGCACCGACATTGGCCGCGGAAGGAGTTGGATAGAGTCGGCACGGTGATATCGACGGGTCAGGACCTGGTCTGGACTTCTAGTCGGATGTCGATTGCCAACTGGACTTGTTTGGTCGGGGCCCGAAGCCTGTCGTTAGCCCTCGATTGGTGAAAAGTGTTATGTTTTGGTGCAGATATGAGACTCTGGTGTTGCCAGATTATTTGAGTGAAACAAGTGTCAGAAATAAACCCAAACTAAAGCAACCCGCAACTATAAGTATTTACAAGCTACTCTATAGGAAAACAAGCCCAAAGTTGCTTAAAATAAGCAGACAGGCAGCGCTGCAGGCTAAAAAACAATGTTTCATCGGCCGACTGGTTTGTGCTGAACTTAATGCTAGTTTGTTGCACTCTGTTGGAGTTGGAAAGAGTCATGTTCTTTTTTCTTCATGAATCTTCTCTTCTGGAGACTTCGTTGTCACGAAACATGTTTGCTGGCCAAAGATGTATATCAATGTGGGTGTCCTCGACAAAAAACAAAAACAAATAAAACTGATGCTTTCCCAGATTGAAGGGAAGGAAGACCGTACAGGTTTCCAGGTCTAAAACACTGTTATAGTGTAGAAAGGCTTGTTGTCTACACTTTTCATACGAGACAAAATGTGCTCTGTTGGGTAACGGCCGCTGATGCAATGATGATGGCAGCCAAGGGGAAGGCAAGGGGAAGGTGTTGAGAATGTGGATGATGCCGGGTTGCAACCTTGTATGTCCAAAACCCATACTTTACAGGAAATGAAAGCATGGGGGGGGATATGTTGTTTCAAATGGATGAAATCTGGGAACCGATAATCACGGTAATTGTGTGCTTGTCATGGGATGGATATTTAGAACAGTGGTTCTCAATCTTTTTTGAAAGTGTATTTGTATTTAGCTGCGGATAAACTAAACTAAACCCATAGAACACTAAACCCCGGTGATTTTCACCCGGACAATTTTATTTTTGTAAATGTAATAATGTTGCTGATGTCTGAGGTGGGTGGCTCCTTGGTTACCTCCATGATGCTCAGTGACATCATAGAATGTTTGGGGGGGGGAATTGCACCACTCAGTTCACACGGGTGTGATTTTTTTTTACAGGCAGGTGTCCGGGTGAATTTCAACCGCGTGTAATGACAGTGAAAAACCCAGACATCAGTGTACCAAAGGAGATTATTATTGCTGTACTTAGCTGCTGATAGATTGGGTAAAATATACACGGGTTTAGTGATGGTTTGACAAAAGTTAAGATTAGTGTTCTAGGGTTAATTAATAGGCCCACTTAGCAGTCAATGTGTAAAATGATTGTGACGCTATATTGACATATTTAGCTGGAACCCCCCCCCCCCCCCCCCCCCCCAACCAATGATTTAGAAAACGCACACGCAGACACAAATAACTGCGAAGCAACATGTTGATGTGCGCTTGCAGATCGGCTCTGTGTTTTTTCTTTCATTTCTTTTGCTACTTATGTGCAACACTGTAATTGCGTGACAAAGTAGGTTTATGGGGTTAGTAAATACGGAGATACGTGTTTTCCTCGGGGATGACAACATGCTTTCTATGATGATGATAATAATAATAATAATAATAATAATAATAATAATAATAAAACTTTATTTGTATAGCACCTTTCATGACATGAAATGCAGCTCAAAGTGCTTTACAGAACAATGGAGAATAAAAGAAAAGCAAGGCAACGACAAAAAACAAGCAGTAATGCAATACAGTGAGGACATGAATAACAAAAAAATAAAAAATAAAAGATCAATTAAAAGCAATGTTGTAGAAGTGGGTCTTGAGCTGAGCTTTAAAAATGTCTACAGAGGCTGCCTGACGAAGGTACAGTGGGAGCTTGTTCCATGCCGACGGCCCGTAGAAGCAAAAAGCTGCTTCCCCGTATTTTTTAGTTGCCATTTTTTTAGGCAAAGCGAGCAGGCCAGCAGTGGAAGACCTTAGGGGGCGGTTTGGGACATATTTAGGCAGGCAGTCATGTAGGTAGGAAGGTGCGAGACCATTGAGAGCTTTATAGACAAGTAAAATAATTTAAAAATCAATCCTAAAAACAACCGGAAGCCAGTGCAGTGATGCCAAAACTGGAGTAATATGTTCTCTCATCTTAGTTCTAGTTAAAACTCTGGCTGCTGCATTTTGGACAAGTTGTAATCTGTCAGTTGTTTTCTTAGGCAGTCCTGAAAAAAGTGCATTGCAGTAATCAAGCCGAGAAAAAACAAAGGCGTGGATTAGCGTTTTTTGCATCGTCCAAGGACACATAGGCTCTGATTCGTGCAATATTTCTAAGGTGAAAAAAATCTTGGTAACATGATTAATGTGTGAATTAAAATTAAATTCAGAATCAATAATAACCCCCAGGTTCTTTACTGTACTGTTACTTTCTACAGTCAGGTTGCCAAGTCTGCTTAATATTGATTCTTTCTGTTCACTAGAACCGATTATAAGAACTTCTGTCTTATCCTCATTTAGCTTGAGAAAGTTCTCATTCATCCAACATTTGATGCTAGACAGACAGGTAACCAGTGGGTCTAAAGCACAGGGATCATCTGGAGCCACAGAAAGATATAGTTGGGTATGATGGATCATATCGACACACACACACACACACACACACACACACACACACACACACACACGTGAGCGCACGCACGTGCACACTGCTGCCCGCACCTCTCAGTTGGTGGCTGCTGCAATGATCACAGCAGCTCACACCCACACATAGGCTATACTGATGCCTGCGCGTTGTGCATCAAGAAACCATGTGCGGGTGCGCACATGTGTGTGTGTGCATGCACACGCGTGCGTGTGTTGGGTTGGATTTGATGGAGGCGACTGGGAGGAATTCCATGACTATATCTCTGCTTCTGGTCATACTGAATTAAATGCATGCATTTCCTTTTTGATATTTTTCATAATTTAAAATTCAACAATTCTATGAGAATGTATGGGAACCACATTAACCCTGGTGTCTCTATTTTGGGCAAGTATATTTTCATTTTTGTATAAAAGATCTGACCCGTCTGAAGTGAGTGGTGCTGTACTGTATACTGTACTCGTGCTGTAGTACTGTACTGTACAAGTCCTCCTCCCTGGCCTCTGTGTGTGTGTGTGTGTGTGTGTGTGTGTGTGTGTGTGTGTGTGTGTGTGTGTGTGTGTGTGTGTGTGTGTGTGTGTGTGTGTGTGTGTGTGTGTGTGAGACAGACCCAGTCAGGGACACACATTGCTGTGCATTGTAATGGCTGCACCACTCAAAAATTAAATAAAATTGCAGATTTTACAGATCTACAAGTTCGAAATGGGTTAATTGTAATGCAACATGCTGTGAGCTTGTAGATCTGCTATTTTATCCCTTTGCCATGTGAATACATACAGTATAGACTATTAAGAAAACATGTCAATTCCTCTTGATTTTGTTTAATTTGTTTTTTTTTGTTTTTTGTTTTGGTGGGGGGGGGGGGGGGGGCTGTGTTCTTGCGTGTGCACGTGTGTGCGCACCCGCAATTGAAAGGCTTTTATAGACCAATTGTCCGCTCGGCTGTGGTGTGACGCAGCCGAGCGGAGTGACCTCACTCTTGTCATGGTAATGACGTTTTTTTGTTCTGTCTCCCAACTCCAATTGACACCAGCGCTTTGTCCTTTTTGTTCGTCGTTGTGAACCCCACTACCCACCCCCTAATGCCCCCCTTTCCCCCCTACCACTCCCCCCTGCTACGGTTTCCTCTGCCATATCTTGGCTGGACTTTTTTCATTCAAGCATTGTGTAACTCGCTGCGGCGCAGAAATGGTATATGAGAATGGCAGAGATGTAAAGTAGCTAAGTACTATCTACTCAAGTACTCAAGTATTGCACTTAAGTATGATGTTGAGTAATTACTGTTACTTTACTTGGGTATTTCCAATTAAAAATGCTTTTACTTCTACACCACTACATCTCAGAGGCAAATATTGTACTTTTACTCCAATAGGACCAATACAGTTTGAAAATTTTAGTTACTAATTACTTTAAATTACCAGTAAGACTGTGCCAGCCCAGTTAGGGCCCAGGTTAACCTGACTCTGCCAGCTGGTGGCAGCAGTGAGTTCCTCCTGCTGCTCCCATCTTGTCTCTCTCGGGCAGAGACGATGCACTCCGAACAAAATCTGATCGGAGCGATATGCAAAATTATTATGGACATTTTTGTCCCGCTGCTTCCGGTTCATCGTTTCTGCTTGAGAGAGAACAGATCAAGGTAGCAGGAGGGAACTTGTGAACTCAATACTGCCACAATCTGGCGGAGTCAAGTTAGGCCCAGGTAGGGGCAGGCCTACATTTTCCGGCCTGTATGTTGAGAACATACAGGTTATTGGCTGCGCTAACATGT
This sequence comes from Protomyctophum parallelum, assembly GCF_964188405.1. NCBI lineage: Eukaryota > Metazoa > Chordata > Actinopteri > Myctophiformes > Myctophidae > Protomyctophum > Protomyctophum parallelum. Next base: position 27,554,337 of record NC_139711.1, on the reverse strand, counting down.
GGGGCGGGCCTGTCTAGAGTTTGAATGAACAGGTATCAGTCAAAAGGGAGACATCGAAGAGTAACTGATATTTGGTATAGGACTTTACTTTATTAGACCCCGGGGTGTGGTTAGAATATCGAAAAAATACATCTTCCCATATATTTGGTTCGTTCCTGAAAGCTCAGCAAGGGCGAAATTCATCTGAGCCGCCCGACCCGTTGGTTCGTGGTCCGATGCGGCGGTCGCCAGGGCTCTTGGAAACGCCCCCCAGCCACTGCGTTAGTTTTACTGAGGTTAGGTTTAGGTATCGTTTTACTGAGGTTAAGGTTAGGGTTAGGTTTAGGTTTAGGTATAGTTTTACTGAGGTAAAACCATGGTCGCGTCAATCATTAGTAGGCTAATCACTCTGATGGGGTTTTTAACATGCAGTCTCTCTCTCTCTCTCTCCACCCAGCATGCATGTGCGCGCTGCTGGCTGAAATTCCACGGGAGCGGGTGGGAGTGGGATCAATAAATCACTCCCGCGCAGGGCTCTACGACGCGGCGGTCGGTTGGTAAGTCCCACGGTCGGTCCGGTCGGTCGGCAAGTCCCGACCGTCAGACTTACCGACCCACCCATCGGACTTACCGACTGACCTCGGACTTACCGACCACCGCGTTGGACCACGGACCGACTCGTCGGTCGGCTCAAATGGATCTCGCCCTCCCTCAGCTGAAAGCCTTTGAGTCAAAAGGCCCAATCGAAATGACAGTGATATAGTGACGTCACAATATCATCCCCTTCCCTAACCCCTCCCCCTTTATCATACAACAACAGCTGTGGGTGCGGCTTCAGTTCAGGTGCACTTTCCATCACCAACCACCAGGCAAACCTAATTATAGTACCTGATGATCATGATTTAGGAGGGGAAAAAACCACGGCATTCCACATTTAAGTAAATACATTGAGTATTGTTTACACCATGAATACTTTATAGCCTCTTGAGTGGCTGAAGTCTGCTTTAGATGATGCGCCTCCATCCATTTCCGCAGATCCGTCACCCTTTTACATCATGGGTTTGAGAACGACACTTCCCCATTCTTTGAGTACGGTGCTGCTGCCATGTTTATTGGTTGGGCCGCAGAGATTTTTGATGTACAAATTTTGATTCTGAGAAGAAGAAGTTAAGGTTTTGAAAACTGTAAATACTAGTAAAGTAAAAAACAATTTAAGCTCAAAATTGTACTCAAGTACAGTACTTAACTTGAGTAAATGTCATTTTCCAGCACTGGCATGGGAGACACTGTTTCTTAATATAAGTGCAGCATTTTGCGGCCACTGTCCTGTCACTTTCCCTTGGCATTTGAGGTTGTTTTATAGCGCTGCACTGTCAACTGAGATATTCTGATCGCTATTATTGACAAAGGCCGGGCATTGCTGGCTCTTTGCTCGCTGGCTGGCTGTCTCTCTCTGCGGGTGGAAATCCTTCACCAGACGTTCAAAGCTTTAGGCTCCCGTGCACAATGGCGGTAGGATATGGCAGCTCAGCTGAAAAAAAGGGTAATGCTAGTCTCCACCAGGCCCGGTTGCCCTACTCAGGGCAACCTTTGGAAGGCAGCAATAGCCAGTTGGAATATAATAATTAAAAAAAATCTCTAGAAACCGTCAAAACACTGGTCTGCCATCTGCCATCAGAATAGCCATATCAGGGGCCCCTGGGGGCCACAGGCGCACCGTTCAGCCATAATTCCAGTTCCCAGCAGGCATCAAACTTGGTGGGGTGGTCCCACCGACTTCCAATTTAATTGAAAAAATGACCACTTGAAAAAAGCAAGGACGTGCCTACCCCCCATTTTGGGTACACAGTCTCTCTCTCTCTCTCTCACACACACACACACACACACACACACACACACACACACACACACACACACACACACACACACACACACACACACACACACACACAAACAATGATGCACGCATTCAGGGCATGCACAGCAGTTTTACAGCAGTCTCTACCATTTCAAAAGGCAATAACTTGGTGACCATTTATCTGATCAGCGCAATATAGGACTGAATTGGAAGGCTGTGTTGCAGCCTGAAAATATAGTAATAATACTATATTATATAATACTATAGAGGGGGAAAAGCAATCGAAGCACAGTTGTAACTCAGTTCTGTTCCGTTTCTCTAAGGTTGAAGTGGCTAACCAGGCTGGTGTGTCCCATCATGTTGGAGTGAACTGAAGTGGTCCCGATGTGTGAATTATACATCCACTTATGGAGAGAGCCAGTGAAGTGACTCAGCACTGATCCTAATTTGCTGAAATGGTGCCTTTAGCAAAGATGTTGGCATTTTTTTTTTTTTTTCAGCTGAAGAATCATATTGCCAGCGTCGGGCAAAAACCTCATATCTCTCTAAAAATGTATGTTTTATTGCAATGAAGTAATGCCCTACGTTGTATATGCTAGCGTGTCACACACAAGTATATAGCCCAACATAACCGATTTTTACCAGATTATTACCAGTAAGACGCCTGAGGGTGAGAAGCGACCTCGAGGTCGCGTGCACGGTGCTTGGGTGACGGCGCCCCCCTTATCCCTTATCCCTAAACTTATTTGGCATTTTTTACTATTTTGAAAATAAATTTAAAATAGTTCAACTAGCCGATCTACATCTACATGTTGTGAGCTTGTAGATCAGCTATTTGAACTATTTTAAAAGGTTTTTTAATAAAAAATGGCAAATACGTTTTTGGAATAAGGGTTAAAGGAGAATTCCATACTAAACGGCTTTCTTACCTTTCTTTGTAGTTGTTACGTCCCCACCAAAGAGATCCAGGTGTTATTTTGTGCAAAAGCTCCTTATTGGCTATTTCCCCTACCATAAGCCCTAAATGAATTGTATTGAATTGAATGGGGCTATGGGGTGTTGTGATAATTAGCTTATTTCCATCGCTCAAAAAAAAAACACTTTACTACTTATTTCGATTTTTGCAAATTAGCACAATACCCCATAGCCCCATTCAATTCCCATTCAATTCAATGCAATTCATTGAGGGCTTATGGTAGGGGAAATAGGCAATAAGGAGTTTTTTTCACAAAAAAACACCTGGACCTCTTTGGTGGGGACGTGACGACTACAAAGAAAGGTAAGAAAGGTAAAAAAGCCTTCTAGCATGGAATTCTCCTTTACGGGATATTAAGATATATAGTTGGGATATTAATAAAAGATAGTTTTTCGTGAAAAACAAATGCTTGGAATGGATTAAGAATCATGAATACACCCTAGTTTGACACGTCACATGCTACTGAAAGCATAATGAAATTTAGAACATTTTGCCTTATAATGGTTGTATGGTACCCCAACTTTCCGCAGCTGTCAAAAATTCCCCTAGGGTGGTTGAATAGAAACCAATGTGGGATATGTTAGTATACACCTTTACAAACACATTGGTGAAGAAAGTTCTTGGTAAGAAATGTATTTCCAGATTTGACATTATACTGATAATATTCCCTGACTAATTGCCCCGGGGGATCTACATTTTTGGGCCTGTTGAGAACTCTAGTATTTGCCGGGCTACACTAATAACTTTGGGGCAGGCCCGTCTAGAGTTTGAATGGACAGGTATCAGTCAAAAAGGAGACATCGAAGGATGGATGGAGAAGGATCAACATGGAACAGTTCAGCTCTGTATATGGAGATCGAAGGGTTTGAAGTTTGAGGTCAGATGTAGAGTTACTGGCCAATATTTATGACATCATGGATCTCCATATATGGGCTTAATATTGATGACATCAGGGATCTCCATCCCTGATGATGTCACGTGATGTCACATGCTCCATCCCTGGTGATGTCATGTGATGTCATGTGCCCGACCAACACACAAACTGACGGAAAATGCACAATTCAATAGTTAACTGCGACCATCCGGCTATGCAATACCTGTTGTACCCATGTCAGAGTACCCCTTCCACCCATCTGTCTGTGTCCCTTTTATGCCCATATATAGAGATTTCTGTATCAGTCTCTCTGGGTCCCTTTATTCCTATATGGAGTTCTGTGTCAGGCATGCCCGAATATGGAGTGTTGTGATGTCAGAACAGGCCAGCTCCATATATGGACCCTGGGGGTTCTGCACAACCGTGGGTCCGACGGAATTGACACCAGGCACTGCACTCCCTATGTGGGTGTGGAACGTGTGTGTCGAATTTGAAGTCGTGGAGCGAATGGTTCTCGAGTTATGTGCATTACAGCCGTACACACGTACGTACAGACAGACGTACAGAGACATGGTGCATGTATTGATAGATTGATATATTTATTTCTTCTTTTTTCGGAAATCTCTATGGGAAGAATACTTTCTGTATGTGGAACAACAAAATGGCAGCCACTGCTATGCTCTAAGTATGGAGCACTCTGAAAATTAACAGTCTTGCACTGTGTATTACACCCAACACCGACAATATCTGGACATCACATGGCACATGCACACATCACATGCACAAGTGCGCGCCATGCGCATGAGCAAGCACACAGCAAGGTTATAATAGTTTTTTCATTATAGTTTAGTTTTAGTTAGTTTTGACATATTCTTTTCTAATTCAGTTAGTTTTAGTTCGTTTTTAGAGCAGGCTTTTGGTGAAAATGCTTAGTTTTAGTTTAGTTTTAGTTTAGTTTTAGTTTAGTTTTAGTTTTTTTCATACTTTTTCGTTTATTTGTGGGTTAGGGTTAGCGTGGCTACATGCTGCCGTACGGTGCTGAAAACTGTCTTAAAACTTGTTGGAGAAATGAGGAAATGAATCGAATGAATTTAAAAGGATTATATTATAAATATCCGAAAGGCATATAAATATTGATAAAAACTAAAACTAAGGGTATTTTTTCTATAATTTCAGTTAGTTTTGAGGACACACAATACAGTTTCAGTTTAGTTATCGTTTAACTTATTAATTTTTTCTATTAGTTTCAGTTAACTAAAATGTTTTTTTAATTCTAGTTTTCGTTTTTTATTTAGTTTTAGTTAACTATTATAACCTTGGCATGATGTCATGTGAGTAATATTAATTTGACTTCAGTCAGATAACTCACGAATAGATTTAACCAATATTTATTATAGAATGAAAATACGAGTGTGCATAATAATATTATCTTGGCGTTCGGTTCTGCTACATTTTTCTCCCTGCTCGGCACAAGTAAACACCATCATTAAACATTAAGAGCAGGCAGATAGATATAATAACAACCCCCCATGGGGTACATAAATAACGGAGACCACCGGTGGTGCTGGGGTGGTGGTGGGAGCAAACATCACATGAGAACAACCAGGAACCATAAGCAGAAGGAAGGCAGGAAGAAGCATGCAGTCTAGTGAGCTTAAGTACCCCGCCCAATAGAGCGTCGCAGTCCCGTCCCCACAAGAGACCCGGGAAATAAATCCCCTTTCATTTTCCTCATAGACTTTTCAGAAAGTATTTATTTAAAGACGTTTACGCCGCAGACAAAGCCAACTCTTGTGACAAATCATGACAATAAACACAATGTTTTGGGCCAAACAAAGAATTAGAAAGTAGAAAAAAACGGCAGGTTACAACACTTTTTTTGTTGTTTTTCTTCTTTGTCATTATTTGTATCATTTTGGTTTACGGATATAAAAGTAGTAGTAGGAAATAATAAATGTATTGTTTTTAACCCTCTTATGGCCAAGTGGCCAACCTTAATAACATCTTATTGTGCCTTAGGCCAGCTTTGGCTGACTTTTTGAATGACAATAGAATAATGTGCGATATGACCACAATGTCACGAAATATCTCATTTTAAAGCTGCACGTCTCTAGTTTACACCGATTTTTTTTTCTTCCTAGCATGTTCCATCGTTTACTTATAAGCATTTTAGTACACCTTGGTTTGACTTATCACTGAAACCAAGGTCTACTAAAAAGCTTATAAGTAAACGATGGAACAAGCTATAATCATAATTATTTTTTCATTGTAAAGTAGTGACTTGGAGCTATAAAATGAGACATTTCGTGACATTGTGGTCATATCTCACATTTTTCGATTGCCATTCAAAAAGTCGCCAAATCTGGCCAATGCTGGCCAATGCCCCATTTCTTAATTCGTCATTTTAATGCAGATTGCAGATCAGCGATCTAAATAAAATACATCACGTTTTACTTTCACTTTCAAAGTAATACTCAGAATTGCCACCAGATGGCGGGGACGTACCATTATGCTGATTTTGGCTAAAGTGTCAAATCTGCCTACATCACTTCCTGTCAAACGGAGGTAAACATCAGAGGGAACTTTGACCCCAAACACGCTGTCCGGATTGCTAAGCTAACATTAGCTTTTTCATAACTTAGTCAAATTAAGCTTAAAAACGTCCAGGAACATCCCAAAATATCTTTTTTTTTTGCCGCGGATCACATAGAGACGGCGCGCGTGCACGATAGTGCACGATCGCGCGGTTTCGGCCGGTTTTTGGTAGATTACATAAAAATAATTAAAAAAATGTCAAAGAATTGCAATATTTTGTTATAAAAAGACGTACTGACAGGGCAGTACGTCCACCACGTCTACCACGTCATTGGCCACGAGGGATTTGTTGATTTAACACGTCAATTAACATGGCAGTCTATGGGCCTGACGTGCTCTTGGCCACAAGGGGTTTAATTTAGTCTTAGTCTTTGTAAATCCTCTCAAGGAATGCCTTGAATTATAAGAGCTGAAATTAAAAGTTTACTTTGAACGAGTATTATCCTCCTCTGCTTTGATTGGCGGTTGAGGCATTGTTGCGTGCAGATAGGATACTGGCAGTGGCAGTAGTTACTGAAGCCAAAATGCTGTGTTGCTTACAGTATGCGAGGTGTGAGGATGCATTTGCACACTCAGTTGTGTGTTATGCAAAGTAGCCATTTGGAGTTCCCATTTCCTTGGCTCATGAATCGAGGCGGACACGCATTCAACTTCTACATCCGTTTAAATTACTACTGGAGTAACACACTACTAGTAACCCATGTAGGGACCAAAACACGTACCACGTGTACCATGTGTATGTATGTATGTATGTATGTATGTATGTATGTATATATATATATATATATATATATATATATATATATATATATATATATAAATTGTACAAGTACAAGCCCTATTATGGAAATAACGTACTACTTCCAGGCCTCTTCTGACTTCCTTCACATAACAGGTGTTACCGATGATACTAATGAACTCATTCACTGCCACTCTCGTCTTTTGACGTCTCTTTTTCTCATTTTACACTAGATGGCGCTCTTGGCTAACCTATGATCCACCGTTCAAGCCCCAGTCAAACTAGGAACAGGGAAACCATGTGGTCGCTTGCCTAAAACTCGCCTCCCATCCACTTCCTTGTTAGAGATTTTTAAAAGAACGTATCTGTCTCTCTTCCTGTATCCAAATAGCATATTATGATTAGTACTGTAATAATTACGATGAAAACTCCATGTCTCTTGAGCTCTTTAAGAACAGAAAATGCATATTTATTTAACCAAAAAATATAACTTGCACTACACTACTTTTCTACAAGATGGAAGGCAAGTGACCTTTTTACTTTTGGACGATAATATTGAAGAAACTGTAAAATGGTTAATTTGTGTACCGTCAACTAAAAAGCGCAATTTTATTAACCCGGGCAGCACTGGTTGGCAGCTATCAATACACTTTTAGACCAACATGTTTGTGGCAGCGTGCAGGGTGATTTATTTCTTGACTGCATCTTGTCTTGATTGTTTAAACATGACGTAATGACTATGGCTATGCTCGATTTGGCTCAATAAGTCCATACCTTATTGACACCGGGTACTCGATAAATGTGTTATCGAGTTTGTAATGGGCATGGTTTTCGAGCTCCATCCTATAAGCGCATGGCTATACAGCCCCCCCCCCCCCCCTCCCTCCAGAACATGGATGCTGTGGTTCAATTGGTTATTTATTTTAAATTGTACAAGCTTCTGACTTTCACTCCGCTATACGTTTCAAGCAATACTTCTTATTTATATACTTGAGAGTATTTACTCAAGTACAACACATTTTTGTCCGGAGCACTGCTGCAGTAAGCGCTGCTGTCATGAGCAGGGCCCTGCTTCTTTTTTTCTTAACAAGCCTCACCATTTCAGCTGGTGTGAAACCACTGAATGGAGAGAGAGAGAGAGAGAGAGAGAGACAGAGAGAGAGGGGGGGAGGGGGGGTGAGGAACGGAAGGAGGGGGAGGAGGGAGGGGAGAGAGAACGGGGGATGGGAAAGCGAGTAGGAGGAGAGAGAGCTGTTCATTCCACTCGTTTCTTTCTGCTGAAAACAGAGTGATTTCCCTTCCTTGAGCACAATAGGTCCTCTGTGACTGTTTAGTGGCAGTGGAGGAGAGAGAGAGAGATGGAGGGAAAGAGAGAGAGAGAGGGGAGGGGTGCATGTGACACGCACTGAAGCAGGCACGCACGCACGAACACACACACACACACACTAGCACGAGCGCACACACACACACACACACACACACATGCACATGCACTCGCACATGCACGCGCTGCCAGAAAAACTATATGCAAGCTTATGGATCGGCTATTTGTATCGGTGCATGAGTGCGTGAATCATGGGCATATATCTCTAATCCCTAAATCAATGTCTGATCGTAATCCTAACCCCAACCTGAATCCTTTTCTAATCATATGTGTATCTGTTTTAACTATAAAGCAGCCATTACAATTGTGAGGACATTTGGTCCTTACAAGTATAGTAATGCGTGCATGCACACGCACACGCACACGCACACACACACACACACACACACACACACACACACACACACACACACACACACACAAGGGATATGACGGGAGGGTTGAACGAAGTGCAGTCTCGCACACCAATGAGACGCTCTCAACCCAGAACACACTCTCCTCTTATCTCCCAGAATCGTGTGTGTGTGTGTGTGTGTGTGTGTGTGTGTGTGTGTGTGTGTGTGTGTGTGTGCGTGCGTGCGTGCGTGCGTGCGTGCGTGCGTGCGTGCGTGTGCGTGTGCGTGCGCACACGGTGTTAACCACTGTATACTTCATCTTATTAAAACAAGCCCATCCAAAACCTCTTAAAGGACTAGGAGTAGCTCTGGCGGCAAGATGCTAAAATGAACAATTATTGTTGGCTTAGGAATGCGAAAAATAAAACGCCATGAAGGCTTCATGGGGTGTGTAATTGATAGAAAATAAATTTGGTGGACTAGTCCTTTAAGCCCCATTTTTCCACTGAGACGCAGTGTGAGCCTTTACATCAACAGCTTTTGCCGTTTTGAAAAGGAGAACGCCCTAGGGATGCAATGTTGAAAAGTGGTTCATAAATCTATGGTTGCAGACAAGAAAACACATATCACATTTGTGACATGCACAGAATGTCAGTCAAACAATGTAACAGGAGCCCACAGCAGTAATGAGGAGTTGCTGACCACGGGAAATAACTAATAAATAGCTTATCGTAGCCACGATGCAATAACATTGTTTTTATTATTTAAGACGCCAACGTTTCAACAAAAAGGAAAGGAAAGGTACTATGTTTACCCAGGGTAACTGGACTAAGCTCAATAACTTGTTTACAGCCAGGCCCTGCTCATAGAACATTTCATGGTAGGGTTTCAAAGTATGTCTTCTTCAGGATATGTCCGGATGTCAGGATATGTCCATCCATCCATCTTCAACCGCTTATGGTCGCAAGGGCAACAGCTCCACCAGAGAGCTCCAGACTTCACTCTCCAGAGCAACATTAGTGACGTCCTCCTGGGGGATCCCGAGACGTTCCAAGGCCAGGGAGTCGATGTGTTTCCTCCAACTGTACCTTGGTCTGCCCTGTGGTCTCCTCCCAGTGGGATGTGCCTTGAGGACCTCCCTATATAGGGAGACGCCTGAGAGGCATCTCGGGCGTCGGACCAGATGCCCGAACCACCTAAGCAGTGACTATACTCAGAGTCTCTCTGGCGTGAAATTTCTCACCCTATCTCTAAGGGAGATGCCAGCCAGCCGGATACAGGATATATACCCTGAAGAATACCCTACTAAGTGAATTAAGTGCATTGTGGGTACGTGTCGTGCCCGCATGTGCAGAATGTTACATTTAAAAGTCTGCCACTTCAGTGGAACATCAGTAGGATAGTCCAAAGTACGGTCACACAGAAAGAGGTGCACTTGCCAGGTGTGAAATGGTCACTGGTGTGAATTGGCCTCATTCCTTCCCTGGCAATTAAAGCACGGGGAGGACGGGTGTTCTTTACAGAGAAAGATGTCAGATGTGTGCCTCACATACACACACACACACACACGCACGCACACTAAACCAATTTCACTTTCACAGCTCACTCAGCAATTTCCCTTCGTAATCTGAAGACTCAATCACCTCTTCAGACTACACCTTTGCCCGTAGCACTTGTCGTAGCCTTGACGACCATGCAGTCTTATGCAAAGGTTAAAATAATTTTTTAGTGCGTTGTTTAGACAGATGCCAGGTTCATGCAGTGATCCTATAGTTTGTATATATATATATATATATATATATATATATATATATATATATATATTAGGGCTGACCCCAAAAAATCGATTAATCGACGTTCAATCGATACGCACGGGAATCGATTTTAAATTTTTGAATCGAATAGTCATTCAAAAAAAGCGTCCGCTTTTGGTCCGCGAGACGGACCCATTTGGTCCGCGAGCCATGCTTGCGCCTCGCAGCACCTCGCAACGCCTCCTCTTTCCCCGTGTTAAAAACAAGGAAGCGCACCACAGCTCAGTGGACATTAAATATAGGCTACCATGTTTTATAAGTCATATAAAAACATTACTTACACCCAAATGAAAATATAAACTTCACAGATTATAGATCACATGGAATTATAACAATCTGTTGAGTATTGCCTGAATAATGCCACTATAAAATCTCAACTTTTATCGACGCGCCATTGCGCTGAGAACCTTGTGGAGCCTGGCGGTGTAGGCTACATTATACTTGTACCTGCTTGGATTCACATGGTGAGTGCGCGCACCGAAAATTCAAAGATCTGCAATCTCATGCGCTGCGTTGTGCATATTGGCTGAGTATAATGGCACGAATGAAACTAGGCCTATAGATTTATTTTGGCGATGCGGAGAATTGATTTTGCCGTTGCCAGCGATATCTTTTTTTTTTCTTGTCTGAAGACTGACCTGTTCCATCACTGTGAACTCCCATGCAGCAGAGCAGCTCCTACAGACCCAGACCAAAACACCTTTTCTCTTTGGCATTTAATTGCACCTGATCGTATTATTGTAATTATGTAGCCTATTTGCCTGTGTTTTTTCTTTTAATTATGTTATAATAATTATGGTGACGCTCCACTTGTTTCAGCCTGTAGGCCTACAGCACTTTGGTCAGCTTTTATTGTTTTAAATGTGCTATATAAATAAAGTTTGATTTAGGCCTATATTGGAGCAGGTGCTGGCAAATAACTAATTACTGTAATGCCATGCAGTGAAGTTGCGCAAATGTCAACTCAATTAGCAAGCGGAGCTGCTGCATGCGCTCTGCACTGTCTGCAGAACAATGACTGCAGATATCTTCTTAAAGTTTACTTATTATGGTTTACTTTCAACCATAAACCATAATATGATTGACAAACCTTGGATTATAATTCTTCATCGACCAACAGCGCATGCAGCATGACTATGAGGTAATTTAACTATGTGGGATTTCTCCATCGGCATCGCTAGTGGCATTATTCAGGCAATACTCAACAGATTGTTATAATTCCAAGTGATCTGTGAAGTTTATATATTTTTTCCCATACGCACACTCACAGTCACATTAACTTTATGATCAATCAAATTAACCGTGGTTGATTTTATTTCTGACAAGTGTCAGGCTTGAAGAGTTCATTCATGTTACCGTTCGTTTACAATTGACAGAGGAGTTTGGATTATATATCTTTTTATTTGATGGAGAGGTAATGCCTGTTTCAGGTGCTGTTTAATTGTTAAATAAAAGACCAATCCAATATGTGCTCCTCTCTATCTTCCGCAGCTATGTCGCTGTTTGGTCAGTCCTAAAGGCTTATCGTTTAAAATAAATGATGAATCCAAGCATGCCTTTCTCTCCGCTATAGCGTTGTTTAAACCAAAGAGTCACTGCTCGCCTCACGTGCATCGCGCCTCGCATATATATATATATATATATATATATATATATATATATACTGTATAGATTATTGGTTTATCTATGATCCTATAGTTTAGTGAGGCACTATACACTGAATCAGAGTTTTGCCTTGCTTATTCTAAATCACTCTGGATAATATTAAATAACGTCACCCACCACCCTGCTAAAGGCCTACAATGTGAATTGTATAGCCTAGACTAGATCGGTGTGACAGCAGTACGATGGAGTAGGGTGTGAATATATGGAAAATAAACATACAAGGTTACAATGTTTACCCGACAGACAGCAGAGATGTGTTGTATATTTATTTCGGCAGGATTTCTAAATTCTATGCAGGGCCTATAGTCGGCAGAACACCCACACTGCTTTGAGAACCAATCATGTCACAGCCCCACAACAAATGTCTGCCCTAAAGAAATTGCATTGGTTCTGCAACGCATTTTCTCTCCATCCACTTTCAGCAAGGACAGATGGGAGATTAGCCTTTATGCTTTGTTCAAAATATAGCAACTCTACAAGCCGTCTATGAAAATATAGCACATCTACAAGCTTGTAGATCTGATATATTTGCTGCACAGTATGAATCTGACTTCAGGCTCTGTTGAGCAAAAGGTTTAGAGACTTAGGGCTCCATTTTCGTCACCGCTAAACCCCTTATCCCTAAACTTATTTGCCTTTTTTTTATTACTTTGAAAAACTTTTTTGAATAGTTCAACTAGCATTGAAACGTTGTGAGCTTGGAGACTGGCCATTTTAACTCTTCAAAAATGTTTTGCAAAATAGTAAAAAAAGGCAAAGAAGTTTAGTAATAAGGGGTTTAGCAGTGACGAAATGGAGCCCTTTCTCTCTCTCTCTCTCTCTCTCTCTCTCTCACCCCGCCTTAGACTGAAATGCATAAATTGCAACTTTGTGGATAATTGACTATCTCTCTCTCCCTCTCGCTCTCTCTCTCGCTCTCGCTCTGTCTCAGTCACCTTTCCTCTCTCTCTCTCTCTCTCTCTCTCTCTCTCTCTCTCTCTCTCTCTCTCTCTATCTGAGGGGTGTGATAGAAGGGGATGAATTGGTATTCTTGCGGTGTGGATAAGCGATTCAAAGATGACTTTGAAGCATAAGGAGCTGTTGGTTTGAGTTGATTTATAATGGGCGTTCCCATGTGCGTGTGTGCATGTGCGTGCATGTGTGTGTGTGTGTGTTTGTGTTTGCCTGCGCCTGTGCCTGTCTACGGTTGTGCTTGTAGTGAATGAGTTCACTTTTGTGTTGGTGTCAGCCATCAACTGCCGTGTGCGTGCGTGCGTGCGTGCGTGCATGCACGTGCGTGTTTGGTGTGTGTGTGTGTACCAGTGGCTTTGCTTTTCACACAGAGATTTTAATCATTTTGCTGCAGAGTGCTGCAATCCATTTTGCTCTGTCGCCACAGTGTGCACTGTGTGTGTGTGTGTGTGTGTGTGTGTATGCTCACATATGGCTGCACATGTCCCCTTATTCCATCATTCAATTTAGCCGCTCCCACCCCAACTCATTTTAAATTATTCTCTTGTCATCGCTTGTTGTCGCTTCTTATTCTGAGCTTTGAGCTTTGTGAAACAAAACGACAACAAAGCGACAGAAAAGAGCTGTGTTTTCCAGAGTCAGTGTTCAGCTCTGTTGTCTTCATTATTACTTTATTACGAAGTTTACTTGTGTAAAAGCAAGCACAAAAGAACTGGCATGAAAATATACTCACAGCTTCAAAGTAAGTATACATTGAAAATAGCAAATCGACAAGCTCAAGTCACAGCGCATTGCAATCTGCTATTTTCAAAAAGTATTGCGTAGCCATGACAACTATTCCATAATCTCTGACTGCTATTTGTCTGGAACTACACATCCCAGAAATTGTGGGGAGAACAGAAGCTGTCATCTGTTCGTCATTTCCGTTATCTTATCATTTCATTTTTTTATTTCCATTTCTGCTAAGCAGAGGGCCCAGCCCTCTAGGTGGGATCGTGAGGCTATACTTACTTAGTCCTCTTGCACTTCTGGGTGCATAGAGCCAACCAAAGCCACCAGGTCTCTCCATCTGGGTCTGTTGTTGGCAAGGTGTTGAGCTTGTACCAAAGTCACGTTACATGCTCTAAGGTCCTGGGCTATTACATCCAGCCAGTGGGTGCGGGGGGTGCCTCTAGGTCGTCTCCAGCCGGCTTTCTGGGGATTGAAGTCCAGGATTGTGCATGTTGGATGTTCCCCGGAAGGCGAATGGCGTGGCCATACCAGCGCACTCGTCGCATTGCTGCGAGACGGGATGCCGGGAGCTGTTGGGTTAGCTCCCTTAAAGTTTGGTTTGTAACATGCTGGCTCCACGTGATGCCTTCAATCCTCCTGAGGGCTCTGGAGTCAAATCCGTCAAGCCTGGCCGCAAGAGTCGGCCATTTTTCCGAGCCGTACAGGAGCTTTGTCTCCCTTGATATGTGCCGGTGTTGCCACAACGTCCTCGTCAAATACTGCATCACAGAAGCTGCTAGGGCACGACGGCGGTCTACCTCTGTTTTGAGGTCACTGATGTTGGACACTGTCAAGCCAATATTTAAAGGTGGGGACAAAGTGGACAGGGGTGCCATCAAATAGGAAGGGTGGTGGGTCTGGTCCTACATGCATAAGCTCCGTCTTGGGCCAGCTTATCTTCAGGCCAAGCTTTATGGTCTCCTCATCGAACACACTGAGGGCATCACTAAGCTGATCGGCAGTCTCGCTGAACAGGGTGGTGTCATCAGCGTATTCGAGGTCCTTTAGGGTGTAATTTCCAAGTGACACCCCTGGGACCCGCTCACAGACTCTTGACATAAGGTGGTCGACAATTAAAGAGTTCTGGGGCGAGACAAAACTTCTAATAATCTAGATACTACCAGTAAGATGCCTAAGGGGGAGGTCTCGTGCACTGGCCATATATGGAGTGTGTCTTGAGTGTACAGGGTTTGATGAGGTCAGATCAATATATGGAGATCTAAGGGTAGCAGTGTGGGCAGTGTCTTGAGTGTACAGGGTTTGATGAGGGCCCAGGGCGCGGCTGCACAAATAACTTTGGGGCAGGCCTGTCTAGAGTTTAAATGGACAGGTATCAGTCAAAAGGGAGACATCGAAGAGGAAGGATGCAGGGAAGGATCAACATATTATGGAATGTCTGAACAGGTTCTTACATATATCCATATACTAATATTGACATCAGGGATCTCCATATGGGCTTAATTGCGACAGCAAGTCACATTTACTATGATCCCTGATGATGTCATAGTGATGTCACGAGACCTGGCACAATATATGGGGGCTCTCCCCATGTATGGGGATTTTGAGTGACTGACGGACAAAAACCGCACAATTCCATAGTTAACTGCGACCTTCGGTTGCAATAACACAGGGCTTCATTTGGTTAATTCTGTAAGAATCTAAATAATAATATTAAAAAAATACTAGTAATGAAGATTGAGTAAATGGGCCCAGGCCGTAGCGTAACGGTCTGGGCACCGGACTGGTAATCCAGTCGCAGTGTGCCGCGGGTTCGACTCCCGGACCCGACACGGCCTTTACTGCATGTCATCCCCCCATCTCTCTCCCGTTTCCTGTCAGCCTACTGTCTGTCCCTTCAAAAATCAATAAAAGGCGTAAGCCGCAAAAAAAAATATCTTAAAAAAAAAAAAAAAAAAAAAAAAGATTGAGTAAATGCTATTTAGTGGGAGTAAAAGTATAACATATTGAAAAACGTGTGTGTGTGTGTGTGTGTGGGGGGGGGGGGGGTGGGGGGGAGTTGGGGCTGTACCTAGGTCATATACAGTGCACAAGTTTACTTTGCAGCCACTATAGCTTATGTTGTGTTCCCTTTGTCTTTATTATTATTTATGTCTTTATCACGAGGCTGCCTGCAGGGAGGGGGGTGATCGCTCACATTTAGCAAGATCGATGGATGGCAGCCCAGAAGGATTACACCCCCAGCAGCCCGCCCCACCCCACACCCCTCCCTTAAAATGTGCAGTTTCACCAGTAGTTTGTGCTTCCAAAAGTTTTAAGAGCATCGATTCAAAAGAAGAAGAAATAATTCACTTTGTGTTTGTGTCAATCTTAAAAATGTGTGTGTGTGTGTGTGTGTGTGTGTGTGTGTGTGTGTGTGTGTGTGTGAGAGATGGTGGTGGGAGATACACTAAAATCCTAGGTTAAAGCAGCACTAACATTTTAACGACCGTATAGCATATTATATCCCATACAATTACATGTTTAAGTAATGTCATCCTTCCATAAACGTATAGACTCAGGGGGTCCCTGCTTGTGACTATGTGCAGGGGAGGCAATGAGTTTCATCCTGGCATTGGCACAGCGCTTCCTCGTCGGAAAAAACAGCTTCACAGTAGGTTATATTCCTATACAACAACATTTTAGTTTAAAAAGGTGCAATTCGAGACTGTTCCATATCTGCTCATCGGGATACATTAGGGGTTCAGTGTCTTTCTCACAAGGACACTTTATAACGCAGTATAACGCTGGGGGAGTCCGGGATCAAACTGCCAACAATTGGCAGCACTACCTCCTGAGCCACATGCCACCCCTGAATTAAGTTAAAGACGTTGGCTGCCGTGTTATTTGTGTCCAAAGTGGACACTGATATACTGTGTTGAAAACTGCAACACGGTAACTCTGTCATTTCTCAACCATTCAGGATGTGGGAAGGCTTGCCGGAACAGGGCTGGCCCCCTGGGCATGTTCCTTGGGGTCTGGATGTTCCGGGGACCCCCAAACGGTAACTCTGTAATTTCTCAAAGATTCTCTCCAAAAATAATCAAAGTACAGTACAGAGCACAGTACACTACAGTACAGTAACTAACAATAGTTGCACCGCTCGGTTCACACAGGTGTGATTTTTAAAGTTTTTGTACCATTCCTGTCATGGCCATACCTTAAAGCTTCCTGATAATGGTAAAAGACATGATTGCTTCCTGATTATGGTAAAAGACATGATTATGGCAAAACCGTTAAATAATAATCACTATTATGGGTCCATGAAACATTTATTCTGCACTTTTGAATGCATTCATTGCATACATCAATTCCAGACTGACTGCTGAAATATTGTAACAATATCTCTGATATTTGGAAATATTTACAGAAGACTGTGACATGTTGGCGGTGAGCCCAGCCGTGTATATCAACCTACCATGATGTGCTTGATATGTTGATACGTCGACACTATAGACATTTATGACCATGGCAAGAATACACTAGCCTGGCTTGCCAGCCTCGTAGCGTGGATTCATTGAAGCTGCGGGGAGGAAGCTTCAGTGAATCCACGCTGAGGCTGGCCAAGCAAGGCTACGAATACACAGCATTGGGAGAGGGATCCTCTCTCCGAGGCGACAGACGCAGCCCGTTCAGAAAGGTGTCAACTCTCACACATGTTCATTGCTCAAGCATTGTTCTCAATGTCTGTGTTAAAGCTGCTATAAACAATAATAATTATGTCGACATTTTAATGACTTTGTTTTTTATTTATTTTTTGGTATTCAGACAGCCAGCAATGAGTAAAACGCTCCCAAGAAGTCTCTGTGACACATCTAGGGGCCACAATCTGCATTCAAAGAAGTTCCTAGAAGCTTGGTCATTGGTCGGAAAAAAAACTAATAAATAAATTGAACAGAATAAATGTGAATATTAAATGTGTGCAATTGCACTTAAATATAAAGACGGAAGATTACTTTGAGATTCATGGTCTGTATCCAGAGAGCTGTTTACAATTATTTCTAACATTACAAATAACACACGTCCTTATTGTAGTTAATTAAACATAGGGGTCAATATTTTTTTTACATTATTTTGAGCTGTCCTGACGTAACTGGCTGACCACGTGGCCAGAAGGGGGCCTTCTGGCCACGCCCACATTAAGGACCCCCCCATGTAAGAGAGAGAGAGAGAGGTCTCTGTATTATCACTTTGGACAGAAGGGTTGCTAATGATGTTGTCAAATTTCTCATCTCCCAAAGTATTCTGCCCTCCATCTTGCAGATGGTGTGTAATTATACCCCAATTAGTTCCTCCTTCACTCTGGTGTGTAAGTCCAGTGTCCATATTCTGGTGGGGAACATTAGCCAAAGAAAATTAAATATAGGAGATCTAGAAGGTGCGCAAGACGTGCACATTTGCTTACTGTACACTGCTGTCACTTAGCTTTTCTGAAAACGCATTTCTGTCTTTTCAGAACTGCTTAAGGCCATCTATCTTCTTCGTTCTGCATTCTCCTGTATAATGGCCATATTTGTCTGCATGTGTGGATCTCACATATCTCAGCTCATAGTTTTGTTTGACGTTGTGAACCTTTGCACAATGCATTTGCATGGAGCTTATCATACAAGGCTTTTAGTTGAATTCATAGAAGAAATAGATCTCTACAAGTAGAGTTGAACAACGCGATTTTCCTCGACAATTGGCTTTCTTTTATTGGACAGCAGCATCTCTTCTTCTCAGTTTTCAGATGAATGGTGAAACCATGGGTACCTGAGCCCTGTGTTCATGCTGTTGAATGACGGAAATGAGGCCACCCATGGTGAAACTAATGCTAATTATGAGTGCCCAGGGCTGGCCATTGTTCTCTTTAACGCAATGGTGAAACTAAGTATGCTAAACACAGCGTAGGCTACAGTCAGTGGATAGTGCAGGATTAATATGGATATAAACAGCGCTTCTCTGGCAAATACATGGACATTATATTTGAACCCGTACCAGAATACACACATTTATCAATAGACCAAGTGTAGCAATATTGAAAGGAAAAGTAATTAAATGTTCTTCTTAAAATTGTTAAATTACTTAGTAGCAGAGAACAAAGACATGGGAATTGAGCTGTTTTCTGATGTCTAACTGCAACACCAAAATGTCAATGTGTAGCTATGATCCCCTGCTTTCATAAGATATGAAAAAAACAGACTAGTTGTGTGCCGTATGAGTCCACCACCTGGTCTCCCCATAGAGCTATAATATAACTAGAGAACGGATTGAGGAGCGATAGCCCCACCCCCCGCGATTCACTTCAATGGAAGTTGCTCAGTGGCGTTTTGAAGCTACGACGAATTGACAAAGTCTTCCGGTAGTATCCCTCAAGCGTTGATATGATTGGTTGGCTCCTATCATATTACCCCTCGCGCTGTTCTTGTGGTACCTCTACTCTACGTCATGTCCTACGTCACGATTCACTCATAAATGTAACCTGGGCCTGCAGTACCACCTTTCACCAGTAGGGACGGCGGCTTCAACATTGCCCAGCCATTCTGCAGGCTTGGGTCTCCCGTATCACATGCTGTTTAACTCAAATCAATGGAGGCTTCCTGTATAGACTGCAAACAGGACGTTAACATGGCTTCCATTGATTTGAGTTGATCATTTATTCATTGACTGTGTGGGGCTGTGGGCCTATGGTACAGTCAGTGGTTTCATGGCAGAGGATAAGATTGCTGGGTATTTTACACAGCATACGAGCAGAGTGGAAAACCTGCTCTTCATTCCAGACGGCTTTTGTCCCGCTCCGCTCCCCCCACCACACTCCCCCCACAACTTAATTCATTCTGCACTGGTCACTCCGCGATCTGCAGCAAAATAATAATAATACAAATATTAAAGTATTTTCCCTCGTGTGCAGCATGTCCGAAACAAGGAGGAGACCACCCGCTTCGGATGTTATCAGCCGATTCAATTCAGACAATGGAACAAGTGGACATTTCCTACATATCTGCCCACCATGAGTAGGCGAGTAGGAAAGGCGGAAGTGGAACTATACTGCCACCGAAGTGAAACCAAAGAGAAACTGTGCTGTACAACAACTTCGCTTTATGTTTAT
The DNA here is from genome assembly GCF_964188405.1 of Protomyctophum parallelum. NCBI lineage: Eukaryota > Metazoa > Chordata > Actinopteri > Myctophiformes > Myctophidae > Protomyctophum > Protomyctophum parallelum. Next base: position 27,534,311 of record NC_139711.1, on the reverse strand, counting down.
TCATGTGGCCGGTTAAGACTGAAGTTAGGGTTAGGCTTTAGGACAGGGTTAGTAATAGGATTATAGTAGTCAGACTAACGTGATGTCGGACAATGGCTGTAGTAGTAGGTAGAAAATGTACTGGCTCCGTTGTATGGGCATGATATAAGGGTTGATAACAGCCATTTAATCTAAGCAAACACACACATGCATGGAGTGCCCTTTATATATATATATATATATGAAGCATCAACTGACGGTGGAAAAAGTACTATTCTTTGTTATTGTTTTCTCTCCAAACGCAGATGTTATCAAACACACAGAGCCAAATACCTGACTAAATCGCTGAGTTGGTATTTCTGGAACACAGTTCTTACCTATATGGGAATTCCAATCCAAAGAATAACACCGTGACCCAGTGGTAGTGCGGGTGGCATCAGGACTTCAGCACTCTATTATCCATTGCTATTTCAGAACCTGACACTACAACATCCCAGGTGTTTCACGTATATTTGATGCTACAGTATCCCATGTGTGTCACGTCTATTTGATGCTACACAATCCCAGGTGTTTCATGTTTATTTGACACTACAATATCCCAGATATTACAACCTTAAAAGGATCCCTGGCTAATAAGACAAATATGCCGTAAGACATTATACTTGGCCTCTATAACTAAAATTAAAAAATTAAAACACCTAAAAGCAAACATTTTAACCTCAAACCTCACCCCTGTGATGTTATGAACACACACACAGTAGCTAGTAGGCTACATTTACTTGCATACTCTACTTGTACTTTTGAATACTTGAGGATGTACAGTATAGCCTAGACACATTGTCCAGCACTGCCAATGGTTGGTTTAACAAATAGTGTGTGAGATCTTTCAAGCTCCACTGCGTCTGTCTGTCTGTCTGTCTGTCTGTCTGTCTGTCTGTCTGTCTGTCTGTCTGTCTGTCTGTCTGTCTGTCTGTCTGTCTGTCTGTCTGTCTGTTGTCTTGTCTTGTCTTCTATCTATCTGCTTGGTATTTTTAGCTCCAGCTTGTGAGGAGGATGCAACTTGGCTCTCCGCTGCTCTTTTGACCCCATGACAACATGTCTCCCACCACTTAAAGCATGTTACCGCCGGCTGTCGGGGTGGATAACCTTGCACTTCGCCCAAAGCCTTTATTTATATACTATATAGACAATATAGTATAGTAATACACACACAAACGCACGCACACATCACGTTTACATTACTATTACTTCTGAGGACATCAACATTTATATAGGACGGCAATTTTATGTTTTTCACCTATACACAGCTTTGTGTGCGTGCGTGCGTGCGTGCTATGTCGATCTGTCGTGCTGTGCGTCGCTTCATATCAGTTTTCCCTCTTGGATAAAGCCTGGCTCACACTTAAATGCACGACAACCGGTTTCGCACAGCCAAAAAATCCGATTACAAGCTCACAGACACGGCACTATTTTTGGGCTGCAGCACCGTCCGAACCACAGAGTGTAAACTAAGGCTTTACTCTGGTGATCTGCAATCTGTGGCTTGACCAGGAGACCGCCTCTGCAGTGGTGGAAAAAGTACAAACATATTTTACTTAAGTAGAAGTACTGATTCTCTACTTGAAAATTACTTAAGTAAAAGTACAAAGTACCCATTGAGAAAGTTACTTAAGTAAAAGTACAAAAGTACCTCAAATTAAATGTATTAAAAGTACAAAAAGTACCCGGTGTAAAATGTACTTAAGTATAAAAGTAAAAATTACAAAGTACAAGTACAAAGTACAAGTAAAAAGTACAACATGCTTTTCAAAATGCTTACAAAGAAATTAAGTCCAACAGTGGCTTTATTTCAACACTCGTCTTGAAACTGGCCAATGGCAGTTTGTGTTGGGATAAACACTAGAAACTGGCCATTCATTATCAATGGCATTTAATGTTTGTGTTAGGACAATGTTTGTGTTTACTATAATTACAAACATTACAAACAACTCAGGTTGCAAGCAGCTCACACAAAAATATATTTCAGATGGGGGTAGACAGTCATTTAGGGGAGAATGGGGAGAGCCATTGCAATTTGCAAAACAGACATAATTGCGTGAATTCACGCATTATAATTAGTCCTTCACTATTTAAGCCCCATCCACTCCACTCTGTGAGGGCAAACTGTCTCCCATTGAGATGCATGTAAATGATTTCTCCATAAAAATAATCGGTCATTTCAGTAGCAAGAGCTTGAAAATGTCTTCTAAATCTAGTCAAAAAAGCCTACAGTAGGCTATAGGCCTATGCACAAATGTGGATTACATTATTGGGGGAGAAAGTTAAAACCGATATCAACTTTAACAACCATCCCGTTTGACAGACGTTTACATGCAATGCACGGTAAGACTAGGGCACTAGGCCTACAGTGATTATTATTGCAATCACCTGGATCGGTGAGTGTAACGTTCCTGACGTTAAGCTGTGTATGTGACGAAAACAGAACTGCAATATAATCAGCAGATGCAGCGCACGTCACACACACGCACACACGCACACACACACACACACACACACACACACACACACACACACACACACACACCCACCACGGCTCGCTGTAATTTATTCACGGCACCAGAGAGAGAGAGAGCGAGAGAGATATAGACGGGCGCTTCTGTCCAGCTTTTTCACCGGACCGCACCAACATGCTTCTGCGTGAATGTGAACCATAGAGTATTAAAAGGATAGAGACTGATCTGGCGCGAAGCTCCGCCCCTCCGCTATTCATGTCAGTGGAAGTTTCTCAGTGGCGTTTTGAAGCAGCCCCTTGATGTGAACGAATGAGTGAGGCGATCAAGCGAGCCCCGCATATTTCGCATATTTTGCGCGGAAATGTGTAGCGAGTAACGAAAGGTGTCCAATTTTAATGTAGCGGATTAAAAGTACGATTTTTTAATTGTAAATGTAACGAAGTAAAAGTAAAAGTACAGCAAAATAAAAATAGTAAATAAAAGTACAAATTCTCAAAACGTGTACTTAAGTACAGTAACGAAGTAATTGTACTTCGTTATTTTCCACCACTGCGCCTCTGTGACAGAGAGGAAAGGAGGAGATTACACACAAGTACGCACGCACACACACACACACACACACACACACACACACACACACACACACACACACACACGCTTTATTACTATTCTTGTAAGGACAAAGGACAGTCCGCATTTTATGACAGTGATTATATGAATGCCAATTTAAAATGTTTTAACCACAACCGCCAAGGCTGTAAACATTTACGATAACTGTGGATGAATCAGACATTTACTCCAACTCCAACACCTAAACGTATAATCTCTAAATGTGTTGTGATCGTGAAGATCTATATTTTGGTGCATGACACTGCACAGCATGCAACAAAGTCATGTTTGACTCTTAAATCCAACCCCTGAATATAATGTCTGAATGTTTAATCCCGATCATAACCCCAACCTTTCTCTAATTAACATTTCCAACAAAAAAAAAAGAATTCAACCATACAGTATAACAACAAATTGTCTTGTGAGGACCAGGAAAATGGTCCTCATAAGTGTCTATTTCTGAAATTCTACAATACTTCTACAGTACAGTAATGCAAGCACACACACACACACACACACACATACACAGCCAGGGGCAGCTCAGAGGATCAATCGACTCGGTTCAATAGCCTGATTGGATGCGGTTTTGTCTAGCAGGAATCCTATTCCCACTGCCTATTGAGAGGAAATGCATTGTGTGTGTGTGTGTGTGTGTGTGTGTGTGTGTGTGTGTGTGTGTGTGTGTGTGTGTGTGTGTGTGTGTGTGTGTGCGTGTGCGCGTGTGCGTGTGCGTGTGCGTGCGCGTGCGTGCATGTATACTATGTGCGCAAGCAGACTTAAGCGTGCACTTGCATGGCTTGCAGGTATCTTTATCCGGTCACCGTTGGTCAAAAGGGATTTTCCTCATTTTTATGGTTAACAGGAACTGAAGGCTCGGGACTTATGCTCAACCCGGAGGGAGGGTTTCTGGTGGAGAGAGAGAGAGGGGGGGGGGGGGGGGGAGAGAGAGAGCATAATTCTTGTTTAAAGGTGCATTCCACTCATTTTCAACATTTTACTATGTCATTAATATACCTTAGAGCTGAAAAAAATCTTTAAGATGGTGAATCACATGCATCTTGTTGACATCAAGATGTGATTCCAGTTCTAGGAAACACAGAATGGGAGGGGAGGGGAGACAGTATACAGAGAGCAGAACCACAGGTTTGTGTAGTCATCAGTGTTTGTGTTGTCGCACACACAGCCAACACGTTCACAGCTAAACGGTTCCCCCACTGCTTGGAGCACTGCTGCTCTTTACTTACTTATTTTGATATATTTGGTGAGGAACGGAACACAATTATGAACACAGTTGTCATGGATGCAGAGCAATTTAAACCCAAATGCAAAGTCACAGCAAACGGGCAGATTTCAAAGTATTTAATGAAGCAATTAGACAAATCTTCACTGAAGTTGCAGGCAGGAATCAGGATGTCGAAAAAGACAAAGTAGTCAAAACAGGTACAGGTAACACATTGACAACAAACTATATGAACTGACAATGAATGCAATGAGTCCAGGTTTATAGAGAGCAGTTTGATTGTAGAAGTGTTTACATGTTTGTAATGGGCATGACACTGCTTGGAGTTGGAGACAGGTGTGTAAATGGGACTTTACGGTATGTGGACCACACTGTGAGACCCACCGGTGTGCTAGAGTGTTTCCAGTGAGCCAGCATGCAACAATATCAGCACCCTGACTCTGTTTGACCAGAATGGAACAGAGCCTTCATTAGTATAGGTAGGCAACACCTGTAAAGGAAGTATGGAAGGCCCAATTTCTTTCTCCAAAATATGGACAAAAGTGATTAATTTCACCCCATACAAAGTCATTCAAACAAATGTCTGCAAACAACTTCAGACCATAGCTATCACTCTCTCCCTATACATCAAGTATATACAGTACATTTGTACAATTTTCAATTTAAGCATTTAGCAGACATTCTTAATCCAGAGCGATTTACAGTAAGCAGGTAAATATGAGATAATAAATCAAATGCATAAAAAAAGTAATCTAGGTCTAGGATATAGGTAAACCAAGAACCTATCATCAGTCTAAAAACAGTACAATATCAAAATAGTAAATAATCTGCATATTTAAACTATACACACTAGGATGCCAGGTCTACAAATTAACCTGGCTATAGTCTACATACCATGACAATTATCTAAATTACATTTTAGCCTTTGCATAAGCCTGCAAGGTCATCAAGGCTAGGGCAAGTGCTACGGGCTGAGGTGGAGTCTGAAGAGGTGAGTCTTCAGATTACGGGGGATTGGGAGTGAGTCTGCAGTTCTAACTGTAGAATTACTGTATGTACTTGAATCTAACAGCCTATGGGGGCCATTATAGATGGGGGGCTTTATGACTTATATGCATCTGATGAGTGCCTGCGGCCATACCTAACAGCCGTGCGCACCCCCAGACCCCAGTACAGTGTGTACGCTACTCCACACAGCTGGTTGAGGGTGTTAATTTATTTATCTGCCTATTTACCTAAGTATTAATACCTTAGAGTACAAGTACCATTGCTCATTGTGTCATGGCCTGAGTGTACAACAATAAAATTAATTATTACTTGTGACCAACCTATCTTTGTGAATTACATTAATATGAAACAAACCAACAACTCTTTAGTTTATAGACCACCACCTTATAGAGCGAAACCTAGAACCGTGATATCATACTTCTGCATTGTTCTCATTACTGCATTGCATGCACACACGAACCCACTCGCTTGTTCTCAAACGAGACCTCTCTCTCGAATATCCAGTGTCCCCTGCTAACATCAGTTAACATGTGGGCTTGATCTAAGAATACCCTGATGTATGTTCAGACTGTGGGACCTGCAGGATGCAGCTTAATGTCAACGACAGTCAATCATCATGCGGTACCTTATTTTCAACCAAGTGATGCCCTCGAGAGACGTCCTGCGCCTCTCGGCAACATCAGTACACTTCCCTATAACCAGGGACTGAGAGTATTCACTACTGTGACATTTAAATAGCTATTTACACTCCAGTACTCACCAAACAGGGTAAATTCAGAGGAAACGGCGGAGGAAAACACACACGCTTACATGGTAAAATGCATGGGAGTCAGACAAAACTGTTTTTAGTAGAGGGAACAGTTGTTTTAATATCCATAAGAGTTCATTACAGAAAAATAGCACAGAGGCAAAAAGCCCCGAAAGTAAAAGTAAAGAGTTTACAATACAAAAATCTGTATTAAGTTGTCAGCTCGGAGGAACCAAGGAAGAGAGAGCTCTCTCCCCTTATCATAAGCATTTATACTTTTTGATGCATGCAACTTTCCCCGCCCGTCCGGACGTGTCGTCGCTATAGTCACGTTCCAAAACACCCCTAAGCATAAGTTTGTGCTAAACATTACAGTTCCTACATACTACCCTATATGGGCCTTTAATAGTGGTTAACATATACTGTAGTTTTGGCCCAGGCCGTAGCGTAACGGTCTGGGCACCGGACTGGTAATCCAGTCGCAGTGTGCCGCGGGTTCGACTCCCGGACCCGACACGGCCTTTACTGCATGTCATCCCCCCATCTCTCTCCCGTTTCCTGTCAGCCTACTGTCTGTCCCTTCAAAAATCAATAAAAGGCGTAAGCCGCAAAAAATATCTTAAAAAAACAAACAAAAAAAACATATACTGTAGTTACATCTCTGATCTCTCTGTAAAGCAGAGGCCTCTGGCTTCCTGTCAGTTCTAACTGCCTTGCTCGTGTACGTCTATGCATCTACTTCCTGTCTCATACAACACAGGCAGCTGCTATGACATTTTCACATTAACCAACATAAATCCATCCAGTCTTCGCGGAAGGGTCGACCGCAGCGTGAGAAGATCCCCGTCCCTGGTTCGGCCACTCAGCTTGCTGGGGCGGTGGGGGGGGTGCCCTCAATGGCGCCAACGACGCTGGATGAGTTGGAGATGATTTGTTGATCCCTTCATCGTAGGCCCATCTCGGTCCACTCTCTGGACGATATACTGCTCCGTCCATGGTCCCACGGGTCATCTCGTGAGTTGAATAACGGGGGGAAATCTGCGTTCCTCGTCTCCCTCGGTATGCGCCTCGGTACCGATGGCTCTGCCCCTGCTCCATTCCTGCTTCCTATGGGAGGGAGGAGGCGGGGGCGGCTTGTGGGTCCGCTTGGCTGTGACACACGGGGCTATTTCCGAAGTCGGGGCCGGGCCGCCCTGGCTCTCAACAGCATCAATGGGGGTGTTTGACATGAAAACGTTTGAGAGTAGTTGTGTAGCACCTCAACCTCCTCAAAGGACCACTGTAGGAGCACTTAAGAGCTTCTGTGCGTGCGTGCTTGTGTCTGTGTATGCGTCTGTGCGTGCGTCTGTGCGTGCGTGCCTGTGTGTGTCTGTGTGCATATCAAATTAGGGTGTCCTTGAAACGAAAAGGGTTGAGAATAAAGTGCGGTATGCAAGCGAGAACACGCTCAATTGCGAGTGACTCACCATAACAAGGACACACAAGTGAATTCAGACTCTCTAGTGAAACCCTTTGTTTGCACGCAGCAGGGTCGCACACTGAAGATGGCCGATTTGCAGGCTCACCACACTATCTTTGGTGCGCGACCTCGCTGTGCAAATACGTATAAATCACCCGCAATTATATGTAGTTCTAATTCCTTACAGAGAGGAGAGCATAAATATATATAATATATATAAATAACTAGGCATTATGTGTTATCGTTTGAAATTTAATTAGCTCTACGCTCGTTGCGGGCTACAGAGACATAGCGTAAAGACAGAGAGATAATGAAGAACGAGGCCTGCATGTACATATAAAGTGCACAAAAGGAGGGAAGTAAACAAGCCAGGAGAGGAAGGGAGGGAAGGAAGCGAGCACGCAAGGTGAGAAGGAAAGTTTTTCTCTCCGAGAACGGGATCTGAACCCCTAGACCAGTGGTTCTCAAAGCTAAATTAGTTAGCATCACAATCATTTTAACTGCCATATTGATTTCTGGCTGCATTTAGCCACTGCCAGACATTTTTCGTATTTAAGTAGTCGCAGAATATTCATCGTCACTACGATCACATCCTATGATCGTCCGGGTGATCACATCTGAGAGGCGTCGTTGTACATTTGCATTAATTAGTATCATCGGTAACACATGTGAAGGAACAAGGAAGTGGGAAGAGGCCCGGAAGTAGGAAGAGTTATTTAAAAAATGGCTTAGGCCTACACAGTATGTGCATGCAGCCTATTCAACCCAAAATGTTTTAGTATAAAATATGTTCCCAGGCCTGGCGGTGTGCTGTGGCTGGCTGCTTGTATCTCCATTGTCTGTGTGATGCTCAGATGAACTCTATTTGGATTCTATCAGGGGATCAGCACGTTTAATTCCCTTCCTAATTAGCTGCCGCTCATTCTCTGTGTGATGCATGCCACCCAGTCTGCCTGTCACACACACATGCATACACATGCACGCAAGCACGCACGCACGCACATAGTGAAATAGAACTTGTGAGTAGAATATTCCTGGTCCTCAGAATATGTGAATGCATGTGTGTGTGCATGCGTGCGTGTGTGCATGCGTGCGTGCGTGCGTGTGTGCGTGCGTGCGTGCGTGTGTGTGTAGTAGTGTACCATATAGATATAGTTTGTGTGTGTGTGTGTGTGTGTGTGTGTGTGTGTGTTCGCATTCTGTGGGTGTTGGGCTATGCTGTGTGGGCGTGCATATTTAATTAAGTTGACATGCCGTGTGTGTGTGTGTGTGTGTGTGTGTGTGTGTGTGTGTGTGTGCAGTGTGTGTGTGTGTGTGTGTGTGTGTGTGCGTGCGCGGTCTGGAGTAAATCAATATCCAGTTATCAGATAAGGCCGGTTAAGGGGGGCTCTCTGAGGGGCTTGAGCAGGGCACAGAATGAAGAAACGCTCAGGGCAAAATTAATGTTTATTCACGAGCGTATACACAGGCCTGATGGATTACATGTTCAATGTTGTTTATGACTATACTTACAGTAGTTACAGTTGTGTGTGTGTGTGTGTGTGTGTGTGTGTGTGTGTGTGTGTGTGTGTGTGTTTGTGTGTGTGTGTTTGTGTGTGTGTGTGTGTGTGTGTGTGTGTGTGTGTGTGTGTGTGTGTGTGTGTGTGTGTGTGTGTGTGTGTGTGTGTGTGTGTGTGTGTGTGTGTGTGTGTGTGTGCTATTTTTTAGGTCCAAATGTCTCCACAAGTATAATAGAATTCATTGTGGTTTAATTGGTTGAAGACAAATGGTTGTTTTATAGTTAAAAAAAGGAAGAAGATTTGTTTAGAGTTCGGTTTGTGAATAGGAAAAGATTGAGGTTGGGATTTCACATTTAGGTTAAAGTGTTAGGGGTTAGAGTTTTCATACCGAGTTGTGAGGCGATTTCACATAATGAAAAATATATTTTAATGTCCTCACAAGTATAGTACAAACCTGCACGCGAGTGTGTGCTTGCATACATGCGTGCGTGCGTGTGTGGTCTGACATTTAATATTTTCTGACTGTACTTCGGTGCTGCCTGGCTCGGTGCAGGCTTGGTACCGGCGGGATCATTTCAAGTCGATAATTCACTACAGCCCCCACAATCCCCTGCGGCTACACTCAGGAAATGTAAACAGGAAGTGCAATAAGTAAGGGATTTTGTCATATCTTGGGATTATGGTGATCAGCAGTGCAGTGTGTGTGTGTGTGTGTGTGTGTGTGTGTGTGTGTGTGTGTGTGTGTGTGCATGCATGTGTACATCTTGAATGTCAAAAAGGTATATGTCATCCTGAAATGATGTCCTCACAAGTATAGTAATGAAAATGTGTGTGTGTGTGTGCGTGTGCGTGTGCGTGTGCGTGTGCGTGTGCGTGTGCGTGCGCGCGTGCGTGCGTGTGTGTGTGTGTGTGTGTGTGTGTGTGTGTGTCCATGCACATCTAATTCAATGGGCCCTGCGTTGCATTGCATGGTGGGCTGATGTATAGTTATGTGCAGGCAGGTCGTAATGTGATGCCATCACAGCAGACGTTAAGGTCAGGCCATGAGGACGCACGCACGCCACACGCACGCACACACACTCACATTTTCATTTTGTGAGGACATCATTTCAGGATGACAATGTTAAATAGCATTTTGACATTTGACATGTTGACATTAACCCTAATACAAGCCAGAAATAGATCTACAAGCTCAAAACACATGTATACACTAACACAACACAAATGCGTAGTGCATTTTGAGCTTGCAAATCTGCCATTTTTGGTGTTCTAGTATGTAAAAGAAAATCACCCCTAAATTGAACCTAGAGGTAGAAAATGTCTACCTCTAACTCCAAACCCAACATACAATCATTTAATTGTAAGCCTAACCGCGCACACACTCACACAAGCACACACACACACACACACACACACACACACACACACACACACACACACACACACACACACACACACACACACACACAACGCACACACACACACACACACACACACACACACACACACACACACAACGCACACACACACACACACACCCACACACACACACACACACACACAACCACACACAGGTGTCAGGCCACGGGGACAACATATGAGGAGAAAGACCTTCCCATCGACGGCGCGGTCACCTGCCGGGTCATTTCTACCAAGGCCTGGGAGAAGATTCATTCTGATTGGCTAGCAATAAGGCACCGGAGGGCCGCCTGAACCGCTTGGCCCCTGATAGAGCTGGTTCATCAGTGTCCTTCTGTATCGATTGGAAACGCTTAACGCACACTTTAATCATCCTACAGTACAGGGCCTCGACAACCTCTTTTCTGTTTTCCTGCATTGGAGCTTCTTACAGTACATCTGACCAGTTGTGGAAAAAGTAGTAGTAAAAGTATCAATACTGCAATGTAGAAATACTCTGTTATAAGTAAAATTCTGGAATTCAAAATGCTTGAGTAAAAGTAAGACATTATTGGTATCAAAATGCACTTAAAGTACCAAAAGTCACAGTGACGCATTAGGGCTGGTGTGGTTAATGCATGTTTTGTAATCTAACTATTAATTTGAGACATGTCTGTGTCTGTGTGTCTGTCTGTCTTTGTGTCTGTCTGTCATATTGTCACTGCGCAAGACTGCTGCTCGCTTATGGATCCATCTCCAAAAGTGACGGCGCTTAGCACGCCTCAGCGCGCCTCCACGCCCCTCAGTGCGCCCCTCCACGCCCCTCGCACAACATTGCTCTGCGCTCTGGCCTCAAAGTGCGCTGCTTACAAGCATGAAGCACCACATGCCAAAATAAATAATCTCCTACCATCGTGCCGCTATTTCCTTCATCACTGTGTCACGCAGTGAAATGCATGTTGAGATACAGCTGCATTACGGGAAACAAGTAACTCATTTAATGGGTCACAGTTTTCTGTGCAACACCGCCATCATGTTATCAACAGCTTTATGCTGCTACACCACAATTACTAAAACCTAAAGAATTCCACTTGACCGCCATTTTACACGACAGACAGAGCTGTGATTGGCTAGCCCGGTCACATGCCGATCACGTGACACGCACGTACATGCAGTCTGCACACGACATGCCCGTCGCATTACCCACACTGTACACCATTTGGTGTTCATACAGTATATTCAAACAGATACATGTATAACTAGAACTGCACTCTGTCGAGTGCATACTTGCTTGTTGCACACTAGTAGGCCATAAATGGCCAACTAGTGCGCAAGCAGAGCGCGCAAGTACTTTCGACCGCTGTAAACTGTCAAATCTCAGTATATCTGTGAAGGAACGTTTGAAATGTATAATTATTAGGTGTAACTATTTGCTACCTACCTACTTTATGCATATAAACACCTAGTATTATTAAGTATGGTTCAAGTCTATATCTATATAAGAAATACAGTTTTATCGATGTAGATATATTCTAGATCCCTTTTTAGTTTTTCAAAGAAAAATAAATCATTGATATGTGATGAAAAAAAGGTATATAAACTGAATTAAAATATATTATACAGTATAATTATTGTATTATTTATTGTAAATTGTCAATTGTTTTAAATGTATTTCATCTTGGATTATAGTGTTATTAATACTAAATCATGATCAGAGTAATATGTGTCTCTAACTTCAATTTCTGTAATAATACTTTCACATTTTGTTAAAATATACATGATCTAAAATACTTCCGTAATCTGTAGTTGGATTTGTATTTGTATTTGTATTGTATTTAATAGTTTAAAGCCTAATCTTGACATGAAGGTCTTTATACTTCTATCTTTCTCAGTATAATGGTCTTCATTGAAATCTCCTATTATCATAATTGCAGAAGTCGGAGATGATAGATACTTTACCATGTTTTCGAGAAATGTGTTTAATTTCGAAAGGTCTGTTTTAGGTGATCTGTACATAAGAATGATATATAGATCTTTATCTTTTACATGTATACATACGTGTTCTACTCTTTCTAATATCCTGATTTAATTTTGAATTATTTCAATGGAAATATCTTCTTTTATAGCAAACATAACTCCCCCACCTATATCATATTCTCTGTCATTCCTGATTGTATTGTAATTCGTGTTCATTGTTTTTAATTTAAAAGTAATGTTATTATTTTTCTTTAAGTGTGTTTCAGTAAAAGCTATTAGATCCAACATTTCGAGTTGGGAATCTGAGTTTATATCTTCTAAATGTGTTAGATAACCTCTGACGTTCAACAATCCCATTTGTATTGAATGTTTTATTGGTAATTGAATTATCTTCCGTATAGTTGGATTTTCTAGAGGTGATTGTCGTAATCGTATCATTTCTCTCTCTACATTCTTTTTAGGATTAAAGTCAAGTATATATAGATCTCTTATCCTTTTCACTCTAATTAATCATTGAGAGCTAGTCATATATATATATACAGATTTGTGCCTGATTTGCTGGGACCAGATTACATAAATGACATACACATGCACATACATATACTATATAGAGTATGTAGTTGTAAGTTGATTAGCGGTATACTGTGGTTACTTTGCGCCAAAAACCGTGACAGCCAACCCGCCATTTTATGCGTATGCAAGAAAAACAGCAAATCTGTGCCTGGTTTGCTGGGACAAGATTACACAAATGACCATATTTCTTACGTCATCATTGAGAGCTAGTCATACAAATACACACCACGTACTCTGGTCGCAGCAGATCAGGCACAATTTGCTATTTTATTTTTACTGATTATGTATATAGTATACGTATGACTAGCTCTCAATGATGACGTAAGACATACGTATACATATACTATATAGAGTATGTAGTTGTAAGTTGATTAGCGGTATACTGTGGTTACTTTGCGCCAAAAACCGTGACAGCCAACCCGCCATTTTATGCTTATGCAAGAAAAACAGCAAATCTGTGCCTGGTTTGCTGGGACCAGATTACACAAATGACCATATTTCTTACATCATCATTGAGAGCTAGTCGTACATATACACACCACGTACTCTGGTCCCAGCAGATCAGGCACAATTTGCTATTTTATTTTTACTGATTATGTATATAGCAGGGGTCCTCAACTAGAAATGATGAAGGTCCACAATTTTTTTTGGAATAAGACCGAGGTCCGGTCCCATGCGCGGCGTCCTTCGGAGAGCGGGGCTCTATGCCCGTTTAGTATGGTCAAGCCAAGCTTATACAAATCAGATCCCCTTCCACCCAACCAATAATGGGGTGCAGAGTGCAGGCCCGGAGTGGAACTCCAAATCAGGCCGGGAGTTATACGCCCTGGCAGGCCACACTGCGCGCGCGCATAGCGTGCGCCAGAATTTTGGAGGCCCTTGGGGGACATTTTGGGGGCCTTTGCAGCAATTTCACATGAGAAATGTACCATCTGATGTTATTTATATTATTAACTTAAAAAAAAAAAAAAAGGGGTTTTTTTTTTTTTTTTGGGTGGTCCGCAAAGAGGTGGTCCGCGGTCCGGTCGCGGACCGCGGTCCGCCAGTTGAGTACCCCTGGTATATAGTATACGTATGAATGATGACGTAAGAAATATGGTCATTTGTGTAATCTGGTCCCAGCAAAACAGGCACAGATTTGATGTTTTTTGCATACACATCAAATGGCGGGTTGGCTGTCACGGTGAAAGAGACTGGGCGAAATTATTACTTGCGCGCTCTGCTTGCGCAAGTAATAATACAATTCTATAATGTAACTAGTCACACCTCAGGTCAGAAAACACTGCTAAACTACTTGAAACACAGCATGCCTTTTCTGGGAGCATTCAACAGCCAACACAGTGGCAGATTTACAAGCTCAAAACGTTTTGAGCTTGTAGATTGTCTTGAAGAGATTTGGTGTAGACGGAAACAAGTGCTCAAAGTAGAGTTGTAACTCAAGTCCAGCTCTCTAACACTACAGTGGTTTAAGCGCCCGCAAGTGCAGCGGTTCTCAATATGTTCTGTGTCCAAGTCGGAGCAAAAGGGCAAGTCAAAAGGCAATGGAAGAGCTCAGGGATTGCCATCATAATATACTTACTGTACCCTACGTCATTATTCAGAATGGGCCATTTCACCCATCATTATGATTGGACTGTAATTAGTAATGCAGTTAATGTGCTCATCACTTTAATGTGGCAGCTGCTAAAGGTGGGGCTGGTTTGAAATGGCTTGATGTGCTGCCGGGTACATTAAATTGCAATAATACATCCTTCATTCATCACTTAATGTATGTTTTCCATTCAAGTCAGTCGTTTAACATCCATTTTAGTAACCTTTTCGGTGACACCTTCCGTCTGCGATTCCTATAACTCATTTTGAAACAAAGTCGACAGTATAATGCTCCAAAACCATTATCACACAGCCATTATCACACAGCACCCATGGTGCTTGCTGTGAGGTTATTGTAATAATTATTGTAATAATTCAGTTGTGGGGGGTGTTGGTGGAAGTAGGCTAATACAGAGTGTTGTGAGGAGGTCATACAGTTCTGAAATAAAAAGTGAGTTTGGTGGCCGGTAATTGAGTATTGCTGTCATAGTGGAAGGGGGTTTGCATTTAAAATGAAGAAAGTACTGGCAGAGGGAGGGGAGACAAATCCAGGTTATTTCTGTGCAGGATGGCTAAGCCACCACTTTACCACCAGTGCTTTCTCCAGGTATTTGTAACCAGGAGGGCAGCTGCTTTGTTGAGTGATGAATAAACCCCTGGCTGGTGCCAGGTCTCAACAAGGCCACTCCACATTTGGTATGCCACCTGCAGTATAGTGGTCTCGTGACGATCCCAGCGCTGCTATATTGTCTAGCTGGGAGGGTGCTCTGATGACGTGTCACACATGCGACGGAGCGTTCGGTTGACCAGATGGAGTGAATGGAGTGACAGGACTGAGAGAAAACTTACGACGGGAACTTCTGTGGATATAGTGAATATGGCATATCATAGCAAAGATACCAACAACAACGTGATTCCTTCTCTTCCTCCAAGTTGCATTGGTGTGGACGGGGTGCATACGTTGGTTAGACATACTAACAGTCCAACAGGCAGTAGTTTGACAACACTGTCGCTCCCGACATGCACTGCCAGTTACAACTAACCGTGGCAGGTTAAAACTAACCTGTGGCAGGTTAAAACTAATATTAGGCTTCATGTGAGGTTAGGTTTAGGGTAGGGTGTCGGACTCATGACTGTAGTACGTCGGACAAAACACATTCACCCGATGTGGACTGGCCTCAAAGAGGACATCTGGTCACTATGCAGCAGTGCCAGCTCTGAACAATTTGGTGGAATGCATTTGTTATTTAGTCACAAGCTCCTGTTAATACTTTTCATTGGACATAGAGGCGGTTCAAGTGGTTAAATTAAAAGAGGTTAAAAAAATAAAATAAACATAAATCACAAGTATCCTCCTACTCTCTACCTAACAATCCATCAACATCATCAGTAGATTCAGTATGTTCAGTATATAATGCAGATTATATAAATACCACATAGCCAACCACAAACCAAACCACAATGAATATTGTTACTATTGTCTTGCAGAAACCTCTTACTCTCTTGCTTTTTACTTTTTCTCATGCCAACTGATTCCTTCTCACACACATTTCTGTGTTGTCACTTGCTGTTCTATCCTACTGACGGCGGGGCTCCACCGGGCGCGTTGCGTCTCCGTCGCGTGCGTCAAAAAAACGAACCGGGGCAATTTTAATGCAGTCACGCAACGCGGGCAGTGGAGCCACCCTTCATTGATTAAAAAGGGAACATTCCCTGGCGGTGACGGAGACGCGACGGTGATGCGCCCGGTGGAGCCCCGGTGTGGAGCCCCGGTGTGACTCATCATCTGCCGCTGAGGAGCCCCCACCCAATAACCTTCGTCCTACTCCTTCCCACCCAACGCTCCCTGGTGACAGCAGGGACGGATTAACCCCCACAAGGGCCCTTGTTTTTTCTTTTTCTTTATCGTCTTTTTTACCTAAATTTAACACAATCAACGGCCTGTTTTAAGAGTGTACTTACAGGCTTGTTACACTCATGACATCAATGGTATTGCTGGATCAACCCAAAAGAGAACAGTGTAGTAGAAATAGACATTGGAACAGTTGTTGGAATGACATTAACCGGAGCTGTGAGAAGAACCCTGTTGTGGAGCTTCTATGGTCTAAATACAAATAGATACATACAGTAGAGATATTAGTCTGGCATTCATTACATTCCACAGCTTTTTTGTTGTTGTAAATGAATAACCATATGTTCATTTACATGCCACGTTTATAGAATGACAAATACAGACATTTTAGACAACTATATGTTGATATAGCTATACATTTTACTTACAGAATAATAGATCTGCTGTTTTAAATATTTCTGTGTGTACCTTAATTTCTTGCGCAAGCAGAGCGTGCCAGTAAGAGTCCCACACATACACTGGGGTCACGTCTCTGGGGGACAAGGGGACATGTCATTCTCAACCATATCACTGTCATGGAGAAGCTGACACATGCAGAGTTAAAGTGTCACATACGTTGTTTTATTTAGCGGCTGCAGTGACACTGGAGGCGCCAAAGGTAACATGTCCAATGCATGTGTATAATATAGCATCGTGGACGAATTAAGACGGGGGTTCTCACAGGTTTTCATATCAGGGACCACGTCGGAAATGATTAAGTATTTTGCCGCAGACCCCCACCTGAAAATGTTGTCTGCGGGGGACCCCCAAGATTGAAGATGTGTGTTATAAAATGCAAAATTATTCACATTTTCGTTTAGATTTTTCTAATAATTAAATGTACAAGCTTGCAAGCGCAGCACGAAGTGAGTAAGTGATGCGCTGTGAGCTTGTATATCTGCTCATTTTGATAGCCAAAGTATAAATGGATAAAGTGGTTAAAAATATTTTGATGCTCAGATGCTGGCAATTTTTTAAAAACAGACTTTCATTTGGATTTTAATTTTAATTTTAAACAATGCTGTATTGATACTTTTACCGGTAATTAAGTAAAACTATTTTTCCACCTCTGCTCTAGAGGGCAGAATGCCAGACAATATACTGGTGTCAGTGAACGCCGTGCAAGGAGACATTAATGTCACGTCCATAGAGACGAATGACAGAAAGGGAGCATGCTGTGGGGATCAATACAATGATCCATTTCAAATCCATCAGGATCATGTGTGGATGGATTCTTTATAGCGTCTCCGGGCCGGTGTGAATGAGGGGCTTAAAACCCCCGGAATGACCCAAGAGGGGCTAGAGACCTACAGTATATACCACTGTTTCCTAAACTGGGGGTCGGGGTTCTGCATGGGGGACCCGCGGGGGTCCTGGAGTGGGGTCCCCATGCAGCTAAATTATTGATTGTTGTGCAGGAACCAAATGGAACGTTAACAGGTCTGTAACTCTGAGAGTGTACAACCCCCCACTTTGAGAACTAAGTGACACACCCAAACACTTGCATGTATTTCAAATGGCTCAATGATCTCATGCAGTTGAGGAGATGATCCAATTCATGACTTCATGATCGTCGCATAGATTGTGAAAATAGCAGATCTACAAGCTGATAATGCTTGTGGATCTGCAGAACATCGGCTATTTTCACTATTTTAATAATCATGTCAAATAAAACAAAATGTTTGGACATACAAGGTGTGTTAAAATATGGAGGTACAAGGTTTAGACTGCTCCCCACTCTAAATTGAACGTTGTGATATAAACTTGGACCACACACTGGTGATTAATGGACATATGCAAACGTCATCTCTTTAGTTCAAATTCAAATGTGGCAGCTATAGCTTTGCTATATTGTTAAAAAGGCGCGGTTGGGGGTATTTCTTTGTATTAATTTACGTTCATAACACTGCAAGTTCGGGTTTTTTTAAGCTGTGATTGCAACGCAGCATTAATGCATGTTAACTTCATGTCTCATGTGTCCTTTTTTGTGTTTTTTATTTTTATTTTTATTTGAGCGTACTACAGTTTTTGGTACAAAAGTATTTGTAGTATAAAAGTAAGTAGTAGATCTGCAAGTGACACGTTTCAAGCTTGTATACATAATATCTGCTACTTTTGCTATTTATGTTCTCTGGGGAGAATTAATGTGTCCCTGCCTGTTGGTACTGTTGGCACACAGGACAGTTTTGCTTTACAAGCTGCAGGGGGCACTGTTCACCCTTGACAACAGCCCAGAGTTTTTTTTGTCTTTCTTTCTTTTTCAAATAAGCAACTGAATTCAAATGCTATTTTTAGAAATGAGGGCTCCCATGCACCTCTCTATCTCACAGGAAATACACTACACTGCTGGTAACCAATGATCTTTATCTAGCAGGAAATTAGCCTGTGGTGTGTGCGTGGCACGCACTTGCACACACATGCACGAACACACGCACAAACACACACACACACACACACACACACACACCAACAATGCTACTTGTAAATGTACTTGATAGTGCATGTCTATGAATGTCAGCTGGTGCCTGTCTGGGAAAAGCACACCGACTCACATTAAAATACAAAAATACAAACAATCCACTGTGCCTGCCCACCACTGTGGAGGTTGTGTGTACGTATCCATCACGGTGCTTTCGCCTGGCATTGTCGAGCGTCAATGCGAATACGGTTGGCCCGGTCGCAGGAGGGTGATATCACTGCATGTATTCATTTGGCTCTGGTCCAGTGCGTTAGCGAGTTCTCACTATCGGCCTGCCAACAAAAACATCCACTGCTGTGTGAGGGGTCGAACTTTAGCAAAAATAAACTAAATTGTATACTTTGCTACTCACCGAAACAAAGACTGTTTTGTGTTGTTGATAGTCTATTCTCCATGCTGGGAACACTCTAGCACCTCTGTATAATATTGCCTACTTTTTGGGTATGAAATGAAATATTTTATTAAGAGTGTTCTCTACAGATCAATGGGTAATTTATGTTGACCAGATCTGTAGAGGGTGCTCTAAATAAAACTGTCTGGTGGACCCCTCCTTGCCTCGTTAACACCCTGACACCAGATTTGGCTTTTGTTTACTAGTTTTAGAATGTTGGCAGGGTGTTAGGAATTGGTATAAGGTTTTCAAAAAGCTGTGCAAACGAGTTGTGATCTGTTTGCAGTGACTCCAATATTAGATTAGATTAGGTATAGTTATGATTGAAAACCAAAATAATTGATAAAAAGTGATTTTTAAAATGATTATGTTACTATTGGGTGTGCTAAATCATATACTAAAAATGTAGGACAAAATAACCCCTGGAAAGGCATCATTTTCAAGATGGCGTCCACGATGGCAGCCGGCTGCTAAAATGCCTATAAACTGGGATTTAATATTTAAAAAATCATAACAATTATGCATAGGGCTTTCTCACATTCTAATACAGCCAGAAAAGCGTTCTGCCAGACAACTCCATGGCGTGCTTATAGCTAGTCAATAGACTTCCAACCCATATAGACTAATGCAACCTCCCCATTTAATTATTGTAAGTAAGCCTTGCTGAACCATGAGGCCCTATAGGGAAGGAGCCTATCTCCTGTTTCTGTAGCATGAGGCAGCTTGATGTACAAGTACAACCCCTGGACATGACGCTAGTATTATATGTCCTGAGTGCCAAGCTCAAGGGTCCCATCTTTCAGAGTCTTTGGTATGACCCGACCGGGGATCGAACCCCGACCTCCCAGTCCCAGGGCGGACACCACAAGGCCTTTTAGTTTTCTTATAGGATTAATTAAGTCAAGGTGTTTGAAACGGCACCTCAATTGCTGTGTGTGAGTGCATTGTGTTCAGATCGAATGGATTTTGATCGCAATCAAATATGTGCACACAGCAGTGAACCCATGAAACAACGCTCACAAGTAGAGCTTGTATGATCGGCTATTATTGATTAGCATGAGTATAAAATACTAAAATAGGGCTTAACCGAGCACAATACTTGAGTAAATGTACAGTACTACTACTTAGGTACTTCTGTCTCTCGGCAGAGACAATGAGATGTGATCATGCTGACAATCTCTTCTTCACAGCTGTCTGAGCGCTGCCAACTTATTATTCCAACAACTTTCTCAATGTTTCTGTGTGTGCATGCGTGTGTGTGCGTGTGTGTGTGTGTGTGCGCGCGCGCACACACGTGTGTGTGCGTGCATGCGTGTGCATTGTTCTGCCCACTGCCCTCATCTGTGTGTTGAATAATGCATGTGTCTGGTGGCACTGCTTTGTCATTTAAATTCATTAGCATAAACGCTTGTTCACAAACATGCACACGCACACGCACATGCACACACACATACACAGTCACACACATTTGCATTTCTATACTTGTGTGGAAATCAACATTTTACAATGGCAAGTTTATGAATGCATTAAAAAGAATATGTGATTTTTCATCCCTGAGCTTAAAGCCACAAAATAGCATACTTACAAGTTCACAATGACACGTCTGCTATCTTCCGTGCTTGAGCGCCGCGCTTATTTCATTGCGAGCGCAGGTACATTTCCCGCCAGTCACTCATAATCCCCATACAGTACATGGGAAAGCCCCATATGGTGCCCACTTCCCAGGTCTTGTGACATCACGTGACATCATCAGGGATGGAGATCCCTGATGTCATAGTAAATGCAACCTGCTGTCACAATTGAGCCCATTATGGAGATTCCTGATGTCATCAATATTGGCCAGCAACTCTACATCTGACTGTTCTGACATTCCATATGTTGATCCTTCGACATCCTCCTCTTTGATGTCTCCCTTTTGACTGATACCTATCCATTCAAACTCTAGACGGGCCTGCCCCAAAGTTATTAGTGCACCCGCGCCCGACAGCCGGCGGAAACTAGAGTTCTGAACAGGCCCAAAGATAAAGGCCTGGCCCTCATCAAACCCTATACACTCAGAGAATGTCCCACCCTTAGATCTCCATTGAGCTGACCTGTTCTGACATAACATATGTTGATCTGACCTCATCAAACCCTGAACACTCAAGACATGCTCCTTATATGGCCAGTACAGAATTCACGAGGCGGATGCATGCAAGCGACCTCGCCTTTGAAGGTTTGGTTCTCGCCCTTAGGCGTCTTAATGGTTTTAACTGTTTGTTTTTTTTTCAGCTTATTTCAGTCCCCAGTTGTCACCCTTTTACCCGTTTTTGTAGAAAAAAAATATGTTTAAACTTTAATCATAAAATTTTTTATGGGACATTTATGGTACTCGAGTCATAACCCATACAAATGTGTCTGTGACCCACAATTGGGTCCCATGCAATTAGTTATTAGGATTGGGAGTGAGAGGATGTTGAATATTAACCCCTACTTGAATCGTTTCCTTATTGTAAACCATAAAACAATTTATCTTGCAAGGTACCAGGAAAACCCCCCTCACAAATTCTGTTTATCACTTTTGACTATGCTTCTGGGGACATATGCCCTCACACTAGCTGTCTGCTTCTTCAAGCCGACTGGTGTGCAAGGCGAGCGTGCATGTGTGTGTGTGTGCAAGGCACGAGCGTGCATGTGTGTGTGCGTGCGTGTGTGTGTGTGTGTCCGTGCGTGTGTGTGCGTGCGTGCACGTGTGTGTGTTTGTGTACACAAACACACACACTGCGTGTCAGGGAGGGGTGGGCATGATTTATAGCAAAGTATTCCTGGTGCTCAGAGAGAGAGAGAGAGAGAGAGAGAGAGAGAGAGATGGAAATAGGAGAGAAATGAAGAGCAGAGGGAGAGATAAGGACTCCGAGAGATAGGGAGAGAGAGAGAGAGCGGGGAGACAGATGAGTGAATGAGAGATACATACCATGACTGACAGATGGAGAGGAATGGAGGGATCGGGAGAGATATGGACAGTTAAAATGAGACGGACGGACGGACAGACGGACAGACAGACACCAGAGTGATACAGAGGGAGGGGGTGGGAGAGAGAGAGAGAGAGAGAGAGAGAAGAAAGAAAAAAAGAGAGAGAGTGAAGGGCAGAGAGGAATGAAGGATGAAGGCTTTTGCAATCTCACCTCTTTACTAAGATCAATCGAACCTTTCTACCCAGCTGGCTGATTCATTCCTGGTGTGCGTGCGTGCGTGTGTGTGACACTGTTTATGAAATCTATTACCATAGAGAAGCAGATGGGTGCTTCTCTCATCTGTGTGTGTGTTGTGTGTGGCGTTATGGCGATTATGGCTAAAAGGGCAATTCATATTATGTTTGCTTAATGTCATAACCCTGGTTATTCATCACAATTATTGGTGATTATGAGTTATAGGCCTACGCTGGAGAAATATGTTAAAAATAATTATTCTTAATTTGTTAACCCTGGACCTGGGTTGCAACTGGACGAGCGCTTTCTCACACCACATCTCTTCTCCCAAACAAATACACACAATACACACAAACACAAGCTCACAATGCGTTGCAAACTTCCAACGGATTGACACGAAAAGGAAAAAAAGCTGTCAGTCTGTGGTAATTTAGGTATTTAATCTGGCAGTGTATTTGTTAATTCAACCACTTGAACCCCTTGATCTAGCCAAGCTTAGATCAAGCTCGCAACGCGCCACAATGCGTGAGCGAGCTTTAGATCTGCCATTTTATTGGAGCAAACATTAATTTGTAGTAGGTCCGTTTAGCTGAGAATAGAGGGTTTAAAGGGTAAGACCACTTTTTTTGAGGTTTGGGTTGTGTAGTTACTTTGCCATGATGCAACTCCAAATGTGGACAAGAAATAAATAATAACTGCTCCAGTGATTAGAAATTGATAATTCAAAATATGCTCCTCATTGACTTACATTGTAGCTAAAACAGCTCTCAAAGTCACTCTTTTAGTACGTAAACAAACACAAACAATGTCGATTCAGACAATATAGATTATAGAGCATCACCAAAACTCATGTGGTTTTATTTTTTCATAAAAATGTTATCTTCCTGTTGATTTGTCCATTTTATTGGGAAGAAAACCCGGACTGGATCCGTGGATCCGGATCCAGATCTTCAAATAGTAAAATCAACAGGAATCTAACATTTTTATGAAAAAATTAAACCACATGAGTTTTGGTGATGCTCTATATTGTCTGAATCAACTTTGTTTGTGTTTGTTTACGTACTAAAAGAGTGACTTTGAGAGCTGTTTTAGCTACAATGTAAGTCAATGAGGAGCATATTTTGAATGATCAATTTCTAATCACTGGAGCAGTATTTTTTTTATTTCTTGTCCACATTTGGAGTTGCATCATGGCAACCCAAACCTCAAAAAAGTGGTCTTACCCTTTAAGTGGTTAAACGGTTTAATGCAATGACTTTATTTTGTGGACAGTTCTGTGTTAGAATTTGCTCCAAGGCTAAATAAACCCTGTGCATACATGTCAGCACGCTCTGTTTGTTTCTGCTTGTGTGTGCGTGCAAGTTGTGAGTAGGACCATTTCCCTGGTCCTCAAGGAAATTGGTTACTTTACGGTTGAAAACTAAAATATTTAAAAAAATAGGTTCACGATTAGGAAAAACTATTCAGGTTGGGGTTATGATTAGGATGTGTGTGTGTGTGTGTGTGTGTGTGTGTGTGTGTGTGTGTGTGTGTGTGTGTGTGTGTGTGTGTGTGTGTGTGTGTGTGTGTGTGTGTGTGTGTGTGCATGTGTCTGTGTGTGTGTGTGTGTGTGTGTGTGTGTGTGTGTGTATGTGTGTGTGTGTGTGTGTGTGTGTGTGTGTGTGTGAGTGAGTGAGTGCGTGCGTGACTCACTACAGCAGCCAACAGAAGGTTAAGCAGAGCCGCTTACGATCCTGTGGCTGCATTCCCTTCTCCGAGAGCAACCATTGATCTTATTATAGACTGCAATACACAGTGCGTGCGAGAGAGCGAGAGCAAGAGAGAGAGAGAGAGAGAGAAGGGTGGGGGGGGGGGTGTATAAGTATTTGAGTGTGAGTCAGAGGGCAAGAGGGAGATATGGAAGCCAAGGAGAATGAAGACAAGAACCGAGGCTGGAGAGATTGAAAAAAAAAGAAGGTTGTGAACAAGTGTGTGTGTGTGAGCTAGAGAGAGAGAGACTGGCAGTGAATGAATGTCACATGGAAGCGGGCCAGATTTGTTCTACATGGATTGAACCTAGCTGAGAGACTTGTCAGACTGTGACTCCATTACCTTCTGTACATTAGCTCTGCATAAATATCACACCCATGTGAAGTGAGTGGTGCAACTCCGTGTGGGGGTCCCCGTGCCGGGGGTCCCCGGAAGTTCCAGACCCACAGGACCCGTGTCCGAAACGTCCAGAAATTACAGTTACAAATGACAGGAACATCCAGACCCAAAGGAACGCGGCCAAGTGGCCGGCCCGGTTCCGGCAAGCCATCCCACGTCCATACATGGATACATTAATTGTTAATGAGTGTCCCTCATTCAGGTTGGGACTTAATAGGTCTATTCACCAAAACCAGACCAGGGGACTCAGGCGTTCCATGAATACCTTTGCAACCACCACAATCTGAACTAACCCTGTAACTGAGGATGTCAGACTGTGTGACTCCATTTATTACCTTCTGTATTCATTTTATTTTTAAATATATAATAATAAACGCTACTTTACTATATATAATATAATAAATGTTACAACTGTATTCACTATTCAGATCGCTTGCCCCTGTTTAAAACAAATCTCTTCGCCAATAATAGCCGATCGACAAGCTCGTAGATAGACAATTGTTTTGGCTAATGTTCCCCGCCCATAATACGAATGCTGACGTCCAAGTGGTTAAACTGAGAGCTCGTCAGACTGTGACTCCATTATCTTCTGTAGCGGTGCTTCACATTGAATGAACAGCGTATAAGGAGCTTAGCTGACTGAAGTAATTTCCTTCTTTTACATGGCTGACATTTACAAGGGCAGCAAGGGAAAAAATCAGCCAGGTGGGTTAGCTTGCTAACGTTCAACACTGATTTATCAGTAGCATTACTAGTATTACATTTTTTTTACTATTTTTGAATAGTTCAAATAGCCGATTTACAAGCTCACGAGTCACAACGTGTTGATGTAAATCCGCCATAGTTGAACAAAAATATATAAAAAACAGGCAAAGAAGTTTATTGTTTAGGTATAAGGGGTTCAGCACTGACGAAAATAAGGCCCTTCGTGTAATGTTTGGTCAAATTCCCATTGACGTGGAGGGGAATTAGCACCACCTGCTAGGCCATTCAGAGAAACAGAGAAACTTGGCAATTGAATCAAGATTCATTCACTGATTCATATTGGGTGCTCATCCGGATTGGCACAACAGAGTTTCAAAGCACTGCACTTTTTAGATCAGTGGTTCTCAATATTTTTCATGTCAACGACCCCAAATTGACATGTATTTTATTTGGCCACGGACCACCCGTCTGAAAATGTTTAGTCCCTGCAGGGGACAAACATTTCCAAAACATTTCCAAAACATTTCAAAAAAGATGTACAAGCTCACAGTGAGTGAGGCAGTGAGCTGTACATCTTCTATTTTCAAATACCCAAAGTATAAACAATGGATGTGGCTATGATTATTGTGATGCTATATTAAAGCAGCACTCTGTAACTTTCATCTTCTACCCCAGATTTGAACCCGGTTTCCTGCTTAAGCGCTGAATGTTTTACCATTGAGCTAAAATAATCAATGTATCCCCTGCTTGCTCAGGCGATACATTGATTCTTGACCATCAGGTCAAAACTTGTGTCAGATCCTGTGTCTTGAGACATGACCTTTGAACACGATCGGAATGTCTCAATAGAAGACAAAACGCAACCAACCCAATTGTATAAGCTAAATTAACATCAATATAAGCAAGAAAAGTATTATTAAAGTATAAGTATTAATATTGAGGCTTAACACTCAGAACCCTTGAAGAAACACAGTTTGAGATATCTACTACCAACTGCAATGTATTTGTTTTCAACATAATTGTCTCTGTCGGGTGGAAACTTCATACGTCCTTTTGGGATACATTTTGGGATTACTTTTTGATGCTCTTGTGTGACGCTGTAGTGTGATCAAGTAGGGCATTAACTTTTAGAAACAGTTAGAATATGAAGATAGGTTTCTGCCCAACAGCAACGATATACTTGTGGGTGAGACAAAGTCCGTCGGCCCGGCTCGGAACCCTGTGACCCAAAGAGAAGATGAGAAGCTTTGGTGTCGGTCTGCTGAGTCACTGGCTCGGCGGCTCCCACTGTGAGCTCACTGCTTTTAATCTAAAGAGAGTTATGAATGATGCATTCTGGGAGGGCACCTTGGACTGCTGGGCCAGAGGCTGAGGGATTTACACCTCTGTGTAAACAGGCAGCACATTATGATTCACAACCACACGCACGCACGCACGCGCACACACACACACACACACACACACACACACACACACACACACACACACACACACACACACACACACACACACACACACACACACACACCGTTTTGTATTACTATACTTGTGAGGACATCAACATTTTATGACGCTGATTTTAGCAGAAACATAGCCGATCCGCAACACGTTGTCAGGTTGTGCACAGGGCGCAGCCTCCCCAGCTCCTTCCTAACCTCGTCCACTGTAATCAACAGTGGAGGTGTGAGCGGGGTTGCAGCTGCAGGGATGTAATTGCTGCCCTGTGGTGGAGATGGGTAGGAGGTAGAGGGCTAGAGGCCACTGCAGGGGTGATGGGGGGGAGGGGGTGAGTGGACTGGGCTGGGCTGTGCCTGGTGCCGGTACAGGGCTGGTATTAGCCGTTGTGCTGAACCTATTGTACAATTATTTGTTTGAGAGAAGTCATTCTCAAAATCCAAAAAAGATATAGATCTTCCCTTTGTAAACTTTTGGGTAGTGTTCCCATGTTTTTCTAAATTCACAGCTCTCCCAAATATTCTATTTTTTTGGAAACTTTGGTCCAGAAGGTTTGTATTTTGGGACATGTAAGGAAAATATGGGTGTGATCTGCATTCTTCTCCCCACATTCCCTCCAGCAGCTGGAGTTTAGAGTGTACTTAGGTGTTTGGAAATACTTCCAAGCATTCCTGCCAGAAGGGAGATCTTAAATAGTTGAAAATGTATTTAAAACTCTGATTCCAATCACACTTATTCTCAATTATTTATCCCATTTATCCTTAATGTGATCTAAATCTTATTTCCCTGAATTATTTGATAAAATTGTATTTTTATAATCATGTCTTTGATTGGATTTGACTATGAATCTATGAAGAGAGGGTGGAGGTCTCCAAGTGTATTCATTTTAAGAGTGTCTTTTATATAGCTCCTCACTTAGGTATCGAAATAAATGATGGTATGCCTATATTGATCTTCTATATATTCAAAAGGGACTGTATTATACATTTGATAGAATCTTGTTAGACCTTTCTCTCCCCATATCTTAAAGACATGATCAAAACTGTTTGGGGTAAAATCTAAGTCACATGACATTTCTCTCAGACAGGCAATTTCTTGTTCTTTTTCTTTGCATATCTTTGTCTTATCTTTATCAGAGCAGCTCTGCTCCATGGGGGGAGGATGGCAGAACACAGCCATGGAGCAGAGCTGCTCTGTGAAACCCAGTGACTCCCATTGAAAATGAATGCTCTGCCCCCCCCTCTCCCCCCGGAACAGAGAGAGAGTGATTTAATTGTATGTGGCAGGCGCCTTAAAAGGTGTAAAAAAAGAAAAAGAAAAGGCGAATAAATCATATAAAACAAAAGACAGAAATAGCGTGCTCAGCGGGGAAAGACAATGGTAAATTCTTCCCCATCTACAAGCTCACAAAATGTTGTATCGCGGCACATTATATTTTGATATCAATGCGAAACATATTCAAGTGTGTGAGTGTATTTCTACTTTCTACTTTGTGGTATTGCTACTTTTACTTACTTTACTTTACTGAGTAGGCTACTTAGTTTCCTCCCTGTTTATGTGCTACATTGAGGTCTGGGTTCATATTCAGGATAGAATAAACCTGATAAGCATAAACCTGATAAAACAAACAATGACCCATTTTCCCCCAGTCTGCTGAGCTAACCGCTACTGGCTCAGGAAACCATTTAACCATTGCATAACTTCACTAAATGCTATACCAGTAAGACGCCTGAGGGTGAGAAGCGACCTCGCCCTAAAGGGCGAGGTCGCGTGCACGCATCCGCCTCGTTTATGGCAGACTGCTGGGTGAGCGCTGGCTCTTTGGAATGGGGGGTCAGATCAACATGGAATTAATTCTGTATTGTTTATTTGGCTATATATGTTGAGTGTACAGGGTTTGAACAGGTCAGCTCCATATATGGAGATCTAAGGGTGGTAGCGGGGACATTCTCTTGAATGTACAGGGCTTGATGAGGGCCCAGGTAGGGCCGGGCCTTCATTTTTGGGCCTGTTGAGAACTCTAGTTTGTCTAGTTTGAATAAGTCAAAAGGGAGACATCGAAGAGGAAGGATGGATGGAGAAGGATCAACATATGGAATTGACCGGAAAGGTCATGCAGGCCGACATGACGCTGGAGGAGCTCCGCGACCTCCTGCAGTACGGTGACCTGTAAGCTGCTCGTTCCTCTTTGGCTCCCGTCTGCGTGGCACAGCTGCTTGGAAACGACGCTCTGCACAACGCTCTGACCTGCTGGACATGATGGACGCCAAGGGCCTCCCGCATTTCTTTCTCACTTGGAGTTCAGCTGACGTGCAGTGGAACCTGCTCCAGCAGATGCTGCAACAGGCGGAGGGGACACGCCTGAGCACAACGTGAGAAAGAAATGCGGGAGGCCCTCTGAACCACTACTGAACCACTACTGCTACTGTTTCTTATTGTGACTGCAGTTCGCGTTTACTATGACATCATGAGTGAGTGTGTGAGTGTGTGAGTGTGTGCGGGCGTGCGTGCGTGCGTGCGTGTGTGTGTTCAAAAGGAGACATGCAGGAGCCTATACTTCGAAAACCACTGCTTTGATCTCTCACTTACAAATAAAATACATTTTGGCCTGGTGGGGGGCGCCAGAGTAAAGGTAATGGGGTCACTGGAGTATTACGAGTGGTGCTGAATTGAACAATGCTATGCGTTTTGATTTTGAGAGATAAAGCGAGAGAGAGAGATGAAGCCCCACCCCAACCACATATTGTACAAAACTGTGTTGCAGATTAAACATTTGGATAGCTAGCTTCAGTTTGACAGCACTATCATAAGTGTATTTTGGATTCATGTTAATGCATATCTTTTTTTCCCTCTCCACTGACCTGATCTGTGAGGGTCAAGTTGGTCACAAACTGGTTGAGAACATGCACTGCCTGGCCCCTATGAGGTCGTCATCGTCCCCCCCGTCCCCCAATGCCTGTTATAATATATATAAATAATAAAAGAAAAAAACAGCGGAAAGCCATGCAGTGACATTGACCTAAGACTCCGTCCGCCGCACAAGTTACGCCTCTCTGGTCAAATAAATAAATCACCACCATTCCTTCCACTGAGCTGTCACCTGACAAGGCCTTTCCAATCACAGGTATTATTGTCGGTCGGCTCAAAGCCGACTTCATGCTCTGTCGCAGGCCGTTGTTGCGAGCCACAGAGCCACCAACAAGCTCACGCGTTGCTGCGTCCGCAACGCCCTGTGAGCTTGTAGGTTATAGTTTGTCTTGCTTAGTCTTGCGACACGGTACAAATGGGGATCCAGGGGCCCCACGGGTCAATCAATCTCATCCCCGGCTCACATCATGGAAGAGCGAGCGCGTGTGGACAGATGGAGGTCTAATGGTGGAAGCACATTTTACACACAATGTGTACTTTCTTTCTTTCTTTCTTTCTTTCTTTCTTTCTTTCTTTCTTTAACTAGCTTGTAACTAAAATAGCAGTTCTACAAGCTCACAAGGCTTTGCGAGCTCATCAGCTATTTTCAGCAGATGTTCGGTTTAAGTATACAAAGTGAAAGGTCAAGTTTACGTGAAAGGTTTAAGTATTGACGGCGGTCAATACTTATAGTGGTTACGTATCTGAAATACAGTGGTCGCAAAAATACACATTAACATCCAATCCAACAACTATGAAAATGTTCAATCTGCAAAATAAGTTCATACAATATGTATGGGGGTGGGGGGGGGGTCCCATCACCACTGGTCTAATGTAAAGCTGAGCACCCCCCAAACAGCTGTGATATATGCCACCGAACATGAGGCCTCTCGCGGGGGGTCAAGTATGGGATGGAGGATAAACGAGGATAAACGAGGTGGTGGAAGCAAAGGGCACACCAATGTGAAGTTAATAATAAAGTCTTCTGCTCTCCATCCGTCTTCCTTTTAAGAGGAAAAAGGTTATCAAGACTATTAGGATAGGTCACTCTTCCTCAAGGGAAGCAATCCATTTGGGTCTGGGGGGCTTCTTCCCACGCCCAGATGAAAAGAATGAGATGGAAGATGAAGTATTGATAGGTTGGAGGGAGTGGCTTGGCTAGCTGGGAGGTTTGGCACGCACAGGGTCAGGGAGGAGGAGGGGGGCATCGTTTGAAGCTTTGTCCAATTTACAGGAGTAGCGCTGTGTCACGGCTGGGGGCTTATGAGTATAGGTCGCTGTGAAGGGTAGCAGGAAACCAGGCATGTCCATTAGGGTGTGTGCGTGCGTGCGTGCGTGCATGCAAGAGTCAAAGCAAGCACGAGCAGACGGAGGGGCTTCTCAGTGGTGTGTGGTGGAGGCAGGACGCTATGCAGGGCATCTAACAGGTTCCTCCCATGCCTTCACTCCCATGCCGAGGGAGAGCGAGTGCATTTTCCGGGAGCGGCATCAGCCGCGGATCACCCGTGGGAGGCGGGAGTGTCATAATTCCACAGCTTCACCGGCACGCACGCATGCATGCACGCACGCGCACACACACACACACACACACACACACACACACACGTCTTGCTCAAGGACACTTTGTCTCACACCCAGGAGGAGCGGGCGATAAAGTCAATCAATCAAGAACTACCCCCCTCCCACACACACACACACACACACACACACAATACTGCTTCGATCGCAAGGAATTGATCAGAGTATATGACACAGTTATCATCAATATCCATGTGGTGCATGCATGTGTACACACACTGTACATTCAAATGTGTACATAGCTGCATTGTTGCTGTCAATAGAGACAGTGAGGGACCTTGTTATGCTCAGTGTGTCAGGTGATCTTGTTATGCTCAGTGTGTCAGGTGATATTGACTGATCCGCATTAACAGATTGTCAATATGTCTAAAAGCAGCACATCAACACAACAGCTCTGTGGGAGCCTGTGTGTGTGTGTGTGTGTGTGTGTGTGTGTGTGTGTGTGTGTGTGTGCGTGTGTGAGCGTGTGCTCTTTATCTGTGTTATCTTGTTCTATCTTCAAGATGCAGAAATGCCATTGTTTCTTTCTGTGCATGTGGCGCCATCAAAAGTACCTCAATGTACGCCATCTTAGGCCTACTTCAACTTTACCATAGTGTAAGGTTTTTTCTCTAACTATAGGTCGAATTTTCCAACTGACACCTGGGCTCTTACAGTAACACTATGTATGCGTGCGTGCATCCATGCATGTGTGCACGTGCGCGTGCATGTGTGTGTGTGCGTGCGTGTCTGTGTGTTCCGACCTCTCATTGTTCCGAAATTACTAACCCACGCATGGGAGTAGCGCATGTTCACCAACCAGCAGCGCATGTTCGTCAACCAGCAGTGCATGTTCGCCAACCAGTAGCGCATGTTCACCAACCTTTCTGCATGTTCGGACTAACGGGACATCGGATCTATGGGCAGATCAAGCTCGTGCGTGCGTGTGTGCGTCCAAATCACCCATTCAGTCAGCGGCTGTGCCAGTTCCAGTCACACAAAGTGCTTTTCACGAGCCGATGCACTCAGCATGGAATTATTCTCCCCATAATTGTGATTATGTTGCACCTGTTGCTACAGCCGGTGAGGAGGAGATGCAAGTTTAAACAGAGAATAATGGCCGGCTGCTATGTCCAAACCTAAAAAAGTTGAATCATGCGATTTTGGTGCGATTTTGGTACGTTTGTAAAAAATGCTTTGTCAAATGATAAATAACATGGGTCTGAATGCAGGAGCCTGATGAAACTCCTGTCACTCAGAGGGCTGTAGTTCACATTCCATATGTGCTCTGGTACTGGTACTGGTAGTCACATTGTGTGAAAGAAGTGTGGCTACAAATGCCCTGTTACGGACCATGGTCCTTCTGAGTATTTGTTATTGATGTTGTGATGGTTAATTGTTATGATGATAATTAGTTGAGCTGTGAATAATATGTATAGTATGGAAATGTTGGTCTTCTGTGGTTGGCTTGTATTATAATTTGTTTCTTTCTGTGTTTCATGTAAGGTATTGAATGGAGTATGTTGGAGAGTGAGAGAGGCTGATGGCTGGCAGTGAATGATTGAATGCAGACTTGCCTGTGAGATTGACAGGTCCATGTTCGGACCTGCCCCTCCTTCCTGATTGGGTGTCTTCGCCCACACCCTAATCCCAGTTGGCTGTGCCTAGTTGGCTGTTGCCTATAAAGTCTCAGTTTGACTTCTGCTCTGGAGGGGACGACAGCATGTTTGCAGCAGAGACTCGATCCCTCTAGTCCTCCGCCCGTTTGCCTGCCATTTTTGTTTAGTTTGTTCTGTGTTAGGTGTTCTGTTCATTCTGCCGTAAATTGCTTTAGAGATGTTTGCTTTTGTTTATAATCTGTGTTTTCTTATGAATCTGTACATTATTTGTTACTGCTAAATATGAAGCCCGGTTCCTACTCCACCATGTAGGGGTGCCAGGTAGTTTTATTTTGCTAAGTTATTGTATCTTTTGGTTAGTTAGGGTAGTTAGGGATTTAGAATTGTAATTTTGTTTAAACATTCTGTTATGGCCTTTAGTTAGGGGTAAGCTTTTGATTTTTAGTTAGATCAGTTTTCTTAGAATAGAACCTGCACCTTGAAGCCAATATTAGAGTTGTGAACAAGAAATGTAACTTTGTCTCTGCTAATGAACAAAAAAGAGCTACTACAAATAAACTAAAGTTCTTTTCAACCCTGTCTCCTCGCACATTGTGTTATATCCCTTCACCCTAGACGAAGGTGCATAACATGCCCCAAAAAACATGTGTGTAAGATGAATATTTTGGCCGTGAGGCGTGAGGATGATTTGTTTGATATATTTCCGAGGGAGACGTCAGACGTGTCCGCCCTCTCCTTAAGTAGCTAGTAGACTGACTGCAGGACCCTGTTTCACAGCATGAACTCTGGATCACAGTTAAAGATGCTGAAAGATCAGAGAGAATAGGCAAGGCAGGCTGCGGCCTCCACAAGTGTGAACCTCCTTTCCCTTGGAAAAACACAGAAAAAATAAACAAAAACACCAACCCCGAGAACATTAGTGGGCAGCGGGCATGTGGTCTGGCAAAAAGGTTGGCACACAACGTTGCTGAATCAATTTTGTTCCTCTTGTGAAAAAAATAAAGTTAGCAAGGCAGAGAGAGAAGAGATGACTGACGGAGAATAGTAATGTGGGATTTTGTTTTGAGTTGGGATTGTGTTCAAAACTTGTGAAACATTGGCCACGCTCAAAAGAGCCACTTGCCGTCTAATTACAGATACAATCATGTTAGATCACAGACACACTGGTACAAACAGCATAAGTGGCTGGTTTCTATGCATTTTCCTTGAGACATGAGACAAAATCCAAACACAAAACTTTACCACAGTGTAATGTGAATCAATATTGTATAGTTTTCAGCAGACTGTAGAGTTTGTATTTGTCCTTTGAGCTTCAGTCAGAATCCAACGCTTCTCCAGTACAAATCTTGACCCGCCTTGACCCAATGGTCCTTTGATAGGATCAGTCCAACAATAATACACTTACACTAAACCTGTAGTAGCACTGTAGCAAGAACCATTTTCAACCCTTTGAACAAGAGTTTCTCAACAGAACTTCAGCCATCTCAATTTCTGACTCTAGACATAAGTAGCAGCAAGAAACCGGTGTGTTCAGGGCTTTTGGTGCAGCTGGATTTGACATGGGGATGTGAGCGGAGTTTCAATACACACTGAGGAAAAGCTTCCCGTGATGAAACTTGCTTGTAGGAGAGGTAGGAATTGATCAGGGTGGAATTGGTTTGGAATTTAACCCTATTGATGAAAATGCATTTTTATTTTTATTTATTTATCTATTTATTTAAATGCAGACCTAAAATACTTTAACTCTCCCGGTACACACAAGGACTAATTAGTTGTAGTTGCTGTTGGTACACATTAGTACAATACAGTATGTTGTGTCAATAGAGACATGTGTTGTTCCTCCATTCAGAGTGTTTTAAATGCACTCACCTCTCTCAGAGGTATAGCTTCCCGGCCGTCTACCATCACTAAAATGTGCCTCTATATTTTATGTTGTACTTGGATGGATGGAGAAGAAACCATGTAATCCCAAGAGGAAACCTGCCTTTTAAAGCAAAGCCCCACACAGTCGTTATGATGGAAAATGTGCGTTTGATAATCCCAGCGGTAGGCCTACACATACAGTAACACTTGACCTGTCACCATCAGAGGAGTTTGTGAGTAAGTACACTGCAGGGCGGGATGATGCCATCTTTACATCAGCCACCAAACAAGTCAATATATCTGCCTCTAGCATGATTCCTTTTTGAAATGCAGCCCTGCCTTCCTAAGGGAGCTGCTCTGAACAACGTGCTGAATGAATAAACTGCCTCTCTGCATCTTCCATCCATCGCTCAACACCACTAGGAGTCCAACTAGTACTAGTGGTTTGTTTATTAGACGTTTTATTTGCAAGGAACCCCATGACTCTGAGAGTGTACTGTACACATGGAACAAAATTGACCCATGAGTAGGGGCAGCCTTAGGAATCTGGAGGCCCGTTTCAAGACCAAATATGAGGCCCCCATATACCTATGACATCATTATTTTGTTGAGGCCCCCCTGAGGGTGGATGCCCCCCCCAAGGGTGGATGCCCCCCCTGAGGGTGGAGGCCTGTTTCAATTGAAACTGGTGAAACATACTTATGCCCATGAGGGTCCATTTGATTGCATTCTGTACACTCTCAGTTACAGACCTGTTATGGTCAGTTCAGGGCTAGATCCTTGTGTTCCTGCCTGGCAATATTATTGTCTGTGAAAAAAAAATGATTTAGACAAAAATGTCCACCACAAGCCAACAGGCAGATGACCCCTGACCCCTTATACACCCAACTCCCCCCTCCTCTTCCAGCACAAACAATTAAAAAGGGTGATGAAAATTAAAGCCAGAGGCATAATTATTTATATAATATTTATATTTTATTAAAGTATGATTGATTGATGATGATATAGGTGTGTGTGTGTGTGTGTGTGTGTGTGTGTGTGTGTGTGTGTGTGTGTGTGCGTGCGTGCGTGCGTGCGTGCGTGCGTGCGTGTGCGTGCGTGCGTTGATGATGATTGATGATGATATAGACTCACAGAATAGCAGTGGGCGTGGTTTTCTGGACTATCTTTTCCCATAGAGATTTACAAAGATATTTATAGCAATTATTCTACGCATAGAATAAAACCATCCAGGATCCTGGTGATTCATGACCAGAAAACCTTTGATTCTGTGAAGGAAAACCTACATTTAAGGAATACCCTTTGTTTAGCGTTTTTCATTTTTATTTTTTCACAGAATCAAAGGTTTTGTGGTCATGACTCAACCAGCATCCTGGATGGCTTGATTCTAGGTTTAAAATAATTGATATAAATATTTGTGTAAATCGCTGAATGAATGGCCTATTTTTCAGTGGGGTAGGGTTAGGTTTGGGTGGTATAGTTGGGTGCGTTCGGAAATTCGCCCTGAACGCACAAGTGTGCTCTCTTGTTGTTTGTTTATTCAGTGCACTCGGTGCGTTGTCGTTCGACCGGGTGTGCCGAGTGCCCGCACTGAGTGACCCTACCCTGAAGCTGGGGTTGTCCGGTGTCGGCGGTGTGAATGCGTCACACGTCGTTCGTAAATAAGGCACACTGTGACGTCACTGCCCACCACACTCAACAAACTGACCACATTCCCGGTGCACATTTCCGAACGCACCAAAGGGCAATTAAGAAATTCAATTAAATTAAAATCGTAGATTGACTAAAATGTAATGTAGCATGCTTACTTTTAACCCCAGTTCCCTCCCAGCCCAACTTTACACCTTTTGGTACCTACCTGTACCAAAAAGTGACCTTTCAAATGACCAGGTCCGGATTTGCCAGATTATTTGAGGTGCTCTTCAGTGTATTTGTAGCCCAGTGGCAAATATGCCTGTAGTTCTATGTAAATCCACCAGGTGGCACTGTCACTTTAAGTGTGCCATGTTCTGGGGGTCAAGGGTTACACTGAAAAACGTCTTGAATAATAAGAT
Source organism: Protomyctophum parallelum (assembly GCF_964188405.1). Taxonomy (NCBI): domain Eukaryota; kingdom Metazoa; phylum Chordata; class Actinopteri; order Myctophiformes; family Myctophidae; genus Protomyctophum; species Protomyctophum parallelum. The sequence goes on along the minus strand of NC_139711.1, from coordinate 27,497,461 downwards.
GCCTGTGTTTGTGGGGATTCTTTGAGAAGATCTTGATGGTAAAAATGCTATACTTTCATTGTATATTTTCAGATACACATGTAAACACATTCTTTATGCAGTCATGAGTGTATTTCCAGATGATTAAGAATATTTTGTTGATGGTTGCAGATTGTAAACAAGAGGTGGATGCTGAACTAGTAGTTATATCAACTTGGTTGCATTGCTGTGTCTTTGTACTGTAAGTACTGCTTCTTTGTGTTTTTTTTTTCCTACATTGTAGGCTATAAGGAAATTGTAAGTTTGTTCTCACTCTAGAGGTTTTGCTGATACTGTGAATGTAATGTGTTTCTCAGTGGAAGGGGTGAAGGTAGCCCCTCTCGGAACCCTACATAAAGCTTTTCTGACATTTTGATGAGTTTTATGTTGGGTCCCTGGTCATGACTATATTTTCGTATGGGAATTCCGGAACGCGGAAGTAAACATGCTCTCTAAGATAGAATCTGCGGCGTGTGACGGCATTTTTTTGCTTGAGTTATTCTGAATTCGGGAACTTTAAGTACCTATACATCCCGCTGCGAATATCTCCTGTGGCGCGGAAGCCGTTAAGTATTTTTAATCTTTGTTTGACCGATTTGGTCGCTTTATTTCTTCTTGTTTGTTTACCGTTTATTGTACCGCCTCCCGGTGTGCGGTTGGCTTGTGCGGCTACGTCCCTGCCTCTGATCTGCTCTGTCATAGCTATAGCGCCACTAGCTAGCCAGATAGGCGGTACAATGAGATGTCAATAAACAAGGAAGGAAGAGAAGAATCAAAGCGACCAAATCGGTCAAACAAAGTTTAAAAATACTTAACGGCTTCCGCGCCACAGGAGATATTCGCAGCGGCATGTATGGGTACTTATACTTCACATATTCAGAAACGCTCACACGAAAAAATGTCGTCAAAGAGCGCAGACAGGCGCTAAACATGTTGTTTATGTTTTATGAATGTCCGCGTACCAGGTGGCATGGTAGTGATGCAACAGGACCCAATGCACTGGGTCGAACAAATGTCAGAAACTTCAGTAGCATTGGGTTCTGCTTGGAGGGCTAGGGTGAAGGTGAAGCTTAGGAGACCAGTGTTTGCTCATTAAGTGTGAGTTGGCCATTCCTCGTACACTGTGGTAAGTTTTAGTTTTAACTCACCAGTAATGTCATTTTATTTTGTTTCATTGAAATGGAATATCTCATTGCATTGTGGTATCTTTCCTCTTTGTTTGTTTTATCTAGATAGAGCCACTACCATATTTAGTTTAGATTTATTTTATGTTACATAGGAACTGTGGCATTCTTTACAAATATATACTAAGGGAAAATTAGCTAAATGTGTGGCAAATCTGCAAAATAAATGCTTTCCACTAGCTTTCTTCACAAATGTGTTCATAAAGGTGTCTACTATCACAGAAAAAATAAAGTTGGGGTACCATTAACATCCAATATAAAGCAAAAATGTCCACATTTCATTATACTTTAAGTAGCATGTGACATGTCAAACTAGGGGGTTTTCATGATGCTGAATCCATTGCAAGCATTAGTTTTGCACAAAAAACACTTCTTTGCCTAAAGATGGCCATAGCCGTCATCACACATTTGATGAGGTCAGCACATGGGCACATATTTTGGGCAAGTGGCTATGGCCAAATTTAGCCCAAGGAGTGTTTTCGTGCAAAACTAATGCTTGGAATGGATTCAGCATCTTGAAAACCCCCTAGTTTGACATGTCACATGCTACTTAAAGCATAATGAAATTTTGGGAATTTTGCCTTATTTTGGATGTTTATGGTACCCCAATTTTTTCCAAAAGTAACTATAGTTATTTTCACGAGCCTTGGTGTTACTGTGGGTTTGAGTTGAATGTCCCGATACACCTTTTTCGTTTCCGATCTGATACCTCAATTTCGGTGTTAGCCGATGCTGATACCGATACCAGTGTTGTGATCTCACGTTGTGTTTATAGCTATCTAGCTATATATGACGTGTTGTGTTTACAGCAGACTCTTCACTCAAATGTGCACTTGCAGTTTGAGCAACTCCAAAGCAAACTCCACATGTCCCAACATTTTATTTACCTGCCAGTGTCAACCCCTTACCCTTGTGTCGGATCAGTAATAAATAAGGGCCGATCCGATACTTTTCCCGATACCGATAGTGTTTATTTATAATCGTAGACTGGGTTGGGGTCGAGTTGCTTAATTTGCAGGCTGCTGATCCGGTCTAGATCTAGACTCTAGAAACAAGTCACAAACTAGTGTGTGACTCGTGTTAGACTGCAAGAGAAGTAAACTAAACATGGAGGTGGAGGAGACACCGGCACCACAAAAAATTAAGCAGCTATAGCACTTTGTTCAAAGATTGCGTTTCATTATCATTTTTGCCCAAGTCTGCAATTCATACACAGTAAAAGTCTTAGTGTCCATTTAATTCAAATGAGTGTACAAATGAAACCAAATGGACCCATCACCATGTGTACACAGTGTACACATGATCCATTTGGTTTAATTTGTACAGTGTACAGTACACTATACAGTACACTTTTAAATAAACACTGAAGAATCGGAGGGAAACAACTGTTAATGTTGAAAATGCAAAGTAAGACTTTTGGAGACAAAATGTGCAGTACTGGGGGTGAGAAATAAGCTAGTAATAAGAAGTAATAAGTAACTAGTTACTTTTGGCAGGGAGTAATAAGTAAAGTAACTGTCTTCCTTTTTTTAAGTAATAAGTAATACTATTACTGTTTAAAGAGTAACTTTGACAACACTGGCAGTGGCTGGAGTAATTGATCTGAATTTGCACACGGACATTGACCACTATAACATATGCATCAAATTACAAAGCCCGTTTTCACTTTACCAAAATGTACGCAATGACAATTAAAGAGAAAGCAGATCATTATCTGAGTCAGCATATCGGCCTTCCTGAGCGTGACGGGGAATTGTTTTTGCGATAAAATTGACCTCGTTTTGCATTGTGATTTTTGCAGGAAGTGTAACATTCTCACACTGCTGAGCGCTGCATGCAGGGACTCATTGAGGTGAACTTGTCCTTTTTAAACTCCTGCATTCACTCCAGGCAGCATCAAGATAAAAGCAACTCCTACGCTCAGGGACCTATGTCAATGGATTTGGTCCAGAGAGAGAGAGAGAGAGAGAGGGGAGGGAAGGGGGGGGTGCTGGTGTGTTGCATGTGGAGGAAGCTGTCTACAAGCTATCCACCTGTGTACAACCCACGGATCTGTCTGCCTGTCTCTGTCCGTCTGTCTCTCTCTCTCTCTCTCTCTCTAACCACTCGCTTCGTGTGCGCTTATAGGGTTAGTAATGGGGCGCTGTCAGAATAGGCTGCTGTCTTTGTCCCTTTAGTACCCGTATGAAGATCTGTCTGTTTGCCTTTGTCTGAAGAGTGCAAATTGACTGAAAGGGCAGGTGTGGCGTTGGCTGAGGCACAGGCTGGGAATTCTACAGATGAGGCTGCTTAGGAGTCAGGACCATAGAGCAGTGTTTCCCAACCTGTGTGTTGCGGAGCTTTGGTGCTCCGTTTGATGTGTCCAAGTGCTCCGCGTAATTTGACCGAAATTAAGTTATAGTGTTACTTTCTGTCAAATCAGGCGGCACACTAACTCTCCCCCGAAAGCAATATTATAGCTACTGGGCTGCAGGATTCTTATTGTTGCGTCGTCGATAACAACAACACGGAACAATAGACTCTAACGACCCTCGGCCATTGAAATGTTAATGCTTAGATGCATGCAGAAGACGCTACATTTCGCTCCCTCTAGAAAGACTGGAGCGTGCAGAGCGCATATGCACGTAGACAGCAGACACATACAGTCCTAGGCTACATGTCCCGACCCAAACACATAAAGTAAACGTGACGTTGTTGTGATTAAACATAATGTGCCACGAAAATTAGATGTCCAAAATAGCTGTCCATAGATGTCCAAACATGATCGCCTCGTTCGGCCAACAAAATATATCTCCCTCCCTCCACAGTGACCACAGAAGCGCAGTGATGCCTGATTTATTCTTCGTCGTACACGTGTTATGCTTGCATGCTGAAAATGGCTGATCTACAAGCTCACAACGCGTTGCGGACTCAACGCGTTGTGAGCTTGTCGATCAGCTATTTTCAGCACGTGGAAATAAGCAGGCTGTGAGAACTGAGACCCTTCACAATAAAAGCATGCAGCTTTCACAAGTTGGCCCATAATAAAGACAAGGAAAAGGATTAGGTGGAATTTCACATTGTATATGAGCAATTTTTTAAAACTGAAGCACTGTCTCTGTCCTTTTCTTTCTCTTTAAAGTTATTTGATGAGTGCTGTCATGTGTGTTTTTAAAAGTATATTTTTATATATATACTATATATTTAATATATATATTTTAATATATATGTATATTTAATATATATATATATATATATATATATGTGTGTATATATATGTATGTATGTATGTATATATATATATATATATATATATATATATATATATATATATATATATATATATATATATATATATATGTATGTATATACCCCCCCCCCCCTAGGTGTTCCCCGAGACTTTTAGGCTATGAAAACTGTTCCCTGGGACAAAAAAGGTTGGGAAACACTGCCATAGAGTATATATGAATAGAGAAGACACCCGAGTTCTCCTCCCATCCACTTGCATTAAGTTGCTCAAAAGCGCATGAGGCGATTTCACTCCTCCTTCCTGCTAGGAACAGAGTGCATTCTGGGACGGATTGCAATGGTGAGTGGCCCCAAACACATGAACGCGCTGCCGTTGAACACGCACGAGCGTCGTCCGTCGTGAACGTGTACAATGGTAGTCAACGGACAGCGCGTTCATGTGTTTGGGGCCAGGCTGCAATACCTTCATAAGGCCACTATGTCCATTTCGCCTCAGGGTTTCCTCTGGGTTCCTCTCTATTCATATATACTCTAAGGTCAGGACCCTGTTTTAGTCACTGCGTTAACCCTTATCCCTAAACTTAAACTTTGTTTTACTATTTTGAGTGCATTTTAAGTGTGACTAAAATGTTTTTTTTTTACCAGCTGCTATAAAGCAGGCTGGTCTACTTTCTATCAGGTTGGTAGTGGCAACGTATCATTTCATTGTCTGCCGTAGTCACCTAGTGGCAACGTATCATTTCATTGGCTGCCGTAGTCACCTAGTGGCAACGTATCATTTCATTGGCTGCCGTAGTCACCTAGTGGCAACGTATCATTTCATTGGCTGCCGTAGTCACCTATAGTGGCAACGTATCATTTCATTGGCTGCCGTAGTCACCTAGTGGCAACGTATCATTTAATTGGCTGCCATAGTCACCTAGTGGCAACGTATCATTTCATTGGCTGCTGTAGTCACCTATAGTGGCAACGTATCATTTCATTGGCTGCCGTAGTCACCTAGTGGCAACTTATCACTTCATTGGCTGCCGTAGTCACCATTGTTCACAGAGCAATGTAATATGCTCATATTTGGATCCTACCGGCATTTCTGACAATTGCTACATTAGGTGCTGGATTCTTGATTGTTTTTCTGCTGGTTAATTTAGAGGGAGGTCCGATCGTTCTCATGTCTGCTCTGAGGCTGGCATTGACTTGCCAGGGATCAAAGCTTGCTATGTATTCAGAATGCTTTATTCTTCATGCTGAATCAATGAAAATATAGTGTCAAACCTCAAATAAAATATGTATGTGCCCAATATTGGTCAACAACGCATAATATAAAAATACGTCGAACAATATATTGATTGTAGCCTGTGCATAATAGACATGATGCAACTTCCACCGATATACGGTATATACTAGGGCATTAACATAATAATCGAATAGTCGACTAGTCGACTAGCAAAACACTAGTCGACACTGTTAATTGACATCCGATTATTCGCTAATATTATTTTTAATTATTTTTAATATTTTTTATGATTTTTTTTTTTTCTTTTTCTTTTCTACAGCAGACATGCAGGCATGCAGCTGTGAGCTCGGTTGTTTTGTTGGTAGTTCGCCAACTTCAGTACTAATCCATTCCTGGCTGATTGTTTTCATATCATACAAGCCTACTGTACGTGGGTTTTGCCGTCACCCTCACTCGTCTGACTCGTGTAGGTGTGGTGGGCGGCGTATCGGTGGTGGCACTAGCAGCAGTCAAGACAGTTTTTCTTTGGGAAAAGCATTATGTGATATGCCTCATAGGCTCATAAGATCAATGGGGACAACTACAGTGTGTAAATACGTTTATTACTGTAGTTTGTTCAACAAGTTAGATTGGAGACGTGTCGTCGTCCGGTACAGTAAAGTATAGCAGGAGTTCCTCCTCGCTCTGCCCAATAGTATCCAGTTTGGTGACAGTCAAACTACAGTAGCTCTTGCCGTGATTTCATGTTTCTTCATGCTTATCCAACAAAAGTCTGCGTGCCGCGTGTGGCATTATTAAAAACAAACAGCGATGCCGCACGTCGCACGATCATAGTTCTAATACGTAGCCGCAAAAGACTCGCGATGGAGTTAAGTAGTTGATCATCTGATTCATAGCCTGGCAGCCTGCTAGCTAGCAAACCTCCTCCTTGCTTGTAGCTCCTTCTAAAAACCAAAGGAACTGTGATTGTAACTTGTTGTTGAACATTTAGGGTTGTATGAAAAACATCGCATGGTTCATTGCTCCAGTCTCCACTCTCCAAACATTGTGAACAACGTAACATGCTATGCTGCTCCATAGAACGGTATTGTGCATAAAAAATAGCAGATCTACAAGCTCACAACGCGTCCATCCGTGAGTCATTGTGGACTTGCAACTTTGACTTGAAACAGCTGAGCTAATTTCGGCCAATCAGAGCGGCATTCAGCGTAATCTAGTAAGAGTGGCAACACTCGCGTTGACTCCCACTGTAACAATGGAATGCGGAAGTGCTCATTCTATCTCAATGGGATAGTTCCAATGTTTGGAACTATAGCCCATAGGAAGTGTGTCGCCACTCTCTTAGTACTATTCCACTCGGCCTGCATTGATAGTGCATTCACCGCTCTGTTTTGCTTCGCTCGCTGGCTGTTTCATAACACGATGTTTTAATGCTTGATTGGATGGAATAAATATCATATTTTACCGCCGACTAATCGACTATAAATCGATTTTGATGGTAGTCGAGTCGACTATCAAAAATCACGTTTGGTTAATGCCCTAGTATATACTGTATATTAATTTTGTAGGTTGCATTTAGTTGCATTTAGATCTGAATTATTAGGTCTCTCCGCGTGTCAGCTACAGTTTCACGTAATGATGAAAATAGACTTATCATGCCTTAATGTTGCTGAGCACAGATGCACCCTCCATGTTTTCGTGCTATTAATTTATATTAATGTAAGCTACTGTATATTGATCACAATATTACGATTTAAAGGTAAAATAAAGGTGATGATTGATGATTTGATGGGGAAACATGTAGTGGATGAAATCTATCTATTCCGAAGATGATTAATCCAAAAGAGGGATTCCGCCTCAGTAATCAACAAAGCTCTGTTCCGGTATGAATGATATCTTGCTATGCCCATTATTCCATTTCCAAATCTGATGTATTGGAACAGTGGAGGATATGTATGTACACCAAAGGGTAATAAAACTTGGCAAGACTATTACAGGTCATGACATGAGGTTAAACTATATAAATTATCTTCTTTCTCATTATACGTGAAAGAAGGCTATAGCCTACTTTATTAATAAACGTTCAGTAGATCCATCGCAACGAGTGAGAGACATGCTTGCCAAAGTAAGCTGATCTACAAGTTGGTACTGACGACCTGGTACTGACGCATTATCTTGTAATTCTGTCCATTTTGAAGCACGCTCATCAATGTCATCATGTTGGAGTTCCCGGTTGCCTTTAATGATGTTAAATGGGACGTCAGTTGCTCGTGATTTTACGACAGCTGGCAGCCGTCAGTGACGTACACCTGTGATCCGCACATTTCAGGGACATACACACCCAATTGTGAATTGCACATAGATTTTTGCTTAGACAAAATACACCCTCCTTTAGTCACTTTATTTAGACGTTATTTAATACTACCATTGTAATTCTAAAGCCCAAACCACACCAATGATTCACCATGCAACTTCTTGCAACATGCAACTGTTTGCAACTACTTATGACAGAATGGTGCTTTAACTGGTCATATCACACACAAGCGCAGAGGTGCGCCGAGCTGCAACGAATATTTGTTTGCACAGCAATGATTTTTGTGACGTAGCCGTAGCGTAAAGCGCTGGGTTGCCGCGCCAACATGGGTTTTTGCGACTCACACTAGACACACTCACTAGAGCACTAACGTGCAACGGGATATATCAGACTGCTGCGGCGAGTGCTAAAATGATTCTGTTGTGTCTCGAATCGTTGCTGTGGTTTGGGCTTAGGGTACACATCATTTACAAGACCAGAGCCCTGGTACTGTACCTGTGTGTTGAGACTACCAGTGTGTACAAGCTGGTCCTGACCAGAGTCATAATATGTGTGTGTTGAGACAACCAGTGTACAGACGGCTGTAAAGGCCTCTCTGTCTGAGTTATCTTTAGAATATACAGTATATTATATATTAACAAGTGACTGAACATTACAGTGTTGGACAGGGACATCAAGTGACAGTGAGGGAACATTCATGCATATAACATTGGCAGTAGAAATGTTCCTTGTTTGTTTTTCTTCTACTGTTCCCTTTTCTAACCTTATCATCCTCCCTGGACGTATGTCACATTACAAGCCTGAGTCAAACATTCAATAGCACATCACAAACATGACACACAGCAGAGCAGCTTACTTATGAATAAAGAGCAATGTATACGTTTAGACAACATTGAGTAATTTAAACGGATCATACAGGTTAAAAGCAGCACAGTTGCAGCTGCCAAACTCTGGGATTACTGCTGGCACAGAACTGGTTGAATGAATAAGTTCAAATAGAATTAATACATTTTACCTCATTCATTTTGATTTCCACATAGGCCTATAAGCCCTAATATTTCAAGTGTGCATCATGTGATCAAAATGCTTCTCTTCCCCCAGGTTTGGTTTGCATCATGAACTACACTGCCAGTAGTCCATTACAAGCCAACCTCCACTGTTTGATGGCAAGTCATTTATTCAGGTCAAGAAACAGAACTAACATCGACCGTTCCATGGATTCATCTTTCATGTAGATTAAACGACTCAAGTCAGACATGAAAAATATGAACCACTTTCAGCATTGCTTTCATGAATAATCGTTAATATTTTATGGAGGTAAACAACATAAACACTGATGGTCACTGAGGTGGTAAAAAAAGAGAGAGAGAGGTAGTGAGAGGTCAGGTGTGCATGCAGGATAGCGGATGTACAACCTTTTTGCAATTGCCAGTCTGCCAGACATTCTTTTTGTTGTCATTCCTTGAGCATTCCTTCTATCTTCCTGTATGTGCATTTCACTGAACCCAGTTGACCAATCACTGACATCTACAGCGGTAGCTGTCAGTTGAATAAAGGTTCTTAGCCAAATGCAGCCTCACATAACCCTGGCACACTGTTAAGAGTCATACTAGAAAAAGTGCTGCTCGGAGGTCTCCACCAAGGGTGGAAAAAGTATAATAGGGCAATGTTAAAAGGGTGGCATTAATTGTTCCTCAACGTAGTTGAAATGTGCATGCAATTGCACGCTGCGTTTATGATTTGAGGTATTTTGTTCGAAACGGGCTACAACTACAAATTTTAGATGTCAATCTTAGCTTGACCAACCGCAATAGAATATAAAAGATTTATTTGGATAAAATCTGAAAATATAAATAAATGTATTTCACATGTCAGCCTCCTGGTGGCACTATAAAAGGCAGATCTGTAAAATGCAGGCAGACATATTTCCTTGGCATCCAGGGAGTGTGCATACAAACTTTTATGCAGATTGGTGCAGTTATCGGTAAAGAGGTGACTGGGCCTCTTATAGCGCCATCATGAGGCTGATTTGAAAATAGAATTCCATTTAAACTCTAGACTCTAAACTCGTGCGTGCGTGTGTGTGTCAGAGAGAGGGAGAGAGTTCATGGCTGCCACACCTCTGCACCAACAATTATTCAAGGAAAGGTGGCATATAGGAGCCTCCCACACTTCTCCTAATGAATTGTAAATTAAATAATCTTGGTCATCTTAACCATTTTGACCATCTTGACCATCTTGGCCATCTTGACGATCTTGGCCATCTTGAGCATATTGGCCATCTTGGCCACCTTGAGCATCTTGACCATCTTGGCCTTCTTGACCTTCTTGACACACCCATATATATATATATATACATGAGCCTGAGGCTCGCTCACAGCCATGATCTGCAACTTGAACTATTAATTTGCATAGCTTGACCTCAAATTAATTTTTTATTAAGCTCTAAACATGGTCCTTTATCTCAATCTGAGCCCTAAAATGCTTTAGATCGCTTGCGTGCGCGTTGTGACGGCCCGAAATGGTCGGCCGAGCCGTCTGTTCGTGACACCTGTCACTCACCCCTGGGAACCGCCTATTGTGAAATGTCCCGTTGATTGCGCGATTGTGGAGGCAGACAGACAGTCAGAGCGAGACGTTCAGAGTTGGGCTTGGACCTATGTGATAACGAGGAAGTTAGACCCTCGAGTCTTGGCGTTCGTTGACACGTTTAGTCCGTTAAGTGGCGTAGACTCGGGCTTGTTGAAGCGAACACTCCCCAGAGCTGCAACCCTTCTACAACGGACAATCCCCGCATCCTGATCTGTCTCTGTTGGCTCAGCTGTCACGCACTTATTCCCCCTTATTATTTCAAGTGCTTGTTTTGTTTTGTTTTGGAAACTTATTAAGAGCCGATCTGCTCGGACAGACTGAGTACTTCTCGTTCATTAACATTCATGTTGCGTCTGCGTTGCGTGGATCTGGAACAATTTAATTCTCACCGGGCACGGACCCGTGGTATTTTCTTTATCTATGCACTTGGGATGGTGAATTTGTGAAGGTTGAGAAGGTAAACGTGTTGAAGTGAATTGACGGTTGAAAGGTTACGTGTAACCCCAGTCCCTGACATACATTTTTTGTTCCCTTTTGTTTATTTACAAACATTTCAAACAGTCGACTTTTGTTTCATGAACTGTGATGAACTGAGTTATGTTGGTTGAAACTTCAATATAATAATAATAAAGTGTCTATGGTGTTTTATTTCTTGGTGTAAAAGTTTGCATTTTAATGTGTATGTCCTGTGTCGGTTTCATGTGTGGTTAAACCCAGATGAGGAAGAACTCTTTCAATCAAAAGGAGAAATAACATTTCTCTGGTAAACCAGATCTACCTGGCACCCCTAAAACAATTAACCAGTCTAAGAGGAAACAGTTACAACGTGCACAAGGACATTTTGGATATTTTATTCGATGACTATATATACACACCACATGGGAGCCACCGGATTCTAACAATGGATGCTAAAAATGGCAAATAAAATACTATTAATTCTGGATTAAATTACATTAAACAAACCCTTCTCGTGTTGGCAAAGGAGGTTGCAAGCGCAAATCCAGATAAATTGCGGGATTGGCATCGATTCGGTTAAGCAGGTTGATAAATGCTCAGGAGTGAGTCTGTCATATTATGTCATACAGTATCATCACCAATCTGGGAACTCATCTGTAAAAAAATTAAGCATGCCCACATGTAGAGACTGGCTGTCGGCCCGTTCACTCTCCTTCAGTCCTCCTCTTCTGGTGGTGCATCTTTGTTTACATTCCTACCATCAACAAACTCTACACGTTGTAACGTGAGTTGCCGACAGATTCAGCTGCGGGGTTCTGAATCTGTCTTTAGAGATTATATCCTCAGTGATTCACTTTCCATCCATTAACAGGGTCAGCATCGTTATTCTGACGGCGAATGCCACATAGTCAGACTAATGTGCCATGAGAATTGCAAGCAGATCCCCCATTAACACTGGATTCTGAACACATCACATTACTTATCTCCATGATGCTCTCAAGCTGCCTTCACACTGCAAAATAACATTGACAGCTATGAGGCGACGAAAGCTTGCCCAGAATAGCAACGGTTGCTAAACTATATTGAATTGACATTGGACAATGGCTTTTGGGGTGGGCTTTAGCGAAGGGTTAATTACTGTTATTGTACCACTAAAATATTTGATTCTATTGTTTAACTAAAGCCAATCGAACAGTGCTTCTCTTCTCTTCTGTTTCATTTCAAGGATCCCCCAGTTTAGATATGCATTAGAGCACCGTTTCCCAAACAGTGGATCGGACCCATTTGTGGGTCACGACTCGAGTAAATATGGCCTTTTTGTTTCTCGTATATTTCAAAATATTTATAAAAGTTTAACAAAAACAAATCCCAACTATTCATCAATTGAAAACAATTCAACTTTTTTATTTAAAAAAAATCCTGAATAAAATAATAATGCAGCTCTGCTATTTTCACTAAATTGGATGAAGGGCAAACTTTGGGAATCACTGCATTACACACATCAGTTGTCATTGTCATCTGACCGGCCCACAGTGGAGAGATTGGCTCACTGGCTTGCGTGCACGTGTGCCATTCAGAGCCGGTAATGGCAGCATTCTATGCTAATTGCACAAATCCTAGGACTCCCTCAGGGCATGGCATTTGATGGGTGAAAAACACCCACAGTGTCTTGCTTCCTGTGTACACACAACATGCTGGCCCATATTTATCAAAGTGTGTACGGGTGGTGAGATCACAGCAATTGTCGGCATTTATCTGTGACTTTGACTTTTGACCTACGGGTCAATGCTCACGTCTTCTGGTCTGAGCTTGTCAGCATTGTCTGACAATTTGACATCAGTTAGGTGTTGTTGGTTAACCCTTGGCATTGTAAAGCACTTTGTAAACGTTGTTTTCGAAAAGAGCTTTATAAATTAAGTTTACTAGTCCTTACCCGTTGTGAGATATTTGCCCCCCCTTGTGGCCGTGAAGGGTACTGCGCCCGGGTGCGTTTGTAATTGACTAATAAATTAATTAATAATCATTAATGTGTCAAATCGAAAAAAGGGCTTAGTTACGCCCTCCATATTTATATGGTCAATGCCTGTGTGCCTGTGTGACAAGTGGGAGTGATTGGTGCAGGCAGTAAGGAGCTACGGCAGTGTTTCTGACACACAGACACACGGACACACACTCAGACATTCGGTTAATTATAGTATGTTATGATTATTATTATAATCAGAATTCATTCATTTAAACAAGTACATTAACAGTCCTTCAGATAAGATTGCAGATAGAGCGCTTATGCGAGATAATTTTCGGGAGTTATCTTTTCATGGTGAGTGAGTCCTCCAAATTTATATACAGAAGTCCACTGGAATTATGTAAAAACTATACAAACTAAGGATAAAAACCTGACACTCCACCTGTGTCCATTATGCAAGTGATCTTCGACACTGTATTTATTTGGACCACTGGGAGATGGGAGACCATCTAGCACACACGCCTTCATCCATAAATGTTTATGCATTCATTCATAATTCAGTCCATTAACGTTCCGATTATGACTGCGGCTTGCCAGGCTATATCTCCCATTAACGTGATGTCATTGCAGCCCACGACTCCTACATCACTGTTTTTTTTAGTGTAGGCCTAAATCAAACACACTTTGGACAGTGTCAGCTGGGCTGTGTGTGTGTGTGTGTGTGTGTGTGTGTGTGTGTGTGTGTGTGTGTGTGTGTGTGTGTGTGTGTGTGTGTGTGTGTGTGTGTGTGTGTGTGTGTGTGTGTGTGTGTGTGTGTGTGTGTGTGTGTGTGTGTGTGTGTGTGTGGCTTTCGTTTGTAAGATTGTTTCTAAGGCTTCACTCACACCTTTCGATCTAGCATACAACATTGATGCATGCTAGATGTAAGCAAAGGGTTTGTTTACATCTTGCCCCAATGCATTTCCAATGGGAGTCACATGGTTTGACACAACATGTGTGTTGTACGGCTTTCAGCTGTGTTTCGACTGTCCCCCTCATACAACAAAAATGTCCCATTGGAAATGAATTGCGAGCTTGCATCAGTCAATAAGTCTCTTGCATCAGCTATACATCAATCTGTTGTGAAGGTGTGAGTGAGGCCTAAGACCTTGAGACAGCCAGGAACAGATTGCAAACAACAACAACATTGATATTGATATTGTCTATAATTCAGTTACTTTTAGTTGTTAGAGTGGGTTTGCTAGTTTATATGTTTTTATTTTTGTGCGCTTAGTCTTAGTCTTGTATTAGTGTTGGTTTTAGTTTATTTTTTTCATGCTTTGGGTAATTTGTCGAAGTGCAGGGTTCAAAAAGTCAGTAGGCCTATTTCGTAATAAAACGTAAAGGGTCAGGAGCCCCCCCGCCCCATCATTTATTTGATCAGAATTGAGAAATGAAAATAAACATACTATTGACCATTAGTCAGACCACGGCCATCTTGCCAGCAAGGTGCTAACGGTGCTAACTTCCCATAGACAGCCCATTCCCCCAAACAGAAGTCATACTGTACATTGCAGCTGTGCAAAAAGCTTGAATTATCCTCTTTCTATCTGCAAAGTGTTTGTTTCATATAAATCCACTGTAGACTTGTTATGAGCTACTTCCTGAAATCCCTTGCATGTGATTTATTTAGTATTGGAGTTTGGAAGCACTCGTTTTTAGTAAAGTAACCTGCTTTACTAAAGCAGGGCTGTATCCAACGAGCACTCCTAAACTCTGACACTTAGGAGAAAATAACCTGCACAGAATTTATTGATAGGAAGTAGCTCATAACATGTCTAGCCTACGGTGGATTTTTATGAAACAAAAACTTCACAGATTGAAAGAGGATAATTCAAGCTTTCCGTACAGACGGTGACGTTTAATACAATTTAGATGTGACTTTTCTGTTTGGATGAATGGGCTGTCAATGGGAAGTTGCACCTAGTTAGCACCTTTTCTGGCAAGATGGCCGCGGTCTGAATATCATCAATGCTGATGTGGTTACCCGTTGTTGTGGGGGGAAGGGGGCAGAGTCAAGCATGCGTATCATTATAATCTGAATCAACGCCACAAAAAGCTGACTGCATTGACAATGTGAATTCTGAAAAAAAATTTACTGGCTGTTGCAGCTGTAATAAAGAATACAGATTCCGTAACTTCATGACATATCCTACCCCTAAAATGTATGAGTCGTTTACAAACAAGCCGTCAGAGATTCTATTCGGTGTGTAATTATTTTCCTGCCGTGCTGTGGGCACTTTCCCCCGGCCATGGCCGCTGTGTTTGATCCGCTGGGACGGCACTGGGATCTGTGTCCCCGGAGTCTGGAGTGTGTGTGTGTGTGGTGTGTTACCGTGTGTACACACACACATACACGTCACGTCGCAGAAATCTAACACATGTACCATTATATAATGAGTGCGCCAAACGTTTATTTTCCATGTAATCGTCCAGGTGAAAATCACCCATGTTTAGTGTTCTAGGGTTAAAAAAATACATGGGAGGGAATTCATGAAAATTGTGCACTTGTGACAAGTTTTAGATTTTTGGCATGGTGATATAGGTATGGACTTTCTCATGTCTTTGTGTTCTGTCTCTAGTCTCTCTTTATACGTTTCATTCATGTTTGTTTGCTTCTCTTTCTGATTATTTCGTCATGGTGATTTTAATTGGTTACATTTCCTTCTTTTCAGTTTCCTCCCCGGTGTCGTTCTTGTTCCTGTAGTCGGTTCAATCCTCATACTTAGCCTACAGCAGCATTTCTATTCAGCTGCAATATGTGTGCTGCTTCTTCAAACAGGAAGAATGTCACATGATTACCATTCACTCACAGGAGATATGTGTCAATGGGCATTAGTGTTAATCAATATTGTTATATCTGTTTAATATGGTCTATACTAGTGTCTTTTGTAATGAGCCACTTGTGAATTCCTACCATGAACTCTCATAAATGATCATCAAACACTTGTAGCAGGGAGTACAGCAGATAACACGTACACTACGCACACACAAGTATAGGACACGAGATAATGCATGTAGCTACAAATTGCTAAATTACAAGGTCATCAGCCTGCCACCCATTATACAGATAGCAGGGTTCACTGGTAATGCAAGGGTTAATTAGTATACGTATTACAAAAGATTAATGAGAGACATTCTGTTCCATTATTACACTTATCATGTGAGTGCAGTATATCCATTATTAATACTGTGTGCGTGTGTGTGTGTGTGTGTGTGCGTGCGTGCGTGTGCACACCTAGTTTATATAGCGCACGTATATAGGATTCTGATTCTGAACCTAGTAAAAATCCTATCAGAATTTGCAATTGGATGTGTTCTTATAGGATTATTTGCCTATAAGAAAATTCAATAGGATTTTACAATAGGACAATCCAATAGAATCTTCTCATCGAACCCATGAACTTGTCCAAAGTCGAGAGCTCTACCGACTGAGCTAACTGGACCTATAGTGTGTTTTCTGTAGCTAAAAACAGTGTTTTAAGGATGGTGGTGTGTTTTCTGTAGCTAAAAATAGTGTTTTAAGGATGGTGGTGTGTTTTCTGTAGCTAAAACAGTGTTTTAAGGATGGTGGTGTGTTTCCTGTAGCTAAAAACAGTGTTTTAAGGATGGTGGTGTGTTTTCTGTAGCTAAAAACAGTGTTTTAAGGATGGTGGTGTGTTTTCTGTAGCTGAAAACAGTGTTTTAAGGATGGTGTGTTTCTGTAGCTAAAAACTGTGTTTTAAGGATGGTGGACTATATTATTGTAATTTCACAATGCGTACAATGGAAAGGTTTTTTCTCCAGTGTGACTATGCTGGTGTTTCTTCAGACTAACTAAGACACCAATACTATTTCCACAATGATTACTGGAAAGGTTTTTCTCCCATGTGAATACGCTAGTAGTGTGTCTTCAGGTGACCGAAATGAAACTCTTGTCACAGTCTTTACAGATCTGGGTTTTCTTTCCAGTGTAAGATGGCTGATGTGTCTGTATGTCCGGTGGAGGCTTAGCAGATCTTGGTTCTTCAGTGTCTCCTTGTTTCTGGCTGGTTACGGAGCTGGCAATTGGCTGACAGCCTTCTGAGGGGATTTTTCCATGTGTTTAAAGATGGAGTTCCATGATTTTTGTACTTTTTCTGTTTTGTATGTTTCCATGGAGTTAACATTACCCTAATAGACCCCCAGGTGTGGTTAGAATATTGAAATGTGTCTTCCCTGTGTATTTTTTTTTCTTTTTTCCTGAGAGCCTTTGAGTCAAAAGTGCCAATCGAAAAGTGTCCATTTAGGACCCCCTCAAGGTTCTTTGCTTCCCCACATGTGATCAAAAAGAGGAATTGAAATATTCCCTTATTTCATGTCCACATTGAAGAGAGGAGTTTGTGATCACAGAACTACGTATATCCTGGATGATGTTTTGATATTCTGTGGAGATTGTATTGGCTCCTAAATAACACGAAGCACACAAATACGTTCCAGCGGTTATGAAGTCACACACTTCCTACTGGTACCTGAAGTAATGTAACAGTTGTTGTTGTTCTTCCGGGGTGTCTGTTTAGCTTCTCATTCAAATTACTGCACAGCTAATGAGCTTTCTGAAGACAATTTCAATGTTTCAATGTTACCTCAGGGACTATTTTCTATTTACTATAGCCTTTTTCTTTTTCAAGTTCAAAAACCTGTATAATCATATGTCAGGGAGCTGCTTCCTTGTGTGAATCTGACCTACTGTGCACATGCACAAAGAAAGGTTTCATAAGCATACTAGCATACTAATACTAATTAGTATCCCAGAAAACAAATGTTATAGAAAATTCCAGAAAATGAACGTATTGAGAAAATGAAGCAATGAGAGCCCAGGAGTGTTTAGACTCAGTCCACAAAATTAATTCCTGACTAAATTAATTCTCTCTGCCCTCACCTCATATCTCTGTCTGTCTCTCTCTCTCTCTCTATTTGGTCCTTGCAGACTGGTGTTATTCGGAGAAAAAGTGGCGCACCTGAAATTCGCTCCGATATCTGGGTCAACAGAGACAACAAATTTATATCTGTTTGTGCACCTGAAGCTAAAGGAGTGTGATTTGGTTGTGAGAGGAAAACAATCAAGCGTTTGCTGTAATCTATATACTGCTCAATGATCTGCTCTGGTGTAGCCCACCTACTGTATCCGTTAAATTGCACTCATACACATAGGCAAGCACGATGGCCGTTTCCGTATCCGCTCTAGACCAGATCTACAACATGCAAAGCAAACTGAGTCCAGTCTAGTCATATCTCATAACTTCTGCGGTATAATACAGAGAGCATCCACGTGTGGTGTGTGTGTGTGAGTTGCTGGCAGTCTGGCTGTGAGAAGAGAGGAGAACGCAGTAGATAGGCCCAATCCCAATTGCCTCCCTCAAGCCCTGAGCCCTGAACCCTCATTGACTTTAGTGACGTCAGCTGTAAGTGCTTGAGGTTGAGAGGCTGCAAGGGCTCCAAATTGTTGTGAAAGGAGGAATAGGACAGTACTTTGAAGATGAGTCCGCCATTCATGACACTTTGCATCACTTTATACAAACTGTCCTTATTCACAGCCAGTGCCTACATGCTTGGCCTATTTATACATGTCTGTCTATTTTAGTATTTAAGCTGATCGTTTTATTATTAGTTTCATAAATACACTTTCCTGTGTGATAGTGGTTGTAATATTCATACATAATAATATTCATTATAAATTACATTTCCATATTATTTTACTTTGCTCATTAGTAATTTATCATGTTTCCCTTATTATTGTTATTAAATATATACATATATACATATGTACATGCACACATTTGGGCATGTACAACTTCCTGGTCTCAACTGCGCATGTTTCTTTCCTTCCATGGAGCACCATGGAGCAACATGGCGTCGCCCGTACGGTCTTTGCGTCTCGTCCTCTTTAGACAGTCCTTGGTATGGGCCAAGGAAGCTCTGAGAAGGAAGATAAGTGGTCACGTGACTGGGCTGCGCCATGACACTTTCAATGAGAAAGTCAATGAGAGCTCAGTGACCAGCTCATGCGGACAAACATTATTTATGAATGACTGAGACCTTTTGTAAAGTAATCACTTCTGGAAAATAACAGAAGACATTATTGACACATTATTGTCTGCTGTGTTTTTTTTTATAGAGGTATGATATCTAAAGGGTGCCATGCCATTATTCCGACCTCCCAATATTTCGACCTCCCATAATTCCGAAAAAAGCAAATAATTAAGAACTCCCATAGGTCCGACATCCCGTTTTCCCGACCCTATTAAACCCATAATCCCGAAATCCCATTGTTTCGACCCTGCCCATATTAAACCCATAATCCCGAAATCCCATTGTTTCGACCCTGCCCATATTAAACCCATAACCCCGAAATCCCATTGTTTCGACCGTGCCCAACTATGAGCCTTGCGCACGAGGCCACCGTGGGCAAACGCTCACGCACGGACCGCCGTGCCCAACTATGAGCCTCGCGCACAAGGCCACAACCGTGGGCAAAAGCTCACGCACCACGCTCAATGCCTTTTGGATAAGTGTTTGATTTTATTCTGCTGCTGTTTCACATTTATGTCCAATAAATAAATGCTATTCCTATGACTAAGTGTTTGACTTTATTATGCTGCATGTTTTTACATTTCTGTCCAGCAAATACATATCATGCGTTAAGGTTAATTGAACACCCTCCCTTAATTGAAGGATGCCGCCATTTGGGAACTGTCCGAAGTGCTGAACTAGCTGCAACCCTTCAATTAATTGGGACCGGCTTGGTTCAATAATAATAATTACAGTTATGAGGGTATAAAACACATCGAATGCCTTGATGGCAGTTGATGAGAGTTACAACAAGTTACACAACTCACGTGCGTAAAGTGTCGCTATCCACGCTGTAATGGCAAGTCTACAGCCAGGCAAAAGAGGAGGCAAGATTCTGGTACATGATGGATACCGCTACCAAAAAAACAAAACTAAAGGTGCCAAAATGTACTGGCGCTGTTGGAGGAAGACCTGTAATGTCTTCATGCAAACCTCGGCATTCAACATGGATGAAGCTAATCCAAATATCATCATTTTGAATGCTCCAGTCCACAATCACCGAGACGATGGTGATGTTATTTCAACTACTGCCACAGTACAGAAGATGATTCAGGCGATTGAAGCTGACCCAACAAAGCCGGTTAAGAGAATCTATGACGAGGTTGTCAGACAGGCTTCAGGTGACGAGAACATCCCCACATTCGACAGTGTGCGCTCCAAACTGGCCAGGAAACGCGCTTCGCTGTTGCCCCCAACCACACCTTGCAGTGTTGATAAACTTTGTATTGAACATGAGTGGGCTGAAACATGGTATGGGTGACTTTCTATCTCACAAAGCAACATGAAAGACATTTATTTACAGTTGAATAACCATTTGTTTTATAGTTTGATTTCGATGACATGCAAACGGGGCCTATAGCCTACTGTTCTGGCCTGATGTATAGGCCATACCTGTTTTTCTGTTTTTCTGTTTTCATATATAATAAATGTGAGATATAATTTAGCAAATGATGATTGCTACTTATTTTCTAATTTATTGGACATTGGTTTGCGCTAATACACTACTACTACTAGCCTAATAATAATAATAATAATATTTGCATTAACAATATAAACAATAATGCTTTAAATTAAGCTAACTATAAACAGTAAAGCGTAGGCTATTTGTTCCAACGGAGTTGACAGGCCTATAATTGGCCTACCGGTATATTGATTGATTGAATACTCGAAAAATATGTGTTGAATACAAGGTCTGCTAAGAGGATTTAAAACCCAAGAATTGTTTCCATTGGGAACAAATTAATAGTTTTTAGATATGGTGCCATAGACCAAAATCATCAGGAAAAAAGGGAATGTCCGTGCACGATATGTTTGCTCCCCATGAGTCATGGCCCCGTCTTCTCTTTAACAAGATAACAGTTTGGTTAAAATAGAAATGCTCACTGCAGTGAAATATTTACTCTAAAAAGGATAGCATGAATGGTGCCGTACTTGCGAGGATAGCATGTAGTATAGGCCTACGTAGGCTTTGACTATCGAGTAGACGATTTGCTGTCGACACGACAGCGAGCTGTTCATGTTTAAATGTATAGGCTACAGGTTGCCTAGTGGCGTGCGATCATGCACCAACGCACGAATGAATAGTTTGTTGCAGAAATGTAAAAACAGCATAGAATACAGTGAAACATTTATTTTAAGGGATAGCATTCTGTGCGCTCCGTGCGCATTTCTGCTCTGCAGCAGCCCCCGTGCGTCTCATCGCTCTCAGTCTATGCGGCACCTTAACGCATGATATGTATTTGCTGGACAGAAATGTAAAAACATGCAGCATAATAAAGTCAAACACTTAGTCATAGGAATAGCATTTATTTATTGGACATAAATGTGAAACAGCAGCAGAATAAAATCAAACACTTATCCAAAAGGCATTGAGCGTGGTGCGTGAGCGTTTGCCCACGGTGGCCTCGTGCGCAAGGCTCATAGTTGGGCACGGTCGAAACAATGGGATTTCGGGGTTATGGGTTTAATATGGGCAGGGTCGAAACAATGGGATTTCGGGATTATGGGTTTAATATGGGCAGGGTCGAAACAATGGGATTTCGGGATTATGGGTTTAATAGGGTCGGGAAAACGGGATGTCGGACCTATGGGAGTTCTTAATTATTTGCTTTTTTCGGAATTATGGGAGGTCGGAATATTGGGAGGTCGGAATAATGGGTGGACACCATCTAAAGAGCACAAAGTACCTTTCTGAATGTACCAAGTATCGCAAGACAGCCAAATCTCGCGATATTTCGGAGACAGAAACAATACCTGCTGTTGCTGTTTAGATCCTCAGATAAAATGATATACTGTGCACTCTGTGCACATCAAAAAGCAAGTGATTAGAAAACAACCTGTGATATGTCTTCTTTTATATTCCTGAACCGATTATATGACAAAGGTCTCAATTGTGGATAGCACCTGACGAAGCTCACGGCGAAATGCGTCGTGCTAATAAATAAGTTTGATGCAGTAAGTTGTCCGTCTCTGTTCCCTGGAGTGTGCAGTCCCTTCCTTGGAAGGTTTTTCTCTTTTTTGATATATATATATATATATACTATATATATATGTGTATGTGTATATTTGTGCATGTACAACTTGTATGTGTATATATATGTATAGCGACAGGTGCGTGTGGTGTGGTGTGGAGTCTGTATTTACAACGAGGCAGCTGATTTAATCTCTGTTGTATAGGACAGTTTCCCATCTCTTCCTGTGGCAAATGTACCACTATTTTTCGTTTCCACTGTCGCAATATTCCCTGCTCTGGGTGGGATCTCTGTCAGACTTTTGCTCTTGCATGTCAAGTGCCTTGAGACAACTTGTTGTGATTTGGCACTTAAATAAAAAAAACTTGAATTTAAATACGGCTAATCTACAAGCTCACAACTCGTTGCATCAGCAAAGCAGTGAGGACTTGTAGACAGGCTTTGGTAAAGTGTATGAATTCTAGATTTTGGTACAACATATGAACACAGGGCACTGTCAGCTGCTGTTGTGACAGATGCTGTCCTCATTAGTATAACTATATTACCCTGCTAAAAACCATCCCTATGATGACTGCTAATTGGAATCGCCATGACAACTGCTAATTGGAATCGCCATGACGACCACTAATTGACATCAGACAGGAGTATATGAACCACTCTGCCAAGAACTACAACCTCCCAGCGTTGCTAAGAAACAGCTGCTCTACTAGTGTGTGTGTGTGTGTGTGTGTGTGTGTGTGTGTGTGTGCAGACAGACAGACAGACAGACAGACAGACAGACAGACGGTGTTCTTTGTTTTATTCGCTCCTTATAGTTGCTTATAGTCTTGATGATGAATGAACATCTATTTATCTCACCAGTCAACGTGTAGTCTGTCTGCAATGAGACTGCTGTTGACTACTGATATGAGCTACACTGATCCGTCCTGGTATGCTTGTTGTGATATAGAATTCTAATCTAATCTCCTGATGATCAATGGGCTGCCTTATGGCGTGAGAGGAATGGTACTGGACTGGATGAGAAGCTATTTAGAAAATAAGCAACAATATGCGCAGTGGCCACACTGGGCAGGTAACACATCAGAGTGTATGAACATTGAATGTGGAGTCTCCCAAGGTTCTGTTTTGGGACCTAAACATTGACATTAATCTGACATTCGTGACGTATCTAAAATATTACATTTTGTTTAGCAGATGACACAAATTGGCATTGCTCTGTATATGATTTGAATATGTTCGTTAGCTAGCCTGAGACCATTGCACATGAAATGAAAAAATATGGTTTGATGTAAACAAGCTAACGCTGAAGTTGGAAAAAATAAGTTTATGTTTTTTGGGAATAGGAAAAAGGATGACCGGGTGGAATTATCCATAGATGGAGTGGCCATCGCAAGAGTTGTGCAATACGGGATGACAAATTAACATGGAAATCCCATATACGTACTGTAGCACATGTTATTAGATCTCAACGTTTTTATTTTAAACAAAGTGAAGCATAATGCTAGCAAAGGAGGCAATGTGAATATTATATTTTTCATTAATTTCCCAATATCTTAGTTATTGTGCTAAAGTGTGGGGGAATACGTACATGACTACCACAAAACCATTATACTTACTACAGAAGAGAGCAGTATGAGTCCATTAGAGAACACACAGTCTATAAAATCCAGAGTATTGGAATTCAAACATATCGTGAAGCTACAAACTTTATTAATTATGTTTAGGCAAAAATCTAAACATTGCCAGTTCATTTGGAACAGTTATTCAAACCCAGTTCAGAAAGTGGAGATATTAGGAGGAAATTTGACTTTAAAACATAAGTTTGCACGGACCGCTCAAAGACTGATGTGTCCTTCGATAACAGGAATCCGAATATGGAATTCTCTGGATGACGACTTAAAGATGTGTACAAATATTTGTCAATTAAAAAAGATATATATTTTAGGCAATATGAAGATGACGAATAGGATGGCATATAACGTTGGAGCTATCATTTCTTGCACGTGTCTTTGGTCAGTCAACTTCTTGCTGTTTTGTTTTTTGTTTTGTTGGATTTTAAGTGCAAAGGGGCCAGGTATTTTTAAGAATGTATTATTCTTCGCCCCCATGTGTGTATCAATTATGAAATATAAATGAGTTGTTAACTGATGTGATTTGTACTGTACTGTGATACACTATGTGCGAAATGAAAATGAAATGAAAATGAAATGCACGCACACACCTAAACTTGTTGAAGTGCATGAAACTGCACTTAAAAGTCTGACACAAAGGTCTGTGGACACAAGTCACCTCTAAAACTTCTGATAAGCTACAGTATAGTACTAAGTTTGACATCTTACACACACACACACACACACAGGTGAAGTCCCTTTGAGGTTGAGTCGTTAATCTACGTGCCTGTCCCCTCCTCTGAATGATTGATTGGCTAATTAATTTTACCTCCTACATTTAACTTACTGTAAACCATCATCTGAAAAAGTACAAAATCATTAAAATACTTGACATAAACGTTGAATTAACGTCCAGATTGAATTCTTACTTACTTACTCTGTGCAATCAGACTGGGTTCCATTACGTCCTAGTTAATTTCATATTCATAGAGTAGTTCAGTATTGGATCCATTGAGGCTGGGCAGAAAACGTATTATGTATGAGATTGTGTGGAAATTTTTAATTTAATACTTTAAATTCATTCTGCACAGTAAAGTCTACTCATCAAAATCAGAACAAAAGCTAAATAAAACCTTGGAACTAGCTTTTGTGTTTGTGCATGAATAATGGCTTCCAGAAGAAAAAGCTTCAGATTGCGCTCCTTGGAACAGATGGACCAGTCTATTGCGACATTGCTTCTCTGTGTAGCTGTAGTGGTGTACAGAGGATGAGAGCTGCTGTCCATGATAGCATCAAACTGCAGCCTCCACAGAGTCCAGGCTGACTCTTATAACAGAGCCATGCAGTCTTCTGATATGAAACTATAGCAGTGATCTCTATACAGTGAGATGATATGTCACTGTAGAAACTACAATGAATATTATGTACTATTGTGGCAACCATCACTACAGACTGAGCAAGATCATTTTCCGGCCACTCACATGGTTGGGCCAATTACAATTACGCAGCAATTTATTAAAAACTACAGTATGTTCTTGCCTTGCATACAGCCCAATTGTCTATCGACCTAGCAGGAAAAGTCTGGGCAGTCCAGATGCCCAGTTTGCCCCAGCACTGATCACTGCCTTCGGGGATCTCCATATATGGGCTTCACTGCGACACACATTTACTATGACATCAGGGTCTCCACATCTCCATCACTGATGTCACGAGACCTGTGCACCATATATGGTGCCCGACACACACTGGTGCCCGACACACTGACGGGAAATGCGCATTCCATACCAGCACACACGACAACGCGCGCACACACACACACACACACACACACACACACACATACACATACACATCATAATCTGACACATTTGTGGAGGATGTCTTTTTTTTTAATAGATCAGGAAACTGAACTGCTTATTCCTTAATTGCTGAGGCTGTATATCTCCACACTAATCAGCAGATTCTGAGATGAATCTGAACGTTGTTGTTTTTTTTGTTTTTTTTCTCTGGTGCTAATTGCTAAATGACATTCAGCTTCAGGGTCTCGTCAACACCCAGCCAGTCGTATCAAACTAACATCGAGAGGGAGAATCCCATCCTTTAGTTTCATAGTTTGGGATTTCATTCACGTCAGGGAATGATTAGACTATTACTGATGTGTAGATGGAGGGAGAGAGACAGAAAGAAAGAGACGCTCAGCTGGGCAGATCAGACAGAGGATGAAATGAGAGACCAAATCCACAGAGAGACCAATTCCGCCACTAATGTGGAAAGTGGAGATAAACTGATTGGTTAGAGATTGACTGCTAGCAGCAGAGGAACACAGGAGTTGCATTCATTGGCAAACATTATTTATAGTCTAATCGTTCAGGCAAATACATGTTCATGCACGCCACGCACAGTGCACACACGCATGCAGACACGCAAGCTTGCATGCATGTGTGAGTGGGTAGACTGAGGGGTATTATTTATTTGCGCTTAATAATGAGTGTTGTGTATTATTTCTATAGTTTATTTATAAAGTTTACTTTGTAAAGTAATGTGCTATTTCTCTGCATGTTATTATATTATCATGCATTATATTTGTCTCCACCAGGCCGAAGGCACGGGGAGAGAGTATGTTTTGCACTCCGTCCGTATGTGTGTGCGTCCGTCTGTCCGTCCGTCCGTCCGTCTGTTACCAGCTAATTTCCGGCACAGTTAACCCGGTCGATGCCAAATTTTGCACACACACTCCCTGGATGCCAACGATGAACCAAACCAAATTTTCCACAACGGCCTGCACCACCAGGAGGCCGACTTTGGAAAATCATTTTTTTTAAATATTACTCCTCCAGATTCTGTCCAAGAATCCCGCAAATCGTTACACACTATCTCTATAGTCATGTGTTCCAGCCGGATCGGTCCGATGTTTCATATTCCATCCTAATTGGTTAACATTGGCTTTCAAAGTTTGCAGGATTGTTGGTTTTTTACAAAAAGCCTCAAATCATGAACGCAGCATACAATTTACGTGAAATCTTTCACAGACTTTCCTACTAGGCTGAGGAATATATCCCACCCTTTTCACATTGGCCTGTTATAGCGCCACCAAAGGGTGGATTTTAGCAAAACACATTTTTGGACCAAAATGCCTCAAATCATGAACGCAGCATGCAATTTACGTGAAGTCTTTCACAGACTTTCCTACTAGGCTGAGGAATATATCCCACGCTTTTCACATTGGCCTGTTATAGCGCCACCAATAGGTGGATTTTTGCAAAACACATTTTTGGAACAAAATGCCTCAAATCATCCAATTGCCATCCAAGGTGTGATTGTGCCAATTGTGGAAACATCAACACGATGTTCTCATTTGAACTGACAGGGATTGACACATTGTGGAGGACTTTGACAGGAAGTGATGGCATCAGGTAGTCATAGTGGTGACTCCCTGATGCCATAGAGGTGTGCTGGAATGATGAAACACTGATGTAACGCACACACACACACACACACACACACACACACACACACACACACACACACACACACACACACACACACACACACACACTATTACTACTAATGTGTGTATGCTTGAGGTTTCATGGCTGGATGCGTCTCACAATTAAATTCTCTGCCAGACAGAACATCCTTGAGGAAAACCACTATCACAATATCCAACATTCATGTCCAACATACAACATGTCAAATCCTTATGAATGCATAAGTAAGCACGTGGAAAAATGTTGAACCCCTCTCAAAGACACACAAACGCTCACAGAGAGACTAGAATTGCTACAATACAAGGTCATCAGCCTGCCATGCAATTTAACAGATTGGGGAAGGGGTAATAAATGATAATGGTTCACTGGTAATGCAGGGGTTCATTTATAATACTTATTATTTGAATACAAAAGATTAATGAGAGTCTGTTCTATTATTACACTTATCATGTGAGTGCAGTAGGCCAGTATAGGGGCCCTATTTTCGGCAGTGCTAAACCCCTTATCCTTTTTTTCTATTTTGAAAAACATATTAAAATTGTTCAACTACCCGATCTACATCAACATGCTGTGAGCTTGTAGATCAGCTATTTGAACTATTGAAAATTGTAAAAAAAAGAAAAAAGGGGGTTTAGGGGTTTAGGACTGACAGAAATAGGGCCCTAGGGGTTTGAATCCATTTTGGTGCGTCCAAATTAGCTGAGTGTCTATATGAACAGCCTATAGGACTGGGGATTGTAGCGTAGCCCAGATTGGAGTAGCCTCGGAAACCCAGACGTTTTTATTTCCAGGGAGAAAAGAAAAAGTCTGGAACCGAGTCCACTTCAATTCGGCATAGAGTAGCGCAAACGTTGATCACTCTCTGCTGATTTCTGATCGTCTAGACGTTTGTTAAATTGACGCACACCCGTACACACACACACACACACACACACACACACACACACACACACACACACACACACACACACACACACACTCCTCTCTCTCTGTCGCTCAAATTAATTAGTCTCATGTCGCCCAGCTGCGACTAGATTCTCCCAGCGGATCCTGCCGGGAGCTGCCTATGCCATAGAAAGCATAGACCCCAGGCTAAGATTGGAGTTATTTTCGTTGACTTACATTTTCTTGGTGTAATTTCAACTGTGCGTCCTGGCCGAGCAGGGAGGCATGCCTGCTGTCCTCTGTCTCAATGTACCCAGACCAGGGGGGCAGTCAGACAGATATTTTGTGAAGCCACTAAGGAAATGAAAGTTCATATAATGGCCTGTTGTGGCGCTGTCATTGGGCCCAAAAAACCCCATAGAAGTCCATGTATTTGGGCCCAACTTCACCTAGACTGTATTACCTTAATAAACATGGTCATGAATACTTTCTGCTTCCAGTCACTAGTTTAAAGTCTCATTTCTAATGTCATAATATTCTTTTTGGAAAATTATGGTCCCATTTATTTAAAAAATGACCATAAAGTCGCGTATGTTCTGAGGGCCGTGGCTACCGTTACAGTCTATGATCGGGATTCCCCTCCCACTCGAGTCAAAATAAAAACCAACAGAGAAGAAGGGGGGAAGTCCCGCCTCGTTGTCTGGGCCAGCCAGTTCCCGTACGCTCCCCACAACTCGGTTATTCTCGTGCCAGTTCCCTTTGCGGATCATCATTGCTAATTGCTAATTTAATTTAAACAAATCAAAAGCAAACTCATCTTCTTCTACGCAACAGTGAACAGTCTGTTCTTCTATACGGCGCCTTGGATAAAGGCGCTATATAAATGCACCATTTACCATTTTACGGCAGTGAATGCTGGACCCTGAAGCCAACCCTGCAGAAGTATCTTGAAGGGTGCTACACCAGAATGTTGCATGCAGGAGGCTACTTAACATCAGAAATGTTTTACATTTCACCAACAAGACTCTTTATGAGGGAATACCAAAGGTGAGCCAAAATAGCAGGCAGGAGAATGAGACTAGCAGGACACTGCCAAAGACATCCAAGGACTGCCAGCCAGCAAATTGGTGTTGTGGGAACCAACACACAGGCATCAATCACAAGGATTCAAGGACGTCCCACACTAACATATGTGGATGTGGATGGAGAACAACGCAGGAGTACCAACGTGCTGGCCAGATGTATGGAGAACCGGGATGACTGGAAGCGACGATAGAGGGCTCGTCTGAGGACCACCAGAGATAGAAGTAGAGGCATACTCACTTGTGTCAGATGCAAGTCACAGGATGCAACACAGTCAGACATTGATGTCCTAAATAATTGGTGGTGTCTATTTAAAAGCCTGCCAGGTTTAAACTGTTAATAAGGTGACATCATGCACAGAGTTCACTCGCTTTGATCTCTTGACACAACTCTGACCAACTCTGCAGCAGTTATGCCACTTAAAGGTCCTATGACACGCCCCGGAAATATCATTGATGATTATATCCCCCGCCAAATCTTTTAGTTTGTCACTGTGTCTTTTGTTTGTGTCAACATCCACTCTCTTTTGCCCTTTCCCCATAATAAACCCTATCCACGGCTTCGGCTGGAGTTCACTCATTTTCAACAACTCAAGTCGAGATTGTGTGACCGGCACAAATTCACATGCTTATATGTATAGCGTTTAACTCTTTGAAAGATTCAAGTCAAATCAATGTAGTTGATTTGACTTGAATAATGCCGTTTTTGAATGATTTATTGAAAATGTAACTGAGTTGATAAAATGTTCAGTTTTTGTGTTGGAAGCCATTTAAAGTTATGCCCGTTTGAAGTTTTTTTTCCAAATAACTTTTTTTCTGCAGGGCGTACATACCCATGCCATATCTCATTTTAAAGGGTGAGTTGTCTAGATCAATAAAAAAAAAAAGTTTCTCACATGTTCCACTGTAGATATTTTGCCATCTAAAGTTGCGATTCTTGCATATTTAATTTGCTGCGGTTTTCCTTCACACTGGCTTGTGTGAAGCACAGCAAGGAAACGAAGCAGGGAATTTCATCAATGTGTTCAATTAATAAAATACACAGTGGAAGCTATGGTGTTAAAAAATATACTTTGAGTAATATTTAGGACGTAAAGTGAGGGTAACGGATGTGTCGTTGGGGTGTGTGTGTGTGTGTGTGTGTCAGCCACTGTTATTTTGGGCACATAAACGAGGCACTGCGGAGACAGGAGCGCAACATTTACCCGAAGTTTACAATAGCTACTCCCGAAGTTTACTATAGCTACATCCGATCACCATATAGCATACAATTATTATGCATATGCCTACAGTTTATAAATCATGCTGAGCTAAACATGTGTGTTCATTTTTAAGTATTTATATTTAAACAAGATGAAGAAAGTCTCCACTCGGATCCCCACACACAGTGACAGCCCTCCATGTTTACGCACGACATGACATACAGAATATTCTGTACATTGCAGTGTTTTTTATGTTTCCTTCGAAATCAAGTGCGATTGGAAGCGAAGCGAAACCCCCGTTTTTTTGGTGGAGTAGAATGCGGTTCTTTGATGCGCAATAGGATTCGAATGAGCCTTCACGCCTGCCAAACGAAGCGCATTTTCTGACAATACGCAGCAGGATTCGTTTTAATCGCAGTAAAGCTTTCTGGTGTGAATGTCACCTAAAACTGCCAATAGCTCTGAATTGGAACATGATAGAAACTAAATTTATTTTGAATACAATTTAACATTTTAACGCACATTTTGATATATACCATGTTTACATAGTGTGTACCTTGTCTATTCATGCATGTATCTCAAAAACCTGTTGTGAAGAAACACAGCTTTGATAAACACATCCAAGGACATAGTTTTGATATGACTTGGTGCCCATGATATGTATCAAAATATAGACTTGAATGTATACTGTATTATAAAAAAAATAGTTCTTACCATCTACTATTACAGAGTAAATCACAGTTGAAACTCGCTTAGTCATATACAATAAACCTCACAATAGTGAACAAAAAAGCCATGACAGGTATAACTCTCATTGGAAAAGCGTCTCTTTGACTACTAACATAATAAAATTATAATACATAATTATTACAGAATGTGTGTGTGTGTAGACTAAATTAAAAAAACACCCAGCCACTGCCCCCCTGAAATGAATGAATGAATCCGGTTCAGTGTTGGTCTGTCGGAGCAACTCCGCAGTCTTGACTCTTCATCATCTTCATCATCTTTACACCAGTCATCCTCCTCCTCCTCCTCATCTGATGCCAGTTCTAAATATATAAAAATAAATAAACATTTAGCTGTAGTCAGTGCACACTACTATTAATTTTTTTTGTGTAACCTAATACATACACATTTTGCCAATCACATAGTAATCGTAGCCACTAGCCAACCGGTCATTCTTTATTGCCGTGGGTTATTTTTTACCCGGCTGCTAGCGATCAAATTAATGTATTGTACCGTGGCTTTATAGGCAAAATCATAACATGATCGCTACAAATAGATGCTTGTATAATTACCAGTTAGAATAGATCATGATAGAATATGGCGACGCGATGATGTTGGCCATCATAACACCATGCTGCTGGCTAGTGGCTGGGCCACAAGCCCGGTGGCTAGCCTGCTGGCTAAAGCCACGGTACAATACATTCATTTGATCAGATGTTTCTTTGTTAGCCCCGTTAGCCACTGATCGATCAATTCAATTCAATTCAAAGGGCTTTATTGGCATGAGAAAACATACGATCACTAGTAGTATAGGACACTTTCTAATACAACAAAATTACCTTTAGTGAGGGCATCGGGCATTTGGTGGGCATTTGGTGGTCGTCTTCACGGTACGGCTCAACCCCTCAGGACGGTTGGGAGAATAAGAAAAAAACGTGGCCCACGTGTAATCCGCGTGGATGGACGTTGCAGGAGATGGAAACAGGCTAACAGCAGCCGGCTGGGGACAGGCTAGTGGCTTTTGTTTTGTTACTGCGGCAGAGACGGCAAAACTGTCTCTCTGCCTAGTGTTCACTGGGGGGTGGGGGCAGTTTCTTTTTTTTTTAATATATTTTTTTATCCCACGATTTTGTAACCCATTTTTCACCCCCGGTGTCAATCATCCAATGTGATCCTGGGCTCTACACACCCTCCGCCAACCTGGGGAGAGCAACGGACTTAACTCATGCTTCCTTCATGCTTGAGTGTCCAAGTTGCTCCTTTACACCTGACAGGGGGGAGTTTCCCTGGTTGGACGTAGCGCGTGGAAGGAACTAGGGATGTCAGGGGTTAACCGGTTAACCGGTTAGCCGACCGTTAAGAAACATCCGGATATTTTTATCAGCTTTAACGGTTAATTTGCATAATAATAAATGCGTGTTCTGATCTTAAATCCCTTTATTTTAGATCGTTTTTAGTAATAGTACAACATAAACATTACAGAGACTGTAGTTGTCACTGTACAATACTTTAAAACAGTTGTCATGTTGCACACATGCCTAAAATTGCTATTTGCGCCGCCCAGCTTGTCGCACTCCAGGCTGCATGAACAGCGCTCGGGCTCTGTTTTCTGCCCCCTCAATGTCCCCGTTCTCTGTTGTACTTCAATGGCTAGTTGGCTACAAGTTACAACGGTAGCTTTGCGGTAGTCAAAATGTAAGCGAGTGACAGCGAGACGAGATGAACACATGTCGACCGTATCAATGCAGAGACCTACATTATTAAATCCATTATTGGCCATTTGGCCTGGAGGGAGAACGTTTACAGCCGCCGCTGCCCTCCTATCCGTCTCCACACTGGCACGGCTTACGGCTATCAAAAGTTAGCCATGTGCTATCGATGTTTGAGGGTTTTCTCGTCAGCGAAAAGTCAACAAACGGAACACGGTGACATGCATGCTGATCTTCCTTAATAATAAAAAAAAGGCTTAGCCCATGCGTCCAGTGGCTTTATAGGTATAGGTTGCTCGGATCTGGACTGGATTTATTTATGTTTTGTTGGACTAGAACCGGCGGACCTCTGTACTGTAGACGCGCAGATGCATGCATCATGCAGATGCGATGCGTTGTTTATTGATGATTAAGCCAGAAGCCTACAACAATTTATTTATATTGTTAAATGTTGCTTTTTTGTTTGTCTTTTATAAAAGGAGCATAAATAAATGTATGCCATTCGTCTACCAACTTTAATTATGTAGCCTATACATGCATATTACATTTGGGGTAGCCTATTAAAAAAAGAAAAAAATCAACCACTATCCGGTAATGAACCGGTTAATCCTAACGGTGAACCGGTTGGGAAACTATCCGTTACTGACATCCCTAGAAGGAACACGTTATTCCAACCAGTTCCTTTCCCCTCCATCAGGCGCCCCGGCTGGCCAGGGGGAGGCAGTTTAGAGACCAGGATTACTGCATGTTTTTGTGAGGGTGCCTACCCTAGGGGACACGGGGAGAACATGCAAACTCCACACAGAAAGGCCCTTTCGCCAACCCCGCCTTCGGGTATGGGCACTGATGACGCGGAGGAGGAAACACGCCGCCAGCACCCACAGCGCCCCGAGCGGGAATCGAACCCAGGACCTTCTAGCTGTGAGGCGACAGCACTACCAACTGTGCCACCGTGCCCCTCTGGTGGGGGCAGTTTCTATAGGAAAACATACACATGTGTCACGTGACACAGGATTTCTGGGTAATGTAGTTTGAATGTAAGGTCAGAAATTTAAACAGAGCTCCGGTCCGAATTAATCAAAACATATTAATAAAAAACGAGAACCACGCCAAATTGCGTCGTTCGCATCACACAAATTAATTACATCACACCTTTTCGCGTGGTTCCTTAGCTGCCTTCAGAGCAGCGTTCAAAAGCTACCCTCACAGCAGCAATGTAACATTTAACTATACATAACAATGTTAAATTGCTTCTTCTGAGGGCAGCTTTTGAATGCTGCTCTCAGGGCATGCAGCTTAAACACTATAGGCTACATAAAACCATATAAATTTGCTGCTCTGAGGGCAGCTTTTGAATTCTGCTCTGAGGGCAGCTTAAATGATACACCAATGTTAAATGTCCACTAGCTAAACAGATTTTCCAAGCAGCTCTAAGGTAAATATTTCACATTTAGCTTGAATCCAATCCAATCCTATTTGCACAGAGGATCATACACAGTTATTATACAAGGCTACATACATCATGTATGACGCACTCACTGATGCATTCATGCATGCACATAGTTTTTAGATGCCTGAACATAAGCATATTCATAATCTCTCCATTATATGCATCCATGCATGGCGAAACAGTATACAAACACACCTATATGCACACACTACAGAGGTTGAGCTAGCCAGGCTACCTTGGTAATTAACTTTGATCTTATTTTAGTGTTGTTATATCAAACAAGTCTCTCTGCTCCTGCTGTGATGTTACTCACTTCACACAGGATATTTTAATGTCACAACTCAATTAAGGCTTTCTCTTCATCATCTCTGTCTCTCATTTACATATGGTTATTGTGTGTGTGTGTGTGTGTGTGTGTGTGTGTGTGTGTGTGTGTGTGTGTGTGTGTGTGTGTGTGTGTGTGTGTGTGTGTGTGTGTGTGTGTGTGTGTGTGTCGCACGCATGCACGCACACACGCAGCCACACACACACACACACCCCAGGTTTATACTCGCACTACCAGAAACAAATGATACAGCAGAATAACACACTACAAAGACAACATGATAAAAGTCACATTTCCACTTAAGATATAATGCTTGCTGTGAATTTGATTTGCATTGTATGCACATACTATATGCTTTACACAATGCATGCCTTGCACGCGTGCGTGCGCACGCGCACACACACACACACACACACACACACACACACACACACACACACACACACACACACACACACACACACACACAGTGGTGAAGTTCTTCTGAGGTTGTGGTCAGTCTTTAATCTACGTGCCTGTCCCCTCCTCTGAATGATTGATTGGCTAATTAATTTTACCTCCTATACATTAACTTCCACCTGTACAATCACTAGTTGCAAAGGGGGAGTTTATTGAGTATCAATTTAGTGTTTGAGTGGTGCAACCACTCCTATAGACAGCTATGTGTGTGTCCCTACCTGTGTCCGAGCACGAAAATAGCGTTTTTTTCCTTCAGTTCCAAGTATTTTGTAGTTGCAGATATTGTGATATATCGTTGATGAAATTATATCTATAATATCGATATATAAAATATAGCAATATATTGAATATCGTGATATTATCCAGGCTACATTTCATGGGCCCCTTGGCCTTACATCAGTGCATGTTGACAGTCTCCATGTTCTGTTGAATCTGAGTTTGACATTCACTCTCTGAGGGCAGAGAGTGAAAACATTAATTACAGTACTGTAATTAATGTTACAGTTAATTCCTCACACATATGAGGAATTAATTTATTGGATTGAGTCGAAACAATGAGAGCTGAGGAGGGTTTAATTTTTTCAATACATTTAATTCCTGGATTTATGAAGTATTTACTATTTATACAACATTCCTTTGTGCAGGTTTAGGTCAGAAACACACAGGGAAGCAACACTCTGACTTAAGTTATGATTATTCAGCTTTTTAAACTTTAAAATTATAAGAGTGCACAGTAAAGAAAATACCCTGAGGTAACTGTTGAAACTGAGCATGATTATTTTCAGAAAGCTCATTAGCTGTGCCCATTGGCTATTGTCTTCCAAAGTTTGCAGGATTGGTCAGTTTTGAACAAAATGCCACAAATCATGGACACAGCATACTATTTCCGTGAAAATATGCACTTAAAATAATTCAAATCAGCCTCATGGTGGCTCTATAACAGGCCAATTCATGTTCTTAACTAGTGAGACGCCCGGTGGGCGAGAAGCGACCTTACAGATTACAATTCGGTATACTTTACCTCTATAATCATGTGTTCAACACAGATCTGTTTGATTTTACATAATATTACTCCTAAAAATGTTGTCCAAACATAAACGCTATTGTCCTGGTGGAGACCTGTGCTCTTTTTCTAGTTTGATCTGTTTTGAAATTAGTTTCGTATCAAGCATGATGAAACCACCATGAAACATGTTATTTGGAGGTCATGGTTTCGTGGATTCTTCTATCAGGAGATACAAAATGGCGTCTTATAATTAGTATAATTAGTATTAGTATAATAATTAATTTATGAGGACCCTTCTTTTCCTCTACACTTACAAGATCACAACCTCTTGCAATGTGACATATTGTGAAATTAGTGTATGAATGCTAGGTTTAGGTAAAATGTGTTTGCATGCTTTGGTAAACAGTATGAATGCTTTGGTAAACAGCATATGAATGCTAGGCTTTGGTAAACAATGTGAATGCTAAGTTTTGGTAAACAACATATGAACGCAGGGCATTGATAGCTGCTCCTCAATCTTTAGTATAACTATTACCAATGCTAAACACCTGATGACCTCTAATTGGAATCATCACGACAACTGCTAATTGGAATCGCCATGATGGCCACTAATTGGCAATAGGCTGACAGGCACTTGAGATAGAAGATGAACTACTCTGCCAAGAACTATAACAACCTCCCAGTCCCAGCGTTGCTAAGTAACAGCTGCTCTACTGTGTGTGTGTGTGTGTGTGTGTGTGTGTGTGTGTGTGTGTGTGTGTGTGTGTGTGTGTGTGTGTGTGTGTGTGTGTGCGCGATCATTGGTGTCACCCTTTAGAATGCATTAGGAGAAGTGTGGGAGGCTCCTATCCCACATTGCCTTTGAATATTATTTATTTTGCAGATGGGTTCCCAGATTGGCGATGGCGACAAATAAAACAATTTTTAAAAGGATTTCATTGTGTAGTAAATACTGGACTATTGTCCGTTAAATTATGCCAGTGGCCAGTGCCTGTCCGCTTCCCCATATTCCATCCCCAGTGACTAAGGTCACATTCCCACCTAATACATCGGTAGGAAGTGTTGAATATGAGTCAATATGTTAATGCTTGTCTATTTCGCTCCTCACACAGAAACATTATTTAGTGTACTGTAAAATATTTTCTCCATTTTAAGCTTTCATTTGTGCCTCTTTCTTTCTACCTGCTCTGTCTCTCTCTCTCTCTCTCTCTCTCTCTCTCTCCCCCCCTCTCTCTATCTCCCTCTCTCTGAGTCTCTCTCCCCACCTCAGTGACCATCAGTGTTTGTGTTTGTGTT
The DNA here is from genome assembly GCF_964188405.1 of Protomyctophum parallelum. Classification (NCBI taxonomy): domain Eukaryota; kingdom Metazoa; phylum Chordata; class Actinopteri; order Myctophiformes; family Myctophidae; genus Protomyctophum; species Protomyctophum parallelum. The sequence continues at coordinate 27,460,133 of NC_139711.1, read as the reverse complement.
GTTTACCTCCAGAAAATAAACGATTATTCATGAAAGCAACGCTGAAAGCGGTTCATATTTGTCATGTCTGACTCGAGTCGTTTAATCTACATGAAAGACGAATCCATGGAACGGTCGATGTTAGTTGTGTTTCTTGAACTGAATAAATGACTTGCCATCAAATGGTGGAGGTTGGCTTGTAATGGACTACTGGCAGTGTGGTTGTGTATTCATAATGCAAGCATGGAAAGCTGTTCGTTAGCTGTTACGTTATCTCTAAAAACAGATTCAGAGATCCAAAGATGTTTCCCCCCGATTGCATTAGCTGAAGAGAAGCATTCTGATCACATACACACTTGGAACATTAGTGCTTATTTTGTGGAAATCAAACTTTATGGAGTAGAATAAATGTGTATGGCTCCTGCCCAGGAAAATTGGGTCTGTAATTATATCTAGCTGTCAATAGTCTAGTGCCTACAGTAGGTCTTGTTTACATCTTGAATATATATCCGTAATCCTTAAAAAATAAAATAAAATAATGTAATATTTTTTTAGAGGTAGAGCAAATGTCTTGCAATCTGGAGGTTCCTGGTTCAATCCCTGGCTCACCTGGCTGTATACAGTATGTCGAAGTGTCCTTGAGCAATAACAGCTAACTGATCCTGATGAGCAAGTAAGGTGTGTTGCATGATATCCTCTGCTGTGAATGTGTGAAATGTGAATCTTGGTTTTAACCACAACCCCCAGTCACCTGCTAACTAATTAATGAACACCAGTCACCTGCTAACTAATTAATTAATGAACACCAGTCCCCTGCTCACTAATTAATGAACACCAGTCACCTGCTATTCGTCTAATTAATGAACTCCAATCACCTGCTAATGTACCCTACAAACTGTGTGTGCTTTCACAGTTCTGTTTCTCATAATCACCTGGTAATTTCAAATTAATGATCCCTGAAAAACAGTGACACCCACTCCAGTGTGTGCGTGCGAGTTGAAAATTGATATTCATGAAGCTTAGAGTGAATCAACAGGCTGCCCTGAAGGACACAAAGCAGTCGACAGCAGGTCATTGTTTCACTTCAATAGTTGAGCATTATTGTCTCCACAGCCCGAAGGCATGGTGAGAGTATGTTTGTCTCCACAGGCCGAAGGCATGGTGAGAGTATGTTTGTCTCCACAGGCCGAAGGCATGGTGAGAGTATGTTTGTCTCCACAGCCCGAAGGCATGGGGAGAGTATGTTTGTCTCCACCAGGCCGAAGGCATGGTGAGAGTATGTTTGTCTCCACAGCCCGAAGACATGGTGAGAGTATGTTTGTCTCCACAGCCCGAAGACATGGGGAGAGTATATATTTGTCTCCACCAGGCCGAAGGCATGGTGAGAGTATGTTTGTCTCCACAGCCCGAAGGCATGGTGAGAGTATGTTTGTCTCCACAGCCCGAAGGCATGGTGAGAGTATGTTTGTCTCCACAGCCCGAAGACATGGGGAGAGTATATATTTGTCTCCACCAGGCCGAAGGCATGGTGAGAGTATGTTTGTCTCCACCAGTCCGAAGGCATGGTGAGAGTATGTTTGTCTCCACCAGTCCGAAGGCATGGTGAGAGTATATATTTGTCTCCACAGCCCGAAGGCATGGGGAGAGTATGTTTTGCACTCTGTCCGTGTGTGTGTGCGTGCGTCCGTCTGTCCGTCTGTCTGTGTACAGCTAATCTCCATCAAAGTTGGCCCGGTCGATGCCAAACTGTGCACACACACTCCCAAATGTTCCGCAACGTCCTGTTATTGCACCACCATAAGGCCGTTTTTTGCAAAACACATTTCTTCACTCGTACATATTTTATCCATACATCACGCAAATCTGTATATACTCACTCATGTGATCAACACAGACTGAGACCTGTCCGCTTCCCCATATTCCATCCCCAGTGACTAAGGTCACATTCCCACCTAATACATCGGTAGACTCGATGCGAATGGGCAGAGAAGTTGCCCCCCCCCCATCTCTCTCTCTCTCACTATACGCACGCAGCCACGCACTGTTCTTTTGGGCATGGAGGCACAGGACAGCGCGGAGCGCACTGATATAACAAACAGCAGCGCAAATTGTTTACAAGTGTATCGAGATGAAAGTCCCTACTCCCCAGTCCCCACACAGTGACAGCACTCCATGTTTACGGCACGCACAGACAGATAGACAGAATATTCTGTAGGCTATAATACACTGTAGTGTTTTTATGTGTTTTCTTAAGCAATTGATTAATGTACTCGTCCTCATTTCGATCAGGGCTTCAGTCTCCTCATTCGACGGGACATCTTTGCGCTGCGTAAAATATGCCTTCTCCGTCTCCAACTGTGTTCAGCTCCTCACCTGCCACATTGTTTGCTTAATTTCCTTTATTTACTGCGGATTGCATTCACACCTGCACCGAATCGTAATCAAGTGCGATTGGAAGCAAAGCGAAACCCCCGATTTTGCTCTGAGTAGAATGCGGTTCTTTGATACGCATTAGGATTCGAATGAGCCTTCACACCTGCCAAACAAGGTGCACTTTCTGAAAATGCGCAGCAGGATTCGTTTTAATCGCAGCAAAGCTTTCTGGTGTGAATGTCACCTAAGATTGCCTTTGAAATTTTGCAGGATTGAAACTTTTCACATCAGGCTCATGGTGGCACTATAACTGGCACATTCATGTTTTTACCTATAACTACACCGATCTGTGTAAAAAACGTTGACCTGCATTTTTCACACCTGCTCTTTATAGCGCCACCAGGAGGAATATGGAATATGGTGGGGAGAGAGAGAGAGCTCTTTCTCTAGAGAGAGAGAGAGATTAGAGGTGGATGAGGGAGACACTGTTATCAACACACTCAAATTCTTCTTTGTTATGTCTATAGATTATCAGCATAATGTAAGGAGAGGTGACAACTGTAGAGATTTTCTCTATGTGTCATTGATGTTATCACTGCTGTTTCTGCTTAGCTCTGTTCATGTGGCATTACGCTGCACCCTCACCATAAATACACAAGCCAAGAACAAAGCTGTTTCAAGATAACACTCCACTCCACTACTTTCCTGTAGTCACCAACAGGGATATACCAGGATCCTTCCCTGGCTGAGCCTTACTGTGAATGTGATCAGAGTCATTGTGTAGAGCAGCAACAAGGACACAATGTCCTGCTGGTGTTGGACATGAACCAGTGACAGGTGGGGGACAGATTGATGACTGCAGGTCCTAATTGGCAGCAGAACGCTGTTTCATTATCATAAGATGTGTGTGTGTATCCAGTGTCGCCTGATCAAAATGATGAAAATATGTTGAGTTGGAAAAGGAGCCAGCTGTGTTTCAAAAATAGAGGAGGGATCAACCCAAAATGCACATGTTCCAAAAATATAAAAAGCACATTTCAAATGTCAAGCAGCACAACATTATTCTGTTCCTCCGAGAGAGAGAGAGAGAGAGAGAGAGAGAGACACCTCGTGGTACATTAGCATATTTATTCAAGTTAAGGAAAACGCACACCTCCTCTCTGAGTCGCAATGAGTGAATCTCTGATTCACACTATGGTCCCGGGTGCGCACTCGGGACCACTTGGCAGATGTTGTGGTAGTGTGAATGATGCGTACCGTTCCCGGGAGCGGATCGCCCAACCGTCCCCGGGACCGCATGGGGGGAGGGTCTCTGGACCGTTGAAGTATATTCAGATACGGATCGTTCCAATGTGAATGCATGCGTACCTAAAGAAGGAAGTGGACTGTTTTTTTTAAAGAACGTGACATTAACCTCTAGTCGACGAGCCAAGCGTCAAAAAAAAAAAAACACAGCCGCTGCGCGATGCGTAACACCAGCGCATTTCTCAACGCCGCCCGTCTCCTGTTGAATCTGCTTATACGCGCAGCACCGCAGTATGCGCTGATCTTATTCTGCGGACTACACGTGGCTCTTGGGCTTTGCTTGGCACAGTTTCCAAAGTAAAACAAAATAATAATAATGCTAAAGTAGAATCCATAGCAAACTAATACACTGGAGCACAGAACTGACTAACAGTGAATAGCAGGCAGGCTGACAGTGAAGTAGTATAACGGCAAAAAGCCAAAGCAATGCAGTGTGTCTGGATTTATTTGAGACAATGTCGCAGAGTTGATGTTCAGTGTCCGGGCACGCCAGCCATCAAGCAAACCGCCATCTGGAGGTTTAAAGTGTGTTATGCAAGTGTACCCGGGTGCGCTGTTGAATCTCGGGCAATGTGAATCATAAATGGTAAATGGTGCATTTATATAGCGCCTTTATCCAAGGCGCTTTACATAGATTGTGCATTACATTCACCCATTCATACACCGATCGCGGCGGAAGCCATGCAAGGTACCAACCAGCACATCGGTAGCAATTTGGGGTTTAGTGTCTTGCCCAAGGACACTTCGACATGTAGACAGGAGGAGCCGGGATTCGAACCGCCGACCCATGGATCATTGGACGACCTGCTCTACCTCTTGAGCCACAGTCGCCACAGGCAACCGTATTCGGAAACGGTTCCAATGAAACAGATTCAGTCCGTCTCAGTGTGAATTGCCTATTAAGACATAATACTTCACCTTTTTCCATTTCATTTCTCTCTCTCTCTCTCTCTCTCTCTCTCTGTATGGTAACGGCTGCACAATCTATGACAAAATGTTTGACATAAATAAAGGAGTCTTAAAATGTCTGTCTGTCTTTATCTGTATCTGTCTCTAAGACATAATACTTCACCTTTTTCCATTTAATTTCATTCTCATTTCATTTTCATTCTCTCTCGCTCTCTCTCTCTCTCTCTCTCTCTCTCTCTCTCTCTCTCTCTCTCTCTCTCTCTCTCTCTCTCGGGGTGCTGAAGTAGGTTCATAGACTCTCCAGTCTACAGCCTGGCTTTAATGCGAACAAGCAGGGCGGGATCATCCATAGGCCGTAGGGGGCAAGTGTACCGGGGCACCAGCCAAGAAGGGCACAAAAATTAATACATAATAAATTCTGGTGAAAGTTACAAGGCGACGACTTCAACTTGAGGTCACCCTGGTGCACCACATAGTGTTCATTTGAGCCTGTGAAGAATGCAAATTATTGTTGTTCCAAATGACGGCAGTGTGCAAACTGTGCAGGCATTCATAGTGAGTAACGTCTGCTATCATTTAGATCATTTGTCCACTCATCCGTTGCCACCAGGCTGGACAAATCTTTGAAAATCGTCTCCATGTGTTTGAAAATGAATGGAGGAGAGCACCAAGCAGCCCTCCATCCTCCCAGTTTCCATCTCACTCTCACACATTTAAATTATTTCTCACTGATTCAATATGAACCTGCAGGTATAAACAATAACGAGCAGAAAAATAATGCATTCTTTCAGTGTCACTAATCCCTGTGACTGCTGTGCTGACATTGACACGCTAACTAATCCACCTGCTAAATACCCAGGAAGCTGTAAGACTATAATGGCAGTAATTACACATGATCTAGCCTACTAATCAACACATAATGTGATTAATAATCATAGACATCTGCTGTCACACTCATTTAACAAAACACCTTTTCTCTCATTTGTCCTTCCATTTGTCATGTTCACACAGCAATCCAACGTCACGTCACAGTAGCACCGACACGTTGGTGTCACCTCATTTCCGTGGCATGTATTCATAAATGATGCACAGAGTTGGCAGTGGCTGACAGATATGTTTGTAATTCCAGCCTCAGTGTTTATTGTGTTAAATGTGGTGCTGATGTAACCGCAGAGAACACATTATCCCATGGTTACATGGGTACTGCTGATGTTTTCACTGTTGGGTAACATATGGGTGTCAATCCACCCGTTTCGACTGTTATCAATCGACAAGACAGCAGTGATCACTTAGGATCAGTACGATTGTTTTCGATCCCCCCCCCCCCCCCCCCCCCCCCCAGAGAGGACGTATAGGGCCTCCTCCACCCAGCCCAAATCACACCTTGGAAAGCATGAGTGTCTATTTCAAACAAAGTGTTTTTTGACTGGGGGGTCATATTTTGACAACAGGAATTGCCTGTCATGATTTGTCAGGATGTATTAGGATGTTGATCAGGATGTATTAGGATGTTGATATTCATTCATCAGCCAACACTCCCCACTCACAGGTAGTACCCCCCATATTTTGACAGCAGGAATTGCCTGTCATAATTTGACCCCCCAGTATCAGGATGTATTAGGATGTTGATAAATACGGCAGGATTAAGGTGGGCGAACATGCGTTAATATTGGGACCACGCTGAGACATGCTTGTGGTTATGTTTAGGTGAGGGTATGAGGAGGCTTGTCATTTTCATTAGGCAGTAGACCAAAACGACCGGATTAAGGTTGTCGTACATGCGTTAATATTGGGACCGGGCTGCCTCGCATGTGCAGTAGACCGATGAGATCGGTTAACGTGTTATCAATGGCAATCACAGCCAGTAGGCTCCACACTACATGCAGTAGGTCCGATCGGCTAGATAAGATTGGCGTAATAAGTAACCTACTGGAAATTATCAGTTGATTTTTGGTCGAAACTCCTCATCAATCATGACATTGCATCAGCTGATGGCTGGAAGGTGTGTGTGTGTGTGTGTGTGTGTGCATATACTGAATATATACATACCTTTTGAGTGGCGCAACATGTGGCTTTGTGTGTGCCCCCGTGACGTCACTTGGCAGCCACGTCTATGGACTTTTTACGGAACTTTTTATTCTGAATGAACTTTTTAGGCCACTGTCGGCCTAAAAAGCGGTGTATGATGACCCAGTGACTTCATTCATCATACATGTCATCAGGATATAAGGTGCCACTCACTTAACATGAGTGTGATTTGTATACTGGAGATACATGGCTTTTGTCCTAATGCTTTGACGGCATAGAGTGTCAGAGGAATCAAACTACTACTTTGACGGCATAGAGTGTCAGCGGAATCAAACTACTGCTTTGACGGCATAGAGTGTCAGCGGAATCAAACTACTGCTTTGACGGCATAGAGTGTCAGCGGAATCAAACTACTGCTTTGACGGCATAGTGTGTCAGAGGAATCAAACGACTGCTTTGACGGCATAGTGTGTCAGAGGAATCAAACTACTGCTTTGACGGCATAGTGTGTCAGAGGAATCAAACTACTGCTTTGACGGCATAGTGTCAGAGGAATCAAACTACTGCTTTGACGGCATAGAGTCAGAGGAATCAAACTACTGCTTTGACGGCATAGAGTCAGAGGAATCAAACTACTGCTTTGACGGCATAGTGTCAGAGGAATCAAACTACTGCTTTGACGGCATAGAGTGTCAGAGGAATCAAACTACTGCTTTGACGGCATAGTGTGTCAGAGGAATCAAACTACTGCTTTGACGGCATAGAGTGTCAGAGGAATCAAACTACTGCTTTGACGGCATAGTGTGTCAGAGGAATCAAACTACTGCTTTGACGGCATAGAGTCAGAGGAATCAAACTACTGCTTTGACGGCATAGTGTCAGAAGAATCAAACTACTGCCTTTCATCTGTCTGGTCAATCTATCTGGTCAAATTATGGGTGTGTCCAAAATTACAAAATATCTTGGGCATATCATAACAGATACCTTAGAGGATGACAAGGACATGTTTAGACAGAGGAGAATGCTTTATGTACAAGCCAACATGTTGGTCCGTAAATTTCACCATAGTACTACGGATGTTAAGGTAAACCTCTTTAGAGCTTATTGCACCCCTCTCTACACAGCCCCACTGTGTGTAAAGTACAAGAAGGAGAGCTTCGTATCCTGTTAAAAAAAACCCAAGGAGCACTAGAGCCAGTGGGCTTTTCTGTTCATTGGGACTCACTACTTTCATGGCTCTGTTGAGGAACTTGACATTTAAATTCATGAGCAGGCTGGATCGCTCACTGAATGGACTCATTGGTCAGTTGACAGAACCAGGCCGTAGTTCTGTAAGGTACACTTCTACCATCAGAGGACACTGGCATGAGTGCCTCGCCTAGAGGCCCAAGTAACCTCTGGGGCTGGGTAAATGTACTGTATTTTTATTTAATTTTATTTGTATTCTCGTATTTGTGATGTACTGTCTTACCTTGTGGGCCACGAGCCTGTAATAAAGTTTATATATACTGCTTTGACGGCATAGTGTCAGAGGAATCAAACTACTGCTTTGACGGCATAGTGTCAGAGGAATCAAACTACTGCTTTGACGGCATAGTGTCAGAGGAATCAAACTACTGCTTTGACGGCATAGTGTCAGAGGAATCAAACTACTGCTTTGACGGCATAGTGTCAGAGGAATCAAACTACTGCTTTGACGGCATAGAGTGTCAGAGGAATCAAACTACTGCTTTGACGGCATAGAGTGTCAGAGGAATCAAACTACTGCTTTGACGGCATAGAGTCAGAGGAATCAAACCTGCACAGACAGTGCATTTCAGAGCTACACAGTGATCCCTCTTGGAACAGCGGTGACAGGGCAGAGGCAGCAACGTGTTGGGACTTAAATCATGACACACACAGATCACATTGATTCTCACTGCTCCCCCACCCCCTCTCTCCCCTGTGTGCGAGCGTGTGTGCGTGCGTGCGTGTGTGTGTGTAGCGTACATGCGCGTGTGTGAAAGCATATCCGTTTAAGTGTGGGTGGTAGTATAAACTTGGCTGTGTTCTCTCTCTCTCTCTCTCTCTCTCTCTCTCTCTCTCTCTCTCTCTCTCTATTTATCTCCTACTATGACAGTACTTATCAACAGAGCAGAACTCTATTTTCAGCTCCAGAGTCTCTGCATGGTTTGCCACGGGGCTGCGACAGCGCGGCATGATGCCACAGAGACATGGCAGGGATTGGCAGGCGGTGAAATGATGATCAGTTTATCATGTCTTTGTGGTGATGATTCTCCTTGGAGGGAACTCTGCTAACACAAACCCTGCTTCATAGTAGTTCATACACAGCTAGAAAGACACTGACAATCAGCTGAATGGAAGTGACAGAGAACCCAGCTATTATTAATTTCTTTGTTGAATTACATGAGTGCATTTAAAAAAGCCCCAGAATTATACACGTGCATAATTATTAGAATTAGATACAAACATGTGTATGTGATTCCAACAGTTATGTGCATAGTGCATCTATTTAACAATGGGCCACCAAGCAGTAACTCTACCCACTGTGTTGCTGTCCATGGTGCTGTAATGGCACCACCACTGACTAGAGCTAATTATCTCTCTCTCTCTCTCTATCTCTCTCTCTCTCTCTCTCTCTCTCTCTCTCTCTCTCTCTCTCTCTCTCTCTCTCTCTCTCTCTCTCTCTTTCTGTTTCTGTTTGTTAAAAGAAAACAGCTGCACACATGGCTCTAGTCCAATTATTTGACTGTAACCATGGTAACAACACAGGTACTCAGCTGTAACTAAATGTAACTGTAACAAAATGTACTATAGTCTCTACCCATAGTCAGTCCAGGGCTGTACTAGTCTCTACCCATAGTCAGTCCAGGGCTATCTGTGTCAGGACCCAGAGGTGCATTGGATCCAAATGCGGAAACTTTAACGGCGATTGTACTCAAATAATAATAATGCAAAACAATGTACACCTCACAGTCCGAAATATACAGTCCACTCGTGTTTTGTTTCTGCTTTCTATACTGTATCTCAAGCACCATGTAAATATGGAGATATTTTGTATTTTAAAATTTTCTTGTTTGATCTCCTTTCATTTCATTTTTGATAAATTAGCGTTAATCCAGAGTTAAAGAAATATATGATTTACCTTATTTTAGCTCCGCTGCTAGCCACTGCTAGCGTCCATGTAAGAAACAGCCAAAATCCCTGCGTGCACGCATGTGCACACCTGCACGCTGTCTACATATTATATTGACATCATGGCTCATAATGGGATGAAGTACCACGATCAGAGCCTAATAAAACAATGATTGCATCACTTCTGTGGCCCTCAGCAGAGCCGAGGGTATGAGTACTTTCAGTTCAGGCACAACAACAAGAGCCCTTCTCTGCTCATGTTGCACATTTAGCTGCATGGCACTCACCACCTTCCACCCCCTGGCGTCAAAAAATGTAAACACTCCATGGCCGGGTGGGAGGGGTCATCCTGCTGTTGCAGAGGTCATACCAATTTTTCTTTTGCCAACGGCTGATTCGGTCTGGTTTATTAACCAGGCTAGAGGTCATATACATAGACCATGATCAGATGTCAGAGAACATACTTTGGATAAAGATCAAATTCGGACAAGTTTGCTGCATGAAGTTTGCTGCTGAATTATAAGGGCGTTTGTCATGAGCAGGTTGTAATGGACAGAGCTTGTGAGCAGATGCATTATTTGTAATAATCAAGTCTGTGATCATTGGTCTATCGGTGCCATTTGTCTGTCGGCTCTTTAATCCAAAGTGCCATTGATCTCACTGTAATTTAGTACTATCCCTAACCTTCCCCCTAACCAAATATTTTTCAGACTATTGGTGTTTTAGAATAATGGGCTGTTGGACCAATAGGCGGGCCTGTGACATCCATTCACATAACACCAGAGCCTACAGTAGATTATCAAATGTGTGTTTGTTTTGTACAGAGCCTCCCTATGGCTCCCTGCCTCTCTGCCACTGTGATTCAGAAAGAGAGAGAACAAACATTGGTGTTGAGGGATGTATAGACAGAGATGCAGTTTATTCATTCACCACTTTGTTGAGAGCAGCTCCCTTAGGAAGACATTTGTAAAATCCTGGAATCAGTTTAGAGACAGCTATATTGACTTTATTTTTTTGCAACTCAGTTTCCCTGATGGCATCATGTGTACTTACTCACAAACCTCCTTCTGATGCAGACAGGTCACGTGTGTGTATTGTACACGGCTGGGATTATCAAATGCACATTTTCCATCATAAGGACTGTATAGTGATTTGATATATTAGAAAGGTTTCCTCCTGGGACTACATGGCTTCTTCTCTAAAGATCCATTACAGGTACAAAATAAAATACATACATATGTTATGTTGGCTACTGTAGGTGACAGACAGGCTCCCTCTGGGAGAGGTGAAAAAAGACTCAACACATACTGCATGTCCCTACTGATAAGAACATACTGTGGTGTACTGTATATGGGGTGCATTCTTTCTTTCTTTCTTTCTCACCTTTATTTATACTCGGAAATACAATTGAGGGCAAGCCCTCATTTTCAACGTAGCCGAGTTTACAACACACAAAATACAGTCACAAAACAATACATCAAACACAACATTATAAATCAGGGTAAATTACAAAGGAACTTTATACAGAACAACCATCAGTAAAATAAATCAATTGAAGCAGGAGCAATCACGGTGAAAAATATTCTGGAGCATTCCTTTGAACTGACCGAAGGATGGCAGGGATGTGCATAATGGTTAGATATACCAACAGTCATTAGTCAGACAAACCCGTGCTGCCGGGTAAAAGCCACCCATGCTGTGGGTTAAAAATCACCCATGCTGCGGGTTAGAAATCACCTGTGGCTACCTATTATCAATAGCATCAAATTCTGATCAATTCCATCCAATTGATCAATTCCTACCTCTGCTACAAGCAATATTACACTGTTTCAATGCAATTTATCAAAGGAAGCTTTTCCTCAGAGTGTTTTGAATCTCCGCTCGCATCCCCAACTCAAACCCAGCTGCTGGTAAATGTTGCACCAAAAGCCCTGAACGCACCGCTTCTCTGTTCCTCACTCCAAAATGAGAATGCTGCAGTTCTGTTGAGAAACTCTTGTTCAATGGGTTGAAAAATGTTCCTGCTACTACAGTTTTATTTTGTGTGCTTGTTATTGGACTAAATATTGAAGGAGCTTTGGGTCAACACGGGTCAAGGATCTGTACTGGAGCAGCCCTGGATGCTGACTAGAGCTCAAATCATGACAAATTCTACAGTCTTCTGAAAACTTACACTATATTGATTTACACAAACTTTGCTGAAGTTTTGTATTTGCATTTTGTCTCATGTGTCTCAAGGAAAATGCATAGAAACCAATCACTTATTCGAGCATGGCGAATATTTCACTCAAAATAAAATGCCAACTTATATCTCTCTCTCTCTCTCTCTCTCTCTCTCTCTCCCTCCCTTTCTCGTTCATTAATCTTCAGGAATGGGAATGAGCATCCTCCAGGCTTTGATGTGTTGTCAGGGGTTATTCTGGGTCTATCTCTGGATTAAGAATGAAATACAGGAGGCCAGCTTTGCTCAATCGCTCTCAAACAAACTCCCTGTAAGCTCTGGTTTTAGTCACTGACACCAACACAAGCACAAAGGAATCCGGCCCATCAATACAACCACACTATTAGTCTCTTGTCAGCAGAATATACTTCAGCCATCTCATCTTCTCTCTCTGCCTTGTATTGCTATCTCTTTCTTTTCTGCACAAGAGGAAATAAATTGATTCTGCAACAGTGCACAGTGCCAACGTTATGTCTGACCACAAGCGCTTTCTTTTTTCACTTTCTTTCCATTGTTCTGTTTTCCTGTTTGCTCAGGGTGAAGGTGATGGAAGACAAAGAGATGGCTGGCTGCAATACTTGTCACACTATGTCCATTTACAATGACTCTGTAAACAGCTTTCACTGATCTTTCCGGTTCTTCAACTTCGATCCAGTGTTCAAGCTGTAAACCAGGCCTTGGATAAAGGTGCTATATAAATGCACCATTTAAACCAGGGTCCTGCAGAGAAAAAAAAACCTCATCAAGCAATCAAATGTTCACATGTCTCCCCCCTTCTTTGCTCCGGCGTGACAACCCAACAGTGGGCCCTGGGCGGCACAGGGTGGTCACAGTGGGCCCTCAGCCACCCACTTTTATTTTAGCGATGGGCCCCAAATGACTCTGCTCCACAGTTATGCCCCTGCTACTCCCTCCATTAGCTCCTGCACAGAGTACAAAACACTGATGTTGCCTACAAAGCAACAAAAGGTATGGTACCCCCCATTATCTTCAAATCCTGATCCAACTGTACAAGCCCTCCCGTTCACACAGTCAGAACCTTCCCTAAAACATCCGGGAAAATGCTCCACACGTCCCAGACTCTTTATTTTTTCTATATATATATTTTTTTTTCTATTTTTCTTACCTTGTGTTTACCTAGCGTAATGTAAATTGCTCTGGATTAGGACCATCTGCTAAATGTCTAAATTGTAAATTGATTGATTGCTGTAGGACCTACAGCATACAAGTTTCACATTTTATATTTGTTTGTTTTGTTTCTCATAATCAACCAATCGTTAACCAGGTTTATATTAATTAGTTAGGTGGGAAATTGTAAGTTGGTGATAAAATGACATTTGGCAAAGATGACCTTATGACCTAAATTGATAATCAACCTCGGGCCACGGAGAATTCCAACATTTTCAAGGTGGCCCGCCAGTTTACAAAATGTCTGCAACTGGACCTGGACATTTTGGACTAGATCACTTTGCTGGGGCTCAAAAGCTTTGATTTCCCCCTCATTTTGATATAAGATAATATGTTCTGGAGGTTTTTCTTCCAACTAAATAGCATTAGGTTCCAATGCGTGAATCTATTCTACGTCCGAGCATAGACATGGTAACACCCCGCCTGCCTCTGATTGCCCTACCGACACTGCCCGTCTTGCCCCCATTGTCTCACCAGACTGTCCTCCGAGAATGACAGCTTGGCATGCTTGACAGGCTGCAGCCTTGTAACTAACTTATAACTTTTATTTTTATAGAAGAGGCAAAAATGAATGTTTATGCCGTTTGCTTTGATTTAATAATTGATTGAACACGTACGTTGTACTATGATTTGTTTTCCTCCATGCTGTGTATTTGCCATGGAAGTACGACGGTCCTTGAGGCATCTTGTCCACCCTGGACACCTCGCCCACTACCGGCGTCTGGTTTTTACAGCTATTGTTTTTTCCGATCTGAGAATTCCACACTTTGACAACAATGTCATGAGTAATACAGTCGAAGGCTGCGACGTCTTAAACAATCACGTCCTCTTCACCAATCGCCTCCACATTGTCGCCGAAAGAGTTCGTTTTGACCTTCATTAATTATGTTACGGGCTATTTCCCCTGGACCAAGGTGGTCCATTTGTTACTATTTTGAAAATCATTTTAATATAGTTCAACTAGCCGATCTACAGCTACACGTTGTGTCTGTGAGCTTGTAGGTCAGCTATTTGAACTATTTTAAAGGGTTTTTTTAAATAGTAAAAAATGGCAAATAAGTTTAAGGATAAGTAATAAGGGGGATAAGGGGTGGCACAAGATATAGCCCCATATGTCAAGAATTTCCTTGGGATTAACTGAGAAAAGTTTGGTTCACCAAATTAATATTGATTGTTAGGCCTATAGGTTTTTCCCCTGTCTACAGATTCTACTGGAATATCTTCCTAGGTTAATTTCAAAACACTCAAACTATATGAATTTCACATGACTGTACTGCGGGCCATTAATAATACATTTTAAGAAGGAAGCCTTAGATTGTATAAAATCTGCCCTCGTGCCATGACTTTAGACCCGTAAGAGTCCATTTTGCATTCAATCTGTAGACCTTCTGAGTTACAGACATTTAAGGGTCCCTTAAGGGTGAACACGGTTTAGTTCAAATGATCTGTCTTTCTGTCTGTAAGCCTACAATTCACATGCATGAGGCGAAACAGTGAAATAGAGAGAGCTGACTCTTAGTGCATGTGTGTGTGTGGGTGTGTGTGTGTGTGTGTGTGTGTGTGTGTGTGTGTGTGTGTGTGTGTGTGTGTGTGTGTGTGTGTGTGTGTGTGTGTGCGTGCGTGCGCACGTGCATTACATCATTCCTGCACATGCACCTCAACCACATTACGTCTCCCTGATGACGTCACATCCTGTCAAAGTCCTCCATAACATATCAGTTACTGTCAGTTCCAATGAGAACATCTTGTTGATGTTAACACTGATTCTGCTGTGGTTCCATACCTGTGTACTCACACTTCTAGGTAATAAGACTGAGAATCCATCAGGCTCCACAGAGATGAATAAATGTGCTTTTAATACTTAGAGTTCCAATATGAAACATTGAGTCATGCACTATGTATGGATAAGTGCAAGTGTAGAAGAAGAGATGGTGAATACTAGATGGTCTGTTTACACAGGGGAGAGAGAGAAAGAGAGAGAGAGTTATAAAGAAGCAGTGGAAGTTCCGAATGGTGTAGGAAGAGAGACAGATGGGGGTGTTAGAGGAGGTGGTAAATTGATGTCATTGGTATTGCCGTATTGGTCGACACCCTAGGGAGACAGGTCTTATTAATATTCTACTGCATAGAGGCCAGGGTTCCATTTCCTGCAGTGGTGCAGCTCTGACACCCTCCAACAAACACACCAGTGGTGGTGAATAGGAACCTGACAGGAGACGGTTAAACATGTGTTGTTGCGTTGCGTTTTGTTGTGAGTTTGTAACTGGTCCTGATTGATCTGTTTAGAGCACTGGTTCCCAAACACTGGGTCAGAACCCATTTGTGGGTCAAGGACCATCTTTTATGGGTCACAACATGAGTAAAAATCTACTTTTCATATATATATATTGCTGTCCAACGATTCAATATTTTAATCACGATTAATTGTATGATTTATCTGCACAATTCATCGCAAATAAGTAATTTGTTTTTATCTGTTCACAATGTGCCTAGAGGGATATGTAATGTTTCAAGTCTTGTATTAACATGGGAGTGGAAAAATATGCTGGCTTTTTATGAAAGTACGTTATTTGTTTTATTGTAAATCAATTAAAAACACAAAATAAACCATAATTGTACTGCATTAAACAGGCTGCAGCAGATGAGCATTAATTGTTAAATGTGCAGATACCCTGTCTAATTCCAGTGGCTTTGTGAAACCGCTTCCCATGCGGCAGCATCTCAAACAGACTGCGGTTGGGATGGCTTGAATCCTTCATGATTCATCGAGCTTTGCTCACACAGCGTTCATCGTACAGGGCTTGGATGGTGGGAGAGCACATCTGCTGATGCGTTCGGCTGTCCACACAATACAACTCTCTGCAATGCTTTGCGGTTTAGGTCAGTGCAGTTGCCATACCAGGCGCCTGTTTCACGAAACTTGGATTAACTAATCCAGGATTTAGGCCAAAGCCAGGCTTTTTAAATCCTGATCTTTACAGCCTGGTTTATTCCGTTCCACTAAAGCCAAGCGAGGCTCAGAATTGGTGGATTTGGCGAGCCGGGATCAGCAAGCCTGGCTTAATAGACAGTCTGGCTTTTTGTCTCTAGACCCATTCTGTAGAACACAGATTTACTGATCCTTCTTCTTCATGGGGTATTAAGGCAGTTTGCATCCTTAATAGTTGCATTACAGCCCCCTTCTGTATATCTCATTATCTTTACTAATCTATTCAAGACTTACTGATACAAGGACTTAAGCTTCTAAAATAAATACTGCTGCTGTAATTAAAGAGAGAACATACTCTCAATAGTGGATAGACTGAATGATTAACTACCATAAAAATATAGTTTACATTTTACCACTACTATTAACTTAAAACAGAATTCTTAATATTGTAAGCATAATGATATTGTCGCATTGTGATATTTGGCCATAACTCCCTCCTCTGAGGGAGCTACCTTTGGGGAAGGGGGTTGTTGTCCAGACAGGGGCCAGACTGGTGAGGGTCATGGGTTCATGTAGCATGCCAAAGTTTGTGCTATTGCCATTGAGAATGCATTGGGCGTTTAAGTTAAATAACTCAGAAACTACAAAACATTTCAAAGTAAAAAGTTCCAGCATGTGTCTCCACAGTAAGCTGAATTTGACAAAGTGTGAATGGAGTTTCTAGGTGAAAGTGATTTTTTGAAGTGCCACTATCTGCCTATAAATGTCTCAAATTTGAAAGCACTATATTTCTAAAACTATGAAACATTTCAAAGATTCCTTTTCAGGCACACATGTCCACCGTAGGATGAACCTAAATAGGTTTGAATGGGGTTTCTAGGTGTAAGTATGTAGGACTAGTAGTGGGTGAAATGTTACAATGGTAATATGTTGTAAAACAATGAGTAATGGTGATATTTAGTGGTTTTCACTTTTACAAAGAATAATAATAATAATTTAATATAATAATTCTTCTTAACCGTGCACTGCACTTGCACGACAGCAAACCTATACATGGGGAACATTCACCAAAAGCAGTGCTTAAATTAGTCCTTTAATGCAGACCGATACAAATAAGGCAACATAAACCCATAATAATTGAATAAATCTGGAAAACATCATTGGTTTGTGATCAGTTTGACTGCTTAATGAACAGTAAAGACATCAGGATTAGGTTAAACCTGGCTGTTAGCCTGGTCCGGAGCAGGCTAAGTCCAAAGCATTAGTTTCCATGGTAACTAATGTAGCATCACTTTCATGAAACCGAATCAAGCCTCAACATATCCAGGTTAACTGGTTAAATTAATCTGGCAAGATCAACCAGCTTTCATGAAACCGGTTAATCACTGATCCAGGATATATTAAGCCAGGATATGTGTTAAAGCCCGGCTTAATCTCTAATCCAAGTTTCGTGGAACGGGCCCCAGGCCATCCAGGTTCATCATTGAGATGATTTGACACTCAACTTGACCTACTTGTAAAAGACAAAGTACTGTTGAGAAGAATAAGTTTATATTTAGATATTTAGTTGTTACAATTTACAATTTTGGCATTAGCAGATGCTCTTAATCGAGAGTGACATGCAGTAAGCAAGAACAAGAAACATGGTAATACATCAAAACATAAAAAATAGTCAACATGAATCATACGTAAGCTTAAGAACCTAAGAACCTAAATAACCTGTTGTTGAACAAGAAGGTTTCAGTGTATGACCATTGACTATTGAGATGAATGTAGGTTTATATTTAGATTTCAGTATAGTATATGCATAAGACTTTGTCTACTACTAAAGGCCGGTTTCAATAGTAATTGTAACTAATAAATATCAATCAAATGTCAATAGCAAACCATCCTATCATAATGTAGCTTGACCATTTTACACTCTGATAGTTAAATTAACTCTGAAATCTTATCTCTGCCAGGCAGGTAAATAAATGCCAGAGGTTGGACAAAATTGGATTATCTTGTTTCTCAACTGATTCTGACAGAAGATTTGCCAGGATAAAAAAATCTACCCTATTCCGCTCACTGCTAAAACCCTAAATTTGCCTTAATCCAAGATGGCCCTATTGATAACCTATTAAGGCAATATTTTCTAAATTTCATTATGCTTTAAAGTAGCATGTGACGTGTCAAACTAAGGGTTTTTCATGATTCTTAATCCATTCCAAGCATTAGTTTTGCATGAAAAACACTCGACCATAGCCATCATCACAAATGTGGCTATGGCTGAATTTAATCCTGAATAACCCCTAGTTTGACATGTCACATGGGTAGATTTTTAATCCTGGCTAGTAGACCTAATGTCCTGTCAGAATCAATTGAGAAACAAAATAATCCAATTTTGTCCAAACTGAGTGGATTTTTCCCTTTATTTACTGGACTCTGTCTGTCTGTCGCTAAATGCCAGAACTTTAAGTCTTGAACAATATGTTGTTCAATGGAAATTATTTATTGGATTGTGAAGCAGATCCAATTATATGATATATAGCCTACACAGTATGCAAGCATGTGTGGAAGCATGCGTGCAAGCTTGCGTGTCTGTATGCGTGTGTGCGTGCATGGACAATGGACATGTATTTGCCTGAACGATTGGCTATAAATAATGTTTTCCAATGAATGCAGCTGCTGTGTTACTCTGCTGCTAGCAGTCAATCTCTAACCAATCAGTTTATCTCCACTTTCCACATTAGAGAGGCGGAATTGGTCTCTCTGTGGATTTGGTCTCTCATTTCATCCTCTGTCTGATCTCCCCAGCTGAGCGTCTCTCTATCTGTCTCTCCCTCCATCTCCACATCAGTAATAGTCTAATCATTCCCTGACGTGAATGAAATCCCAAACTATGAAACTAAAGGATGAGATTCTCCCCCTAGATGTTAGTTTGATACGACTGGCTGGGTGTTGATGAGACCCTGAGGCTGAATGTCATTTAGCAATTACCACCTAGTAGGGGAAAAAACATGCTTTATCTGAGAATCTGCTTTGGAGTGATTGGAGTGGAGATATACAGCCTCAGCAATTAAGAGTTAATATCCAGTTCAGTTTCCTGATCTATTCAAATAATACATCACCCAACAAGATGTGTGTCAGATTAGTATGTGCGTGCGTGCGTGCGTGCGTGCGAGCGACCACTTTTAGTTTTGCCAAAAAAAATGAGGGTTTTATCTCTGGCGCCTGTCAACACGATTTGTCCCCAATTCACCAGAAAAAGTAGCTAGATTTCTCGCCAGAAGCTTTTCACTAATTCAGTCGCTAGGGGGTCTGGAAAGAAGCTAAATATGGCGACAAATCCGCTAAGTTGGCAACACTGTATGTGAGTGAGGTTGCAGTTGCGGGGTTCGGTACTGGATTCTGGTGTTATAGTTCAGCAGAAGCAGTATGGAGATCAGAGAGAGAGAGAGAGAGGGGGGGGGGGGGGGGGGGGGGGGGTTATTTTCCAGCACAGTGGAAACAGGGCATCCAGACAGCTTCTACAGTCCAACAGTTCTGCAGTAGGAGAGACAGTCAATACATATAGCAAAGAAATCTCTGGTGCAAGAAGGAGGCACATAGTATCACAACAACAGCTCACAGTGAGACATTATTATTCCACCTGCATGGTTGACTTCAGTGCCAGTGCTGGTTTCTGCTGTTCCTTGTCACCCCTCTGAAGGCTTCTTGGACTCACGTTGGTCTAAGAAAATGTGACATCACCACCTGCCTGGAGAAAAGAGGCAGGTGCACACGTGCTACTTGGAAAAATGCTAAGCGTCGAGCCCTGTGTGCGAGTGCGTGTGCGCATCAGTGATTGAGGAGGTGTCCATGCTACGTCTATAGCTGTCAGGCCTCTCTCATCATTCATGGTTAGACATCACTTTACACAGACCAGCAGTTGATGCAGACTTATTGCCTCGTGTTCTGTGTCCCATGTGTCTGTGTGTATGTATGGACTATATGAACAGTTGTACTCAGGGGTGTTTTCGTAAAATAAAAAAAGATTGGGACCCTTATGGTGTCTAGCTACGATTTCTTCTTGTTGCCTGGTTCAACTAATTTCCCCATGGGGGTTATTTTTAAAGAAGTATAGATGTTTTTTGGTAGTTTTTATTGCTGTTTCTGTCCTGAAATAGTCAAGATGTGCTTGAATCTTAAAAATAACCACTTAATGTATTCCTTGCGTCCAAATCAAAAAGGGTTCAAAATAATCCCCATGGGGCATTAGTTGACACAGGCAACAAGAATAAATCGTAACTACTGTAGTAGACACCATAAGGGTCCCAAAAAAAACATGTTACGAAAACATGTCATTTTGGTGCTGTCGGAGCTTCTAAACTGCCCTACTAGTTAAGTTAATTAGACATATTTATATGTGTGTGATTGTACAGTATGTCCTGCATAAGTGTGTGTGTGTGTGTGTGTGTGTGTGTGTGTGTGTGTGTGTGTGTGTGTGTGTGTGTGTGTGTGTGTGTGTGTGTGTGTGTGTGTGTGTGTGTGTGTGTGTGTGTGTGTGTGTGCGCGTGCTGTGCATGCGTTCAGACCCACCTGTCTAAATTGAAGGCAGTTTTTCACTATCTCACATCTGTTCATCTATAGTTCACACATTGAACCATCTGCCTCCTCCTTTCACCTTCAAACAGCAGACAATGTATAGCTATTGTAATGACTGTATAATATTTACTACTGGGCATGAACTCATTAACACCTATTAAGTGAGCGTGTGTGGCCAGGACCCCAGCATTGTTCCATCCACTCATCACTGTAGTATAATACATATTGCACTCTGTTCCTGGCTGTCACAAGGTGTTAGAAACAATCCCTATTTAAGCCCAAACCATACCAGTTGCAACTCAATTAAACTAGTCACAATCACAACTATAGTCGCGACTCGCAACTCCTTGCAAATAAATGTTTTAAGGTCAACAACCACCAATGCAACTCCTTGCAACTGCCATTGGGGACAATGGTTACAAGTAGTTGCAGGTAGTTGCATGTTGCAAGGAGTTGCATGATGAATCATTGGTGTGAGTTGGGGTTATACAAACAGTAAGGTACTTTCAACACTCACCAGTCAGTCACTAGCTGTGCTCTTGACTTTAATTAAATTTAGACGATCAGCGTGCTAACAATGTAATATTGTTGCAGAAAAAGGCAGACGTCAGGTGTGCTACAGCAGGCCTAGTTCCCCGAGCAATAGACAACTCATTTATTTTTCCATCAATATTTAATACTAGATGCAAACATTTTGAAACGTTAGTAATTTAATGGCAAGTATCTTATTAAATTGCTCTGCGCGCAGCCAGTGCACCTTCGCACAGCAGAACCTAAATTAGGTTTGAGATAGCCTACAGCTGCGCGATCAATAAGCCGTGATCATAGGAAGCACAAGCACTCCCTCTGCGACTGGAGGTTTGTGGGACAAATGCTTTGAGAATCACTAGTATTGTTGTTGACACAACATAAACCTAGGTATACAAATAATTTCAAGAGCGAGAGTCGAGAGATCACAGTAAACATCCACTCTAAACCTTCTCATTCCACACTGGGAGGAAAACAGCATCTGGAAGTTTGATGGGATGCATTTTTACATGTCGGTGCTGTGACCACTTTTACATTGCATCTAAACATTGCATCTAATCGGTTTATTTTGCTCCTGTTCTGCGTGCGCATACAGGTTCTTATCAGTGTGACGGAAATATATATATATATATATATATATATAATAGCCTATTAATTATTTAGTAGAGTTCTCTAACAGGCCCGAAAATTAAGGCCCGGCCCTACCTGGCCGGGCCCACACCAAATCCTGTACACTCAAGACACTTGGAGCTGACCTGTTCCATATGTTCCATATGTTGATCTGACCTCATTACACTCAAGACACGCTCGATTTATGGCCAGTACAGAATTAATTCTATATGCTGATCTGACCCCCCATGCCAAAGAGTCAACCTTCGCCCAGCAGTCTGCCGTCACCCAGGCGGATGCGTGACGGGCGAGGTAGTATGTGACATGTCACATGCTACATAAAGCATAATGAAATTTAGAACATTTTGCCTTATATTGGTTGTTGATGGTACCCCAACATTTAGCAGCTGTCAAAGATTCCACGGGTGGTTGAATAGAAACCAATTAGTAGACAGTAGACACCCTTACAAACACATTGGTGAAGAAAATTCTTGGAAAGAAATTAATTCCCAGAATGTATTAATATCCCCTGACTGTCTAGTGAGGTCAACCAAGCACAATGTCGGTTTATGTGGATGACTTGATCCAAACACAGAGTGAAGGCAGCTTGAGAGCATCATGGAGGATGAATTTACAGGAGGAAGTGCTGTGAATTGTTTAGAGTGCAGTGTTAATGGATGGAAGTGAATCACTGATGACATGACACACACTCACTGCTGAGTCTTTACCACCTTGCTTATTATGAAACCCGTGCGTGCGCGCGCGCGTGTGTGTGTGCGTGCACGATCATTAGTGTCACCATTTATAATGCATTAGGAGGAGAAGTGTGGGATGCTCCTGTGCCACCTTGCCTTGAAAAATTACTTGTGGGTGCAGATGTGTGTGTGGCAGCCATGAACTCTATCACGCACGCGCGCGTGCACACACACACACACACACACACACACACACACACACACACACACACACACACACACACACACACACACACACACACACACACACACACACAGAGAGAGAGAGAGTGTAAAGTATCTCATTAGGCCAGTTTGGTATAGAAGGTGCAGCCAGCTGCATCATAAGATGGAAAGCAGAGAGAGAGAGACACAGCTGAACAATAATGAAAAGATAGATGATAGATGCAAGGCAGGCAGACGGACAGCTACAAAATATACAAAACTACAAACGACAGCGTATTACTCACTGAGTCTCAAATCCCTCAAAATCAAATACTGTTTCACAGCATACAAGACTGCAGATCTCACACACCATTGCATAATGTATGATAGACAACTTCAATGGCCATCTTTACATACAACAAGACACATGCACTGGCTTCAATTTGTATTCAAATGTATTTATTCAAGTTACAGTATACCTTAAACGCTATTTAGAAGTTCATTCCTTCAACACAACATACCAGACACTCCACTCAGGTTTGCTTTACTCCTTTGGTTAGTATTGAATTTGGTGAAACACGCCTTTTCTTGTTAACTTCATTGTTATGTCTCTTGTGTACTTTTATTTTGTAGTTTTGTTCCTAGTGTTTCCTGTCTGCCTTGTTTGCTGTCACCTGCCTTCTCTCACCTCCCTGTACTAGTGTCACCTGTGTTGTGTTTGCCTGTTAGCCTGTTAGCCTGTTGATTGTCAGTTGTGTTCACCTGTGTCCTGTTTTCCCCCTAGAGCTAAATTCCAATACCCAAAATCTCGGCCACTCGCTCACTCCCACTCGGTTACTCCCACTCGGTCACTCAGGGTCATTCCAGCGTGACCCGGAAATGGTTCACGTTCCAATTGTTAAAGTGCTCCATCGAGGAGGAGAGTGGAGTCGAGTGGAGGAGCCGAGTGGGCTCTCCGAGACCGCATAGAGCGAGTGTACATCAGGTGCAGGCTCGGTGGGGTATTTTGTCTCCTCGCAGCGGATTTCCGCATCACGTGTACATGTTTTTTTCCTTCTCCAATGACATAAGTCCGCCTCATCCACATGTGGCACAGAAAACACTGCTTGAAACCCGATACTATGCAACCCCCCCCCCCCCCCCCCCCCCCCATCCACTAGCTGCCGGCCGGCTGAGTCGCTGACACACACATGCACGCAGTGCGTGCATGCACACACACACACTAAAAAGCTTTGCTGTTTGTTGATGAGAGACATTTTTGCTGAATGAATAGAGCTTCAGAATGATAAAGTAGCCTATCTAGCCTACCTATGTTAAAGTGAAAGGACCACAACAAGCCACTGGCTTTATTGCGTTGTGTGATATAAGCATAATAAAAGTAGGATATATAAATTAGGCCGGCTATATTGTGCACACCTCAAAAGCTATAGTTAATTTATCTCTGTGCATGCCTGAATGCACAGACTGCTATGAATGACGGTGACAAAAATGTATTTATTTATATGTGGACTGAACTGAATATGTAAGTCAGAGAGACTATACTACCTAATTTCTGTTATAGTGTCCGTTATTTGCAAAGACCGTCGGAGGATTTATACGTGTGCGCATCCTGGCGCTTATTCACTATTTCAGGAATAAATAGCCTTGCCTTGCACATGTTACCAATACATACACATTGGCCTTGGTTACATGCATGATGAATCGTCTATTCTGTAGAGTGTACGGCTCTGTTCGGAGTTCCAGTGATCCAGCAAAAGAAAATCACAAAAAAAAACAAAAAAAACAGAGAAGATAAATACAAATTTAAAAAGGAAAACATTTGCTACATGCAACAGATACATGTAATTATTATACTATTTATTTATGATGATGGTAGTACCAACATTAATAATAATAGTAATAGTAATAGTAGGCTAATAGTAATAGTAGGCTAATAGTAATAGTAATAATTATTATTATTAATAATTATTATTATTATAATATACTATATTATATAATATACAATATTGAATATACATTACTATTCATTTATTGCTTCAATGACCTTTGCTTTATATAGTTTCTTGAATGTTTTTATTGAGCTGGACATTTTAAGTTCATTATCTATAGTGAGTTCCACATATTTACTCCAATGACTGATATGCATCTACGTTTGGTGTTGGTCCTTGCCTTAATTGGCTTGAATATGGCGGTTCCCCTGAGTTCGTAATTGCCCTCTCTTGGCTTGAACAACTCCTGCATGCAGCTTGGAGTGTTTTATTGTAGGCCTTGCTTGTACATTATTGCAGTGGAGTTGAGGTTGACTATATCTTGTAATTTCAATGTGCGGTTTTCTATGAATAGCGGATTGGTTGGTGTGTAGTAATCTGACAGATTGACAATTCTTTTTTTTTTTTTTTTAGTATATAAATGGGATGTAATATTATTTTGTATGTATTCCCCCAGACTTCCACACAGTATGTCAAATATGGTAGCAGTAATGATCTGCACAGTGTTTTCTTTTTAGAATATCAATATGTGGTTTCCAAGTGAGTTTGCTATCAATGATCATACCTAGAAATTTTGTTTGATTTGTTTGCTCTAGCTCAATGTCGTTTATGGTTAATTTTATTGGAGAATTCATGTTTGTATTGAATTTTGTTTATTTATGTCAAACCACTTTTTTAAGGTTTTTATGTCATCAAAAATAACTGACTGTGACAAAATGTTCTTCCATCTAAACCCTGAGAAAACATTGGTTACACATTGACTATAAGAGTGATTCCCGTTGGGAATGAGGGACAATAAGGGGGGAAAAGAATAAAAGCGACAACAAGGCATCTACATATTTACACATGATAGCATACCCAAACATTATGTCAGTTTATAAATAAGGTGCATTCGAGCATATAGCTGCGGTTTATGACATTAGTGCAAAACTGCAAGGGGAGAGAGAGAGAGAGAGAGAGAGATCACACAGGACAACACTGACACAATCATGATTGCTACACACGCACACAATGTACCCCTATGGCTTGTGTATATAGGAGTCTTCTCTGCATGGAATCAAATCATATTTTGTAATGCTAATCTTTTCATTCTGATGGCTTTTGTTTGCACTGTAGCAAAGTGCTGTTACTTACAGTGGCTGACTGCATGTGTCAAGGAAAAACAAAGAATACCAAAGATCAAAATGATGCTTGTTTCTGTACTCATTTATCATTCAAAAAAAGTGTGTTGCTGTCAGTGTCAGGTTGTCATCAATACCTACAAGCTGAATCCCCTCACCCGTTTGTTATACTTTCATAGAGTTTATCTCCTGCTGTGTTGTTTACATCCTTTTAACAGCAGTAAAAACACTTGCCCATTGATATGTTCATTCATAGATAGAAAGAAGCAGTAGGCCTACATTGAATTTAATGAAACAAGGTAATGACTCCAGCTTTGGAAACCACCATCATTATATTCTTTATACAGTATATAGCCTATTCGTCACTGTGTGTGTGTGTGCATGTGTGCCTGCCTGCCTGCCTCCCTCCCTCCCTCCCTCCCTCCCTCTTTCCTGCCTGCCCTTCTTCCTTCCTTCCTTCCTTCCTTCCCGCATTCCCGCCCTCCCTCCCTCCCTCCCTCCCTGCCTGCCTTCCTTCCTTCCTTCCTTCCTTCCTTCCTTCCTTCCTTCCTTCCATTCTTCCTTCCTTGAGAATAGTCTGACAGATTGTCATGAAGCTAGGACGGAACATGGGTCAGCCTGTTGATTCACAGGGGTCACAAGGTCAAACATTATGAGAACACTGAGCAGTCAGCAGGTCAATGTTTCACTTCAATAGTTGAGCATCATTCCACCTTGTTGACTTGGCTGCTGTTCAGTTGAATGGTTGACTCAGGCTAATAATGTGACATATGTCTGGGGAGGATGATGAGGTTAGAAAGGGGGAAATTAGAAAAATAAACTAAGCAAAGTTTCTACTGTCAATGTTATATGCATGAATGTTCCCTGACTCACTGTCACTTGATGTTCCTGTCCAACACTGTCTATTAATGCAGTGATGACATCATGTTTTCTGGGTTCATATTCTCCATAGGCTATGCCTGCAGACAGAGAGGCCTATACAGCTGTCTGACTCTGTACACTGGTTGTCTCAACACACACATACCAGTTCTCTGGTCAGGAACAGCTTACACACACTGGCTGTCTCCCTGCACATCTCTCTCTCTCTCTCTCTCTCTCTCTCTCTCTCTCTCTCTCTCTCTCTCTCCAATGACTAATCATGCAGAACTTTGACTTAGCGCATCGAGGGAGTTTGAATGAAAGGAAGCAGTAGCTCACGTACTCCTGCTGATCCAATAAAAATGTTCAATGGAATCACTGTTTCCCTCTCAGCTTTCCAACTGTCTGTCTCTCCTGTGCTGTATTTATTTTTGTCTTGTGTATTTTCAGCCTTGTGAAGGCTTTGTTTGGGGGAGTAAATTGGAGCGTTTTGCTTTCACTGGCACTGCAGTTTGTGTGAACAAATGAAATGACTCACTGAGAAGAATAGAAAAATGACATGTGTGACCCTGTTGCAGGCGTGAGGGTTGATTGACAGCAAGTGAGAGGCAGAGTGGTATTTTTGGTTCAGTGAGCTAGAAGGATTTCACCGCTCTGCCAGAGGGACTATGCAGGCTTTTGGAAAACACTGCGTGTTTGACTTGATCCTGATTGCCAGGAATGAAGTTTGAAGTAAGAAAATGTAGTTGGCGTCCATACCAAGCAGGCTGAATTAATTTCAGCTCATGCCTCCCTCCAGTCGCTGCAATTCCTTGCTCTGACTGAGACCTGGATTACCGGTATACCACCCATGCTGACCTCCATGTTTCCTAAAATCACCCACACACCTCGGGCCTAGCCTGGGAAGCATTTCTTTTCGGGTTTATGATCTGGTCGGGAGTGTCATGTTATAGTCACTGATTTGTAGTCATCAGGCAGAAAACCACAAACCGGAATCAGAAGTACCCAAAATTCCCCGTGATCAAGGGCATATTTCTTCTTCTTTTTTTTCGAGGTAGAAAGCCTGGTGATGTGAGTCCCAAACAGTCCCAAACAGGGCCTAGGCCTGTGAGTATAGATAGATAGTACAGACAGACAGCAGTACACAGTCAGATGTATATTGTAGTAATCATAAAAATTACCCTAACCCTTACTGCACATTCAAAGCATTCTAAACAACAGTGCAGCAGGGTACCAATCAATATGTTTGTTTTTTTAGGTGAAGAAGAGTCTGACATTGATTCCCTTTTAAAGTAGGCCTATAAAGAGTAAGCCTCCTCTGCATTCAACACCAGCCCCTGCAATGCTCTCTCTCTCTCTGGACCAATAATCCATTGACATATACTGTAGGTCCCTGAGTGTAGGAGTTGCTTTTATCTTGATGCTGCCTGGAGTGAATGCAGGAGTTTAAAAAGGACAAGTTCACCTCAATGAGAGTCCCATCGCTCAGCAGTGTGTGAATGTTCCTGCAAAAATCCAAGAAAGAAAGAAAGAATACTTGTGGTTTTGAGGACAACTGCTTTGAATTGCTATTATTGTTTACACACAACTGAAACCAAGGATTATATATTCCAATGGTGAGAGATAAAAATCCTAAGCATTCTTCCTCCACACTGGGAGAAAAACGGCATCTGAAACTTTGATGGCGAATTTTTACACAAGAGTGCAGTGAGCAGTTTTCCATTTCATCTTTTGAGCGGTTGGGTTCATATGGTGCTGGCCTGCGTGCGCATACTGGATCTTATCGGTGTGATGTGGTCTGATAAGGGGTCTATTCCTACCTCTGATAGTACACTGTGCCAATGCAATTAATCGCAGGAAGCTTTTCCTCTGTGTGTTTTGAAACCTAGCTCATGTCAAATCCAGCTGCTGTTAAATGTTGCACCGCTTCTCCTTTCTTACCGATGTCTAGATTCAGTCCAAAATGAGAATGCTGCAGTTGTTGAGAAACTCTTGTTTAATGGGTTGAAAGATGTTCTAGCTAATTCAGTTATATTTTGTGATTGTTATTGGACTAAATATCGAAGGAGCTTTGGGTCAAGACGGGCAAAATCGGTACTGGAGCAGCACTGGATGCTGACTGAAGCTCACATCAGGACAAATACAAATTCTACTGTCTGCTGAAATCTATACACTATGTTGATTTACACAAAACCTTGCTGAAGTTTTGAAGGCCTATTTGCATTTTGTCTCATGTGGTGTTTCAAGTAATAATAGAAACCAGTCAACCCACTTCTGCCGTTTTGTATCAGTGTGTCTTGATGTCTCTCTCTCTCCCTCCCTCTCTCTCGTCCATATGTATTCATCTTCAGGAGTGGAAATGAGCATCCTCCGGGCTTTGATCTGTTATCAAGGGTAATTATTGGTAATTATTTCACTTCTTGGGTATAAGAAGTGAAATACAGGAGGCCAGCTTGGCTCAATCGCTCTCAGACAAACTCCCTGTAAGCTCTGGTTTTAGTCACTGACACTGACACCAACACAAGCACAAAGGAATCCGGCCCATCAATACAGCCAGCAACTGCCTCTGTGTCTCCTGTCAGAGAAGAAGAATAGATGGCTGAAGTATATTCTTCTCTCTCTGCCGTGCTATCTCTTCATCTTTTTCTGCACAAGGGGTAACAGTGCACTGTGCCAACTTTCTGTCGGACCACATATACAAGCCCTTTCTATTTTCACTTTATTTTCCCTTGTTCTGTTTTCCTAGCTGTTTGCTCAGGGGGAAGCTGATGGAAGACAAACAGTTGGCTGGCTGCAATATTTCTTGACAGGAAGTAGCTCATAACATGTCTACGGTGGATTTTTATGAAAAAAACACTTTGCAGATAGAAATAATTCAAGCTTGTCCGGGCGGAAACGAAGGACTCAGAACACAATAGTTCTGCCTTAGAGAATTTTGGGTCCTACCTAAACTACTGCATTGACACAGAGGCAGTTATAGCGGACCCCCACAGATGATAATAATAATAATAATAATAATGCAGCTGGTAATGTTGTTGTTTTATAAATACACACCTTACCCTCTCCCTTCCCTTTGGTTCTCACAGTCTGCACCCCTCCCTCTTTCCCACCCTCATTTTCAAACTGTTTCTACTGTCCCCTCGTCTTCTCTCAGCAGGGCCCTGAAGGTCGCACCAATGCACGTACATACACAGCACAGAAGACAGAATGTGACTGTCAGGTGTGTTAGTCAATATATTTCAGTAAGTACAGTGAGTCTGACATTGACATAGATGAGTGACATAGATTTTTTCACATGAAGTCAGATCAACATGAAGCTACAGTACAATGTGTTATTACACCTCATCTAGGGTTAGGATTAGCCCCTATAGAGCGTCGCAGTCCCGTCCCCTCGAGAGACCCGGAAAATAAATCCCTGTTCATTTTCCTCATAGACTTTTCAGAAAGTATTTATTTAAAGACGTTTACGCCGCGGACAAAGCCAACTCTTGTCGTGACAAATCATGAAGAGTATACAATATTTTGGACCAAACAAAGAATTAGAAAGTAGAAAAAACGGCAGGTTACAACACTTTTTTGGTTGTTTTTCTTCTTTGTAATTATTCGTTTGGTCCAAAATATTGTGTGTGTTGTCATGATTTGTCACGACAAGAGTTGGCTTCGTACAACGCTTAAAAGGTCTTTAAATAAATAAGTTTTGAAATGTCTATAGGAAAAATGCATTGGGATTCATTTCCTGGGCCTGGCGTTGTCATGAAAGGGGGCTCTATAACCACCCCATATAGAATATATTTAAAATATGATTGGAATGAGTGTGTTGGTCAAACCTTGGCGTGTCAAAAGTGATTTTAAGCTTGTCAAACAGATTAACAATGTTGTTAAATCCATATTTTATCAGCTGAGGGCTTTATAGTCAAGTCTGCTGTAACCCTTTCTGATCTTGAACGTCTTATCCATGGTTTTATCTCTACCCAACTCGACCACTAGTCTAGTACTAAATGGTAAATGGTGCATTCATGTATAGGCCTTTATCCATGGCGCTTTACAGAGATTGTTCATTACATTCACCCATTCACACACACATTCACACACCGATGCCGGAGGAAACCATGCAAGGCACCAACCTGCACATCGGGAGAAATTAGGGGTTCAGAGTCTTGCTCAAGGACACTTTGACACTAACTCTGGAGATCCCAGGTTCGAAATGGGAACCTTGTGGTTCCCATCCGGTCACTCTACCCCTGAGCCACTGACACCTGTTATGCACTACTGTTATGCGTTACTACAAGTACTGTTATGCATTTCATGTTGGCGTTACCCAAGCCTGCTTAATTGTCACTCTGCTCCCTCTGCATTACAGGATCCAATTTAAGATTTGGATGTTTGTTTAAAGTCTTTAAATGGGATGGCACCATTGTGACCAGTCACTTCTTAGGGTCCTGAAAACAAAGCTGAAGTCCCGGGGTGATAGATCATTTTCCGTTGTAGCGCCCATATAGAGCTCCCCTTGTTAAAATCACATATGAAAAGTCACTTGTACTCCTTGGTGTTTGAACATTCTGACTAAGAGTTGCTGTTTCCACTAGGCATTATGCCTTTATCTTGCCCTGTTTATTGTGTGTTGTTGTTTTTGTGTACAGCACCTTGGTTCATCAATGTTGTTTTAAATGGATCAAATGGGTGAATGTGAAATACATTATGAAGTGCTTTGAACGGCACTACAATATGCAGTCCATTTATCTGGGATGGCAGAGGCTCAGGAGGTTTAGCGGCTGCTCTGGTATCAGAAGGTTCCCAGTTCAATTCTCACATTTCCCGGCTCCCCTTGAGTTAGTATCTGAGTGTCGTTTGAGAAAGACACTGAAAGCCAAATGAACAGGTTGGTGCCTTGAATGTTTCCTCTGCCGTCTGTGTGTGATCGTAATGTACATTGCAATGTGCTTCAAATAAAGGCACTATATAAATGCATCATTTAACAATCTGGGATCTACACAGTCCTGTGTGTGTGTGTGTGTGTGTGTGTGTGTGTGTGTGTGTGTGTGTGTGTGTGTGTGTGTGTGTGTGTGTGTGTGTGTGTGTGTGTGTGTGTGTGTGTGTGTGTGTGTGTGTGTGGGGCTGCGCAACAGTGACACTTGTTGGTGAACAAACGCTATTTCCGTGCTTTGACGGACCCAGCCAGGCAGGGACACACATTGCTAGGCAATGGAGTGGGTGCACCACTCAAAAAAACCCATCTAAATGCTGCTTAACTGTGTGAAGAGCAAGAGTTGGAAACTCATGTTGAGTTTGTGGCATGCGGGCAGAAGTATCCTTGAAGTTTGCAGTGTCCTATTCTGTCACCTTAAAACACTTTACGCTGCCTTTATTTTGACAGCTACCTGTCATGATAGATTAGTGGGTGGTGCCGGTTGAAAGGTTGAGCGTCAGTCGGGAGACAGTTACAAGCAGACGTGACTGTCTCTTGTTCACTGGAGTTGAAATCTTCGTTGTTTCAGGAAGAGCAGTGGAATAGAAGGCCTCACATCAGATTGTAAAGGCTACTGAACTGAACAAGAAACCCCATCAAGTGGGAAGTTGATTTCGTTTCAGTTTCACCTCCAGGGAGGAGGGTGAAGAGTAGCACTGCAGGTGCCTGGTTGATGTTGGACAGTGTAACAGAATATTCATCAGTGTCTAAGGAGCAGTTTTCACATCCGCTTCATTCATTAGCAGTAGCACAAGCTTAAGATAGATTGATCGATCGATCTGAGCATTGATAATAATTCCGACATCCCATTACTCTATGTGGCTTTGCATGCGGTTAGGGAAAGCATTAGTAATGCGGCGAAACATGTGTGCATGTGTGTGTTACATCAGTGTTTCATCATTCCAGCACACCCGAAGCCACGATACGTCTCCCTGATGACATCACTTCCTGTCAAGGTCCTCCATCACTGTCAGTTCCAATGAGGACACACGCACACTGATTGTATTACTGGACGACACTGAAAACGACTTTGGTTATACTCAGTGTAATTTTGAGAATAAATAAAACTTGAATGAATGAATGAATGAATGAATGAATGAATGAATGTACTATGTGTGACCAGGGCACTTAGGCCTGGAAACAGAATACGTCACCCTGGGAGTTTCACCCAGATAATATAATATAATATAACTTCCACATTTTGGACACCAAATGTGGTGGAATATATCATATGTGATTAACACACATGTGGAGGTGATTACATGCAACAGCTGTGATGATTGATTGTTGGCGATATCAAATAATTAAACAAATGCTGTATGGTTTCATTGGTTTGGGTGTCGGCTGACAAAATAACATAGCTTCAGCAACATTCCAAAACACATGTACCTCTCGTGAACCAGTTTGAACCCAGGAACAGGTTGTCTGTCTGTCAAACCACCTCCACCACGACGTCATGTCATGTCCATTTGAGCACAGGCAAGAAGAGCCTACACTACAGTACTGTAAGTGTTTGGGGATGTTGTTGAAGGCATTTATTAATTATGTAATATCTCCGACCAACAGTCAATGTGAGGCTAAGTGAGGCTAGCTTGGCTTGGTGGCTAATACCAACAGTAGAACACGTTTGCCTGATCAACTCGTCACTCTTGCCATGTTTTTACCCCTCTGTCCCTGGTTCCATGTATGTCCACATGTCTTCTTGTCAAGTACGTTTTGAGAACTAGCTGTTTTGACGTGAGGGAGGGGAGGCGGAGATCAGAGTCAGACCACACAAACAGCGAATAATAATAACGGCGCCGTCGATCCAGAGCCATTGAGTAGGAGAGTTGTGAGTTGTGACAAGTCAAAGATATAGAGATGGAAGATGGTGTACTGCAGTGACAGTCTACACACACCAACGTCACTGACAAGCAACCTTACGAACTACAGAGTACAGACTAGTAGCCAAGTAGTAGACAAGAAAATGTTGCCCAAAGTGGGCGGAGTTAAGCCGAAATCCTACCGAACTATGAACCGAACCTACTGAATCTACCGAACCACTATGCCCATTCACTATATAACTTTCCATTTATCCCAATTTTGTGAAGCTTATAGGAGGTTGTGGTCCACGAGGTCAAATGCTTTCTGAAAGTCAATAAAGCAACCAAAGGTGCAGGGTTTCCTTGACTTTAATCTATATACCACTGAGGTCACAGCAGAAATATGATCCAAGCATGCTCTTCCTTTCCTGAAACCATTTTGTTCTTCTTCCAGTTCGTCTACTGTAAGTCTGCTAAATGCCTAAATCGTGAATTGCGATTACACTATCAACAATGTATTCATTTGAATGTAGCTCCTGTGTTCCTCTGCTGCTAACCTCGAATCAGTTTAACTCCACTTTCCACATTAGCGTGTTGGAACTGGTCTCTCTGTGGATTTGGTCTCTCTCCCTCCATCTCCATCAACAGTCTAATCATTCCCTGACGTGAATGAAATCCAAACTATGAAACTATGGATGAGATTCTCCCTAGATGTTAGTTTGATACGACTGGCTGGGTGTTGAGACCCTGAGGCTGAATGTTATTTAGCGATTACCATCAGGCAGGAAAAAGCACGCTTCATCTGAGAACCTGCTGATTGGAGTGGAGATACCGTATACAGCTAGCCTCAGCAATTAAGAAATAAGCAGGACTGTTTCCAGATCTATTCAATAATAATACATCCCCCAAAAAGTGTGCGTGTGCGTGTGCGTGTGCGTGCGCGTGCGCGTGCGCGCGTGCATCAGGTTAAGCATAATGTTCCTCCAGACACACCTAGCTGCTTTTAATTACAGAACTACTCCGTTTAGACAGTGTATTATCCGTTGTAAATGTAATTGCTGTGTTGATGGTCTATCTGTAAATCCAATACACAACATGACTCACAACTCCAATAGCAGTCAGGTTGGTGTTCTTACTATAACCGCTCCAAACGGTTACATAACTCATCAGAGGTCAGAGTCACAGAATATTTTAATGTCACATTACCGGTTTACTCACTTCTTTACCCCCTGAATGTGACAATAAAGTTGCTATCAAACACTTTCCACATCACAGAGTTTTCTCTGGGATTCCTGAAAAGATAATAATATGTAAACGTGAGACAGAGATGCAAAGATGATGAAAAGAAAGTCTTGAGTCGTGGCATTCAAATTTCCTGTGTGAGCAATGAGCTGCACAGCAGGAGCAAAGAGACCACTTGTTTGATAACAACATTAAAATAAGATCAAAGTTAATTACCATGGTAATCTGGTAATCTGTGTGTGTGCGTGTGTGCGTGCATACTGCATGCGTGTGCATGTAGGTAGTATGGGGTCAGGGTGTAGTATGGTGTGTTTGCACCAATGCCAATATGTATTTGCATTTATGTATGTGCCGCAATGCATGGATGCATGATGAAGAGATTATGCATAATCTAAAGTGTGTGTGTGTGTGTGTGTGTGTGTGTGTGTGTGTGTGTGTGTGTGTGTGTGTGTGTGTGTGTGTGTGTGTGTGTGTGTGTGTGTGTGTGTATAATTACAGTGTCTGATCCTCTTTGCAAATAGGATGGAGGTTGGATTCAAGCAAACACACTGGTGTGATGTGCATGTGAAATATTTACCTTAGAGCTGCTGGGGGAAACCAATCACATCCGTTTAGCGGCAGAAATGTAAGGAGGTTTGCCAGTCGTTTGGAACATACTTCAAGGCCCTGTCCTTCCATCCACCTATACTCTTTTTTTAGTAGAGTCACAAAGAGATCTATTGTAGCCTACATTAAACGAAGCAACAATCTACAACTATTTGCATTAGGTTCCTCTGCTGCTGTATGCTGTATCCTATCCTATACAGCATAGGATCCGGAAACATTGCCTGCTGAATCGGTGATTCGCTGGAACAATCCACCCGAAAACAACTTTGTCAGAGCGTGTTTGACCTGGCGGGGATAATTGTATTTTGTAGATTTTACAGCATTTAAGACTTAAAGCAGGCACACTAGAAACCCCTATAGGCCATGCTTATCATTACACTCAACTGGACATTTTGGGAGGATGACATCTAAGTCATCCGACATCCAGTCACTAAAACCATTAGGGTCGATCTGAAAATCTGCCTGTGAGACTCATTTGTAATGTCTTTGTATGATTGACATTTTTGGGTTATCAATTAATTTATATATCACAGTTCTAACATATTTATACACATGAAATAGCCAGAAGCCCTACTGTATGCCAAGCACACTATTTTGTGTCATGGATGACTGAAACTAGCTTCCCTTCAGGCTACTGATGACCATACTGTAAACGAACAAACATCTTCTCATTTAGGTTGTATCATATGAAACATTTACAGGAAAGAAAACATAATCTAGAGTACTGGGGGGGGGGGGGGGGGGGGGGGGGGGAGAGAGAGAGAGGTGAGGGCATAGAGTGAAAAATAATTCATTGCAGTATGAGTGCAGTGAAGCTTGGCAAAGCTTCCGCGTGCGTCACAAAAGCCTCGAGATACAGACGCCCCAGAGCCGGAGGAATTCTTTTGCCATTTAGACGTCTATTAAACTACAAAAATGCTCAGTGGGTTCTATGTATGTGGCAACTGGCAAGCTGCCATGACACATGGATTTTAGGTATTTGGAGGTCAGGATTGGGAAAGAAAGCTTATGATGGCCGTATCTTCAGTTGACGTCTAATTGGTGACACCTGGTACCTCCGTTAACATTACAGTGTTTGTCTTCTATATTAAAGGACCTTTATTGATCCCGCAAGGAAAAATCAGTTAAAGGAAATTGAGAAGCACCACTCAAAAATGAATGCTGCAGGGACCATAGCGCCTGAGTATATTTTGGAACACACCTATTCAGAAACTGTATTTATGCTTTGTGAGTGAGAGTTAAGGAGATTATACCGGTAGATGTGATTAGTTGACACGCAGCTCAAGACCCAAAAGAGACATTTGCCCGGGACCCAAACAAGTGAAAACAGCAGACGTACAAGCTCATAGATCTGTTATTTTCACTATACTTTTTAAACATGTTTTGCAATTATTGATGGAAATGATTGGATTTTTTTCCCATTTAGAAATATGTCGGAATCCATTTAATTTATGAAAGGTTGTAATTTTATATATTGTTCTACAGCAAACTATTATGCTTATATGATTTTGGTTTACATTAGGATAAATCTGTGCAACTGTACAGACGAAACGGAAGTGGGGTGAGGAGGCTGCAGTTCTGCCTTGATCACTTGCTCATGATGTCCCTTTTTGAAACTAGCTCCTCGCCACTCGCCCTACACACTTCCACTCGGTTTGAGCATAGTATATAAATAATGGAAACGGCACCGGGTTTCCCCTCCCGTCTCTATTATTTATATATATGCTCAAACCAAGTGGAACTGTGTAGGGCGAGTCGCGAGGGGCTAGTTTCAAATAGGGGGTCTCCGTGTCTCCGTGCTCCAGACTGTATGACCGGAAACATTCGAAAATTGTGGGAGGCAACAGTTTGGCCATGCAAGACTACTGTGAATGTGATCGATTTTAATGTGATATATCCTCGTGTGTAGATCGAGAAGCAAGGAAGCTTAGAGAAGGAAAGGACATGGTCACGTGACTGGGCTGCGCCATGACACATTCATGGATGCTTTCATGGGAGCCAAACTACACCCGGATGTTCGGCAGAATGCACTGGAGTCAATGAGAGCTCAGTGACCTTCTCATGAACACTATTTCTGAATGACTGTAACCTTTTGTAAAGTAATCGCTTCTGGAAAATCACAGAACACATTGTCTGTTGTGTTGCTTTTCCATGTGTACACTGTGTAATTTTACAGAGGCCTATGGTATGATCTAACGAGCACAAAGTACCTTTCTGAACGTACCAAATATCGCGAGACCCACCGTTTCTTGTCTGGCAGCCAAATATCGCGATACCTCTGAGACAGAAACAATACCTGCTACTGTTTAGATCCTCAAATAAAATATACTGTGCACTCTGTCCACATCGAAAAGGGATTAGAAAACAATAACAACAAGACAGTGATAGGCCTATGTCTTCTTTTATATTCCTGATCCGATTATTATGACAATGGTCTCAATTGTTCAGAAATAATGTTTGTTATGAGCTGGTCCAGCCGGCTCCATTCACTGCCATGTATTCATTGAAACTCCGGTGCGAGTTTTGGCTCCCATGAAAGTGTCCATGAAAGTGTCCATGTCTTTTAATCCTTCTCTAAGCTTCCTTGTAGAGAAGCCGGCCAGAAGGCAACAATGTGCCCTTGAGCAAGGCATTGAACCCCTACCATGAAATGTTCTATGGGCAGGGTGTGGCTGTAAACAAGCATCTTGAGCTTAGTCCACTTCACTGGGTAAACAAAGAACTTTGCTTTCCTTTGCTTTATGTCCTGCTGGTGTTGGACATCGACCAGTGACAGGTGGGAGACAGATGCAGGACAGATTTCTATTTGGCAGCAGTTGGACTAAAAGTTGAGCTGCTTGTCATTGGTGTCAGGTGGTCTTTAAAAGCAGAACTACACAGGTCTCTACTTTCTGAATTGAATTGATTTGAATTGTTTGTTTGTTTTATTTATGTAGTTCAATAAGTCATCTCCCTCTCCATCACTCTTTTTTTTTGCTTCAGCTGCACAGATTACTTGGTTGTAAAATATTTCATAAACTGATACATTGACACACATTAAAGTGTTTTTGAAGTGTGTGTGTGTGTGTGTGTGTGTGTGTGTGTGTGTGTGTGTGTGTGTATATCAGCTTTTGTTAGAAATAAGAAGGGAAGAAAGCCCTCTAGTCCCCTTCAACGCCCTTCCCCTCAGCTTCTGAGATGATGCAGTAATACATGGGATTACACTACCCTCTGCTGGTCACAGGAGCACATTGCAGAGAACAATGTTCGTGAAATCGGACTTTTTGGTTCAATGTTTCGCGCCTGCGCTGCTGCTACTCAAATTATTAATTGTTTAAATTGGATGAGTAGGCTATATAGGCCTACCCTCATTTAAAAGGGTAAGATCGTAGGCCATTTCAGTATTGTTTTACAAAGTATTAATCAGTATTAATGTACAAAGCAAAGAATAATTTACTTAATATGGAACATTAAAAATGTATTTAAGGACAGAGAATGTGTGTATAATTTAAGGAGGAAAACATTATTTTGAGAAACGTTTTGTGCCTACAAATTTCATACATAGTCTGGATTACATTATGGTTCCACTTGAATTGTTTGTTTTATTTATGTCGGTCATTAAAACACATTTAGTGCCGGAAGTGCCTTCAAAATAGAAGCTCTGGGTGCCAGAGTTGTCTGATCGCTTTTACTTTGAAAGCCATGAAACAGGAAACACTTTCCTAAAAAAGTTGACTTTACAAAGAGACTTCAGATCCCCGATCATCTTAATATATTTTTTTACGCTCCAAAAAGAGTTCATATTTTGCGGGAGAGACGGATGAGGAGCAGAAATGAAGCGCCAGCATATCGATCCATTCATCACCACGGAGAGCGCCCTGGATTAGGAGATACGAGTCATTCTTTCCGCCGCGCTAACATGGGAGTCAATGACAAGCTAATAGTTGCACTGAGCGTTAGCATACGGCAAGCGAAAAGCGAAATGCCAAAATAATTTCTGAATATTCTTATCTCGCCCCGCGTCGCTAGGACGTCCTCACACGTCAAAGGTACTAATATTTCATGATCCTTATGACGTTCTCAGACGTCCTATGTCTTAATTGTGTTAAGCCATCTCCCTGACCCTCTCCATCACTCTTCGAATTTTGCTTCAGCTGCACAGATTACTTGTCCTTGTTATATATATTAAAATAGCATAATTAAACACGACTTTAAGCTACTAACCAAACCAGAGAAGTATGGAGAAGAAAAGCAGGCAGAGAGAGATGACGGTCTCATCGTGTTACGGTGTTGTATTCATTCATCAAAGTTTAGAGTACAAAAACTGCAGAGCTTCCCGTGGACATGGTGGCCCATGAGAGCACGGACTGACCTGACCTGGCTGACCACCTCAGTGGCCAGTCAGCTAAAGACAGAGTTTGTACATTTTCACTAGGCTACTTAAGCAGTTTTACAGTAGAACATGAATACAGGGTGTGAACATTGCTTCAGGCTGAGTGATTTGACATAGTTGGGCATATAGCCTAAAGGTCACAATAGGTGTCATTAATGTGAAAAGGGTGGGATATATTCCTCAGCCTAGTATGAAAGTCTGTGAAAGATTCCTAATATTCCTAATATATTCATAATATTATGGACTATCCACGAGACCACAGCAGAACTGGTCACCTAAACTTCCTGTTCCTGTGTGTGTGTGTGTGTGTGTGTGTGTGTGTGTGTGTGTGTGTGTGTGTGTGTGTGTGTGTGTGTGTGTGTGTGTGTGTGTGTGTGTGTGTGTGTGTGTGTGTGTGTGCGTGCGTGCATGCATGCGTGTGTATCAGCTTTTGTCACAAGTAATAAATAAATCAAATGGTTGGCAACCACTCTAATCCACTTCAACCCCCTTCCCCTCAGCTTCTGAGATGATGCCCATGATTTTTAAACCCAGTCTTGCTGCTAATATGTCCGAAGTAGACCTCGGCCCCCTGGCACAATACATTAAACCCACCGTAACCAACCTAGGTGTAAGAATGGACAGTGACTTTTTAATGGACAAACAGGTGAATTTAGTTTTAAAATCAGCTTTTTTCCAGCTCAGGATTTTATCTAAGGTGAAGCCTTTTTTAACTTTTTTAGATTTTGAAAAAGTCATACATGCTTTTATCACTACCCGCCTGCATTACTGCAATGCACTTTATGTTGGTGCTAGCCAGGGCTGCAATTATAGATTGCAACTAGTGCAAAATGCTGCTGCACGCCTTCTGACAGGCACAAGAAGGCCACATATGTTTCAGGATCAAGTTTAAGATTGTATAGTTTGTGTTTAAATCCCTTCATGGGCTAGCACCTCCTTATAATTTCAGACCTTTTAAAATTGTATGTCCCAGAAAGGTCATTGAGATCAGCAGACAAGCTCCTGCTGGAGGTCCCGAAGTCCAAACTGAGACTTAGGGGAGATCGTGCCTTTTCTGTAGCTGCCCCTAAACTTTGGAATGAACTCCCCCTCTCTGTAAAACTGTCCCCCTCTATCCCTATTTTTAAATCCTTTTTTATTCCCAAGCTTTTACCCCAGAGTGAGATATTTGTTTTTATTTTTTGTTTTACTGTTTGTTTCTGTTTTCCTCCACCCTGTTGTATATTTGTATCTCTATAATATGTTTTTGACGATTTTGTGCACTTTTATTGTTTATGTTATGTAATTTAGCACTTTGGTCAACTCTGTTGTTTTTAAATGTGCTATATAAATAAAGTTGGATTGGATTGGATTGGATGCAGTAATACATGGGACTACACTACCATCTGCTGGTCACAGGAGCACATTGCAGAGAACAATGTTCATGAAATCTGACTTTTTGTGCCTTTGCCTGCACTACTGCTACTCAAATTATTAATTGTTTAATTTGGATGTAGGCTATATAGGCATACCCTCATTTAAGAGAACCTTTGTTTTACAACGTATTAATCAGTATTAATGTATGTAGGCCTAACCCTGTTATTATTTTGGGTTAATAAGAGTCATTGGAAATGTTTTCTTATTTGAATTATACGAGCAAAGACAATGTGAAGAGTTAATGTTTTCAGATGTTGATGTATTTGTTACATTTATAATGTGAAAAGAAATGTGCCTACCTAAAGAAATGTTTACAAAGCTGAAGTGTTTATTTTACCTGTGGGTTTATTGTTTTATATTTCCTGGATTTTATTTTGTAGTATTTCTGTGATGTATTTCATTTACGACTGTTATGTTGCTGTAGAAGAAGAGGGAGAGCCAATCAGAGTGTCAAGAGAGGGTCATGTGACCGGAAGTATAGACAGGAAACAGTATTGGAATGTGATGTGAGGTTTCAGAGGAGAGAGTGATGGAGGATTTTATGAATGAAAAGTAATATCAATGAAATAAACGTGACAAACTGTTTTGTTCTGGACATTGAAATGGTCATCAGTGTGTGACACATCACTGAGAGGAATGTAGGAGTGAACTGTGGAGTGCCAGTATTCATCGGACAGATCGTACTGAACCATTCTACAGATAGTGAGTTTGTAGCTATAGTTAGCTAAGCTAGCTGCGTTGTTCAAGACGGACGCACAGTGTTAATCAGCGTGGCCGGCTAGTTAGCCACAGCGAGCCTGTGCGGCACCCAGCTAACATGTCCATGTGGGCCCCACATTGGTTTTGACATGGGCTATGGGCTATGGGTATCCAAATGGGCCATTTGATGTCAGAACCATGTGTGCGCCACCTGTGTTTGCCTATATGGGTTTGAACTGGGATCTGATTGGGCCTTAAGTGGGTACCAGCTGGGTGAATTATATTTGACCCATGTAGGCCACACTTGTGTCCGCCCATTAAGGGCTCCAAGTGGGCCGTGCACCCACTTTTCACAAAGCACCCACCTGTGTTAGCCCATATGGGCTTACGTGGGTTTCTAACTGGGTCTTAGGTGGTATCCAAATGGGCCATTTGATGTCAGAACCATGTGTGCGCCACCTGTGTTTGCCTATATGGGTTTGAACTGGGATCTGAATGTGGGGTCCAGCTGGGCGAATTAAATGCGACCCATGTAGGCCAGACTTGTGTCTGCCCATTAAGGACTCCAAGTGGGTTTTCACCCAGTATACACTCAGGGCCCAGCTGTGGGTTTTAGGTGGGGTCCAAATTGGCAATCGTATCTCAAACCCATGTAGGCCTCACCTGTGTTTGCCTATATAGGCTTGAAGTGGGATCTGAATGGGCCTTAAGTGGAGTCCAACTGGGCACTTTGAGACCGATGTAGATCCCACTTCTAGCAGCACAAGTGGGTAACACCCAGCAAATTTGCCAAAATGGGTTTCAAGTTGGTCCTGAAGGGATTTAAATGGGAGAATTTAGCAGTATATTGACATGAACCCTGTTTAACAACTGCAAACACTTAACACAAGATGTAAAAAGTGCCTAAGGTTTAGCCAATTTAAGTTTTACCAGAGTGAAAAAGTTTATTGAAAACATGGTCACATGGAATCTATTGGTTGCAATATAAAAACAAGCTTTGTTCTTTCAGACCAATTTTCTGTTAATGTTTTAACATAACTGTCATAAATGAAACATATGAAAAACAAATTATTCACAAATTGTGTAAATAACACTTGTGTGAAGTGATGGGCGATCATATCATACATCACATTCCGTGCTCAGCCAATCAAATCATCGCTATGGGGTACACATTGCTCAGCCAATCAAATTGTCACAATGGGGAACACACATTGCTACGCCAATCAAATAATAGTTATGGGGAACACACAAACCTGGGCATAGGACCCCTAGCACCCCTCAAAATAAATAAATAAAACACTATTGCAAGCTTATTGGGCAATGTTCATCATTTTCAAGAACTTGAACCATCAAGTGAAGATAGGGTTAAATTAAAGGATATTTAACTCTCAAACATGTTTGGGGTCATTCTAACATTGTGGTGTTTTTTGTCACTGTACCCATCCTTTAACAACTAGGAGTAAAGTGCAGCCATTATCTCTGGGAGCTGGCACTCAGGCAGCAATTAGGGGTTACGAATTTTGCTCAGGGACACACTTTGACACATCGCTGGCCTAGCATCGTGCCAGGGACAACCAGGGGCTCTAGGTCCGCAGGCACGTTCACTAACTTGTGAGCACCCAGTTTTTAAGTTGCTTGATTCAGTATTTAAATATTTGATATTCATATTATCAGACACGCCTCCTTCCTATGTAAACCTATGGTAACGTTAAAATCAATTTTAACGTTAATTAATTAATTGAAAACAACACTTAACCTACTGCAAGACATAGATACATTGACAGACAATATGGAGGAAGCACTTATAGAAACCCCAACTGAAGTACTAGGGCAGGACAGGAAGAAAAACAAACCATGGGCCACTGATAACATCCTAGATCTACCGGGAGGCAGTAAAGTGGATCACATAATCCACGTGTGGAAGCATAGATGCAGGGAGAAGACAGGGCAACAATAAAGCAGCCTAGTCAACACAAAATAAACTGAGGAGGACACAACAACATACAGCCACAATAATAGAAGACAAGCATGACTCTACTAACCGAGAAGGAAGCAATATCCAAGTGATGGACAGAGTATTGTTAGGAAGTTATTAACTATACAAATGTGCAATAATCCCAACATACTAGTGCTATGAAGTCCAGTAGTGCATGTGGTAGGATGCCTCAATACGTCAAGCTGAAGTAAAGAGCATGCTATCGATAATGTCCCAGTAGAGCTTTGGAAGCATGGAGGGCAATACATGATAATAGCATTGACACGCATCTACCAAAATATATGGGAAACCAAGCAATGTACCCAATAAAAGACCCCAAGAAAGGGAATGTAGGGCAGGGACAAAACTACAGAAACAACAGTTTTTTCTGTCTGGCTAGCAAAGTAATACTGCAGATCATCTTGATTCAGACCAAAAAGGAGATATTCAAAGTCAGAATACTGATTGAGAAGCACCTTTAGCACCAGCACGACCTGTACCACAACAGGTAATCCAAGCACTATACCCAAGCAGTGCAGTTCTTATAAACAACATCATGGAGG
This sequence comes from Protomyctophum parallelum, assembly GCF_964188405.1. Classification (NCBI taxonomy): domain Eukaryota; kingdom Metazoa; phylum Chordata; class Actinopteri; order Myctophiformes; family Myctophidae; genus Protomyctophum; species Protomyctophum parallelum. The sequence continues at coordinate 27,415,856 of NC_139711.1, read as the reverse complement.
AAGCACTCATTGAATATCACACCACCATATCCATCAGAGGAAGACCCTACCATCTCCAATGACATCAAACTTATGGCATGGAGATGAAGAGAAAAGTAATAACCAGCTATGACTAGACTATACAGTATTTGGAAACATAACAAATAATAAATCAGCTGATTTCTCAGTGAAGCTGAGATTACAAGTCACTTGTAATCTCCACCCTATTCCATTGGCTCTGAAAGCTGGACACTTACAGCGGACACCGAGCACAGGATACAGTCATTTTAAAGCAAGTGTGACAGAAGAATGCTACATATATCGTATAAGAAGACCGGACAAATGATTATGTTAAGACAGTTTAGCTACCACCCATGCTGGAGAACAGGAGCCTCTACTCTCATGTTCATGTCACAAGACATACCCTCCCTGTCAAAGACCATAGTACAGGGGACAGTGGAGCGAAAGTGGAGAAGAGGCAGACAGGCAGATTAAGGTCACATTCATACCAGAGAGCTTTGCTGCGATTAAAACGAATCCTGCTGCGCATTGTCAGAAAGTGCGCTTCGTTTGGCAGGTGTGAAGGCTCATTCGAATCCTAATGCGCCGCAAATAACCGCATTTTACTCCGCCCAAAAACGTGGGTTTCGCTTCGCTTCGAATCGCACTTGACTACGATTCGGTGCAGGTGTGAATGCAATCCGCAGTAAATAAAGGAAATGAAGCAAACATAATGTGGCGGGTGAGGAGCTGAACACAGTTGGAGACGGAGAAGGCATATTTTACGCAGCGCAAAGATGTCCCGTTACTGTGGATAGACGTGAATGAGGAGACTGAAGCCCTGATCGAAATGAGGACGTGTACATTAATCAATTGCTTAAGAAAACACATAAAAACACTGCAGTGTATTATAGCCTACATAATATTATGTCTGTCTGTCTGTGCGTGCCGTAAACATGGAGACGGAGTGCTGTCACTGTGTGGGACTGGGGAGTTATATCAGTGCGCTCATGCAGCACTGTACTGCATGCCCAAAAGAACAGTGTGTGGCGGCTGCGTGCGTAGAGAGAGAGAGAGAGGGGGGTGCAGGGTCCCAGACGGCACGACACATGCACGTTATGAGTGTAATTTTATCACCATAGATTTCACTGTGTAGGCTATTTATGAATGGAACACATTGATAAAGGTCCCCCCTGCTGCGTTTCCAATTGCTGCGAATGACAGTGTGAAGGCAAACCACAGCCAATTAAATATGCAAGAATACAAATTCCCCGCCCATACGGATCTGAGTCTACCGAAGTATTAGGTGAGAATCTGACCTAAGTCCTGAGTGGACAACATCAAGGAGTGGACTGGCTGCAGCTTTAAAAACCTGATATGCACAACAGAAGATCGAAAGCACTGGAGAGTGCCCAAGCATCCACCATGACACCTGTACAACCCCTTAGGCCATGGGATGAGTGAGTGAAAGCAACTTAAACTGTATGGGGCGTTCACAGAAGCCTGTGTAGGCGTTACATTGAGCCCAAACATGTTTGAAAGTGAAATATCCCCATAACTATTGTAAACAATAATTTTAGAATAGTGTATAAATTGGCAAACTACATGAGGAACTTAAATATTCTGAACACAAAAAGTAAGAGGAACCTGACACAATCACGACTTGACACAATCATTTAAAATTGAACACAAAAAAGTGTGTGTGTGAGTGTGTGTGTGTGTGTGTGTGTGTCCAAAACTGTGTCAGATGGTGTTTTTTCTATTGGGGCTGTGCCCCATTGTCCTGTGTGTTCTCAAGTGCTCCCTGAGCTCTTGCAGCCCTATTCCCACCTCAAGCACGAGCTCCTGTGAACCACTTTGACCACTTCTCTCCCTCCTTCTGCTGAATGTCCTGTGTGACTGCCACTGTGTTCTTCTTTAGTGTCCCTAAAAATAAATAACAAGAAGCTGACTTAGTAATGCTAGCTTGATTCTTACATTATGAAACATCATGAGACATGTGTATATTTAAAAAATATATAATAGAGTGTGATTAGGGACTAATGGATTGGCCACCACAACCACCTTATTAAAGGCCTATTCATAGTCTGGATTTTCAGTGGTGAGGTGACCACCGGAGCTGTAAAATACAAACGGTGGCCTCTGTTCAGAATTGTGATCCCTTTTCAGCAGCTACAGCTGTAATACTGTGGCATGCTTCTACTTGTGTACACTGTACATCAAACATCAAATGTTTTGCCAAACACCATTTCAAGTTAGAATGACAAGAGGAAAGTTCAAGATAAATTTACAGTGGAGCAACCATTATGTGCATGCAATCAAAGGGCCAGATCCTATCGACTATGCATGTGATTGTGATTCGAAACTACATTTTGAAGTGAATATTTCAACTTACAACTGGTTCCAGTAGGGCGGCTCTGTGTCCCACTTGAGGTGCTCACATTCAGGGTTCCAGCAGCTGATCAGGGTTTCAGTTGGGCAGCAATTCCACTGTGACCCAGGGTTCCTACACATAATTTTACATTTCAAGGTGTCAAATTCTCTGTATGTTTATGTTTTTTTTTTTAATTAAATAAATCTAATTCCATACTTGCATGAGAACCTCCAGGGGACACACTGGGGCTGCTGGTCATACTCAGTGTCCACTTTCTTGCGGACACAGTAGTCTCTCTGGGACACAGTAGTCAGTCCAACGCTGTTCATTCCACAGGGAGGTGTAGGTCACATGTCTTTGCGATGGCCTACAGTACATTCAATAAAAAACATACATTTTAGCAAACATAAAAAACTAACTTTAAGCAGTAGCATGGTGTGGGCCACAATGTCAAACAGCTCAGGAGAAATACAGCATCACATCACATCACATGACATGTGGAGGAGTGAGCGAGCAGGAGTGTGCGGAATTGGAATGTGGCAGCCTGTCAGTCCAACCTACTTGATTCATGCGGACTCACATTTAATCCTCACTTCCTTGCTCAGATCGAGGTGGGACTTATGCGTCTAATAATAGAAGGGAAATTCCAGGTTGTGTGCCAATGTACTTGGCAAACACCCCAACACAGTGGTTTTGAAAGTGGGGTCTGGGGATCCCCAGGGGTCCTTGAGGGGATTCCAGGGGTCTCTAGATTAATTATGGATAGTTGCGATCCGAATGGACCCTAATGTTGCTGCAACTCCGAGAACCAAATCCATTTTGTTTGACCACCATAACTGTACACTCTCAGATATGGTGGTCCATATTCTAATGCAGGGGTTCTCAAAGTGGGGTGCGAGGACCCCCACGGCCCTATATTGCCACAAAATATTATTAGAGCCACTGCCCTAAAACAGCCATTGTTACCTCCTCGGTCGTTTCAACATCAGTCTGTACATCAGAGTCTCTGCTTCTGACGCATGTGTCTTCAAAAGAAAGAGGACAAAAACAGAGGAAAGAGACTAAAGAGATTAAAGTTAAAGCAATATCATGCCGAACCTTTGAATGGCATAGGGCTATCATATAGCCTCTCATTGCCTACTTATTTACACATGTGTTGTATTACACCTTGTAAAAGCTTAAAAGCTACTGGTGGGAAACTTGTCAAAAGTAACAAGTTGGGTTTATGATGGCAATATTAAAAAAACTATGTGAAATGCTAACAGTGGCCTATTTACAGATTTGTCGCACTCCCTATTCCACCAGTTACATAGCAGCTGTATGCTGGCATGCTTTTACTAGTGTACATCAAATGTTTTGCAAAATTACATCATTAACTCATTCTAGGTGGGAACCCCTTTTTGTAACGCTACCCTTCTGGTCAGGAACCCCTTTTGTGTTTCTGTACACTATGTACAGTATTCAAAAAATCAAAAAAAGAAATGATGCCGCTATATAAATATTTGAAGTTTTTCAGAAAACATAGGTCAGGATTTAGAAGGATTTTTTAAAATCGGCCTCAGTCCAAAATGGGTTAACCCATTAAGGCCTGGAATGCATCCGTCACTTTAGCGTTTAACCACATTAACAATTAGTTTATACTTTAGCTAATGAGAGGAAAGCTGAGTGACAACGTTTCGGTCTAAACGACTTTCATCAGGTATCTCAGGTCGTTTAGACCGACACGTTGTCACTCAGCTGAAATAAACTGAGGCTCTATAAATGAATACAGTGTGCGGGACATCTTTCCTCTCATTATTTGCATTTTCTTGCCAGCTCTGACGCAACTGTCCTTGTAGGTGTGCGCAAGGACTTTTCTCTACATACTTTAGCTAATGAAAAATAGCAGATATGCAAGCTTATAGATTTGCTATTTTTGGAAGAAAATGCAAGTCTTTGAATATATATTCTTTCACAGCAAACTATTTTAACTCAAATATTTGCTTCTGTTCGGTCCCTGAAACAAAATATTTTCAGCTGGGGGTCCACAGGGACATGAAAACATTCAAGCACCACTGATACGGTTTTCAAAAAACTGGCAGGATTTAAAAGACATTTTGTAGAATGTGGCCTCATGTAGAAATTTACATTTTAAAGACTCAATTTTACCTTATGCACCATTAAAAAGAAACAGGTTTTGGAACTTCTTGTTATGTCCAGACATGGACACAGAACACAGCTAGTAATTTGTGGACTGGATCACTGGACATCTTCATTTCCAATTTACTTAAACAAATAGACAAAGAGAAGAGAAGAATGAACCAAACACATAACAAAAACAAAAACATTGATTAATCGACGTTCGTTCGATAAATGACACAACTTTGCAATTCACCCTTTGCAAATTCGCAATTTTATTTTCGCAATTTTTTGGCAAATTTTGGCAATGTTTTGCAATTTTGCAACTTTGCAATTCACCCTTTGTCAGCCTTCCCAGCTCAGCCAGGGCAAAGTGACACAACTTTGCAATTCACCCTTTGCAAGTTCTTTTCGCACATTTTTTGCAATTTTTTGCAATGTTTTGCAATTTTGCAACTTTGCAACTTTGCAATTCACCCTTTGTCAGCCTTCCCAGCTCAGACAGGGCAAAGTGACACAACTGCAATTCACCCTTTGCAAAAAAGAAAATCGCACTTTTTTTTTTGCAAATGTGTCAATGTTTTGCAATTTTGCAATTCACCCTTTGTCAGCCTTCCCAGCTCAGCCAGGGCAAAGTGACACAACTTTGCAATTCACCCTTTGCAAAAAAACACTTGCAAACATGTTTTATAAGATCATCGCACGACAGCTCGTTTTGGAAATGTCAGGGTTTCATGTTGCAGTGATTAATAACCTAATGTCCTCCTGACCTATTCAATAAACGTCAGTTACGTCACCACGGTAAAAGCGCCATATAACGTAAACGTTAATGTTCACTGCATACACGTAAGATACAGGCAAGTTAGTTTCACCAATTGTTTGCCTGTATGAAATGTGCAGAATAGGAATGTTGAGTTAATTTGGTTAAGTTGCATTAGAATTACATTTATTTACTGTATTTGCAAAGATCTGCTATTGAAAAATAGCAGATCTACAAGCTCATAGGATGGCACCTAATGCCGAGCTATGAGCTTGTATATCTGCTAAGTCGTGATATTTTGTGCAAATCTTTGAACAAAGGTTTTTTTGAAAACTGTTAGGGTTTAGGGCCGATTCATACTCCTATTTTACCGCTGATTCGGCGCTGTAGCGCCGAAATGATTTCGGCTCTTCAGAAAATTTCAGTAGCACCGAAGAGACGACTTTAGGACGGGGCCCGCCCCCCCCGAACCTCAAATGACGTCACATTGTAGGCTTAACAGAGCCGAACCGACTTTTATTCGGCTCTAAAATAGGAGTATGAATCGGCCCTTAGAAGACATTTGTAGAATGGGCCTCAGGTCTCCTGACCCTCAGTCCACTGCTTCTTCTGATTGGTGACAGCAAGTGATGACATCACATGACCTCTGGGCTGGTCACTCACCAGGTCAGAGGTCATGACCTCTGGGCTGGTCACCAGGTCATCAAATGTCTTGCAGCGAGTGTGGGAATTTTGTAAACAGGGAGGCAAACACCACCAGTGTTTCGTCCTTTCATGTCCTTTGGCTTTGTGCAGAGAGAGCTCCAGACGAATGTCTTATCCCATGTTGTTGTTTTACTTCCAAATTCACTCTTAAATGGTGTAATTTTTTTTCCAGCACTGCAATCTTTTGAAGCAGTTTTTGATAGTCCTCTGTTGAAATAGGTAGGTAGGGAGCATCCTGGTGCTGGCTATTCGCAGAGTATCCAGTGCTAGTTAGCTTTAGCTATCTGCCACGTATCCAGTCACTGGTGGTAAAAAAGAGAGTATTTAGAAGTATGGCAAGCTTATATCTATAGAATAAAGTCCCATCGGTTTAGTATCCAGGATCCACAAGAAAAATAAAACATGGATATCAGTTGAAGAATGCAAGCATAGGCGAGAGTAGCTGTTGAGTTTCACAGCTTCAATAGCGTGTTGTACCAGGAATATAAAAGTGAAGAAATATAGACGGAGGAATAACACTGCTGAAGTAAATAAATAAACACACCAGGAGGCATCAGCTGTAGTGTTGCTGGATCAGTACGACACACGTCCCTGACAGATTTATTTACACCGGTTTATATACACATAGTAACAAGCACTTCCTGTCTGGTGTACTTCACAATAAGAGTTATCAATAATAAAATATATATATATACAATTCAGATCATTATTCCAACAACCCCACTTGATCTCACATTGGATATATTCTTTTTCATACATCTCTTATATACACATTTTTCTCCCCTCTCTTCTTTTCACAATAGAATACAAAATGCATATGTCTCTTCAAACAAATCTTTAACACATACAATAATCCATTTCAATACCAATAAAAGTTCAATAAATATGTGCAAAATGTAAGCATCTCTTTTACATCCATCACCACATCAAATTACTGGTTGTTGCTTTTCAAATACTCAAAAAATAGCAGATTAAATAAATCACAGAATCAGATACAAATAATCAAACACAAAATGAACACTTGTTTCCCTTTCTTTTGTTTTACTGTGTTATGACAATCATGCATCACCCTGTTTCTGTTTGCATCCCCCACTGCATTCTTGCCCTCTGGCAGTATAGTCAGGGTAAATATATCATGTTCTCTCATAACTCTGTAACAATAACCAAAGGTTACATCATCTTGGTCATCAGTAAATGCTAGTGTATTTGAATCCATCTTTAGCTGTTGGATCAATCAGTCCAGATAAATCAGTGTGCACTGTGTACAAATTCTAGTGCCGCTTTAGCCCTTTGGTCTGGCTCTGTTTCGGCTCTGAGCAAATTTACCTTTTGTGCACACATGACAATTTGGAAATATCAACTTTGCCTTTAATTTCCATACCCCCTTAGTTACATTTTGCAATTTCAACACATCTTCGCAGTTGCAATGGCCTAGAATTTCATGCCACGTTTTTATATTATAACACCCATGACATTCATCAACATCAGAATTTATCTCTACAGTGTTTAAATAAAACAATATGTCATGTACCTTAATGTTGAATGTCATACCGTTTTTATGGATGAGCTTTTTCTGTCCCTCTTTGAATAAGACTGTGGCTCCATTAGCTATAACTGCATTGACTGATAAAATGTCTTGGGGAAAGGATGGAATGTAAAGCACCCCCTTCTGCATCGTTTCCACCTCTCGACCATTGTTATCTCTCAGCCAAATGTTTGCAGTAGCCTACCTCTCTTCAGCGCTATGCCAGAGGCCCTCACTCCATCAGCCAACTCTAGAACATGCTTCCATGGCTCGAAACTCTCGTCGAAGTTTCGGAACTTCTTCACGTCGGTCACAATGTGTGACGTAGCCCCGGTGACGACCATCAGCCCAATGCTCAGAGCAATGCCCTGACATAGTCTCTGCTTTGGTCTCCCGGCGCCGTCCAAGTCGCGGTTCACTTTGCCCACCTTGAAGGTGAACGTGTGCTCCTCTTATCATCCTGCGTCACGTTGACGTTGTCCCTCCGTCTTCTCCGCCTGCAGTTTGTATCGTTATGCGTGGAACTTTTGCAAAGACTGCACCACTGTCTGTTTTCTCTGGCCGGCAGCATCCTCGCACTCGAAAGCTATGCCCCCCTCTGGCCGCAGTTGTAACAGCACAGTTTCATGTCTTTGCCTTTCATCACGCTGTCTTCACCGACGGAGTTGCACTTGCCACTGAACTTATCAGTGCGCTCATAACTCCTCAGCTTGAGAGTTGCACTTGCCACTGAACTTATCAGTGCGCTCATAACTCCTCAGCTTGAGAGTTGCACTTGCCACTGAACTTATCAGTGCGCTCATAACTCCTCAGCTTGCGGTCTTAAACTCAGCGAAGGTCTTCTTGTCATCACTTTGTGTAATGTGGATAAAAATGGCTTGTATGACTCTGGCAGCCCCTTCAGAATCATAGCTGTCAATAAGCCGTCACTTATAGTCTCTTCCGCATTCTTCAATTTCCTCAGTGCAGTGCTGCTCGTATAATATAGTCAGTAATTGTTTCATTAGCAGCTTTCAAATTTCAAACTTTTATCGTCGAGCACTTGAATAAGCTCAGCATACGCCTCCTCATTTCTTTCGGCGTCCACATTGTCGCCGTTGTCAGGCGCATTCAATATGGTGCTCTTCAGCCCTCGCAGTCTCAGATGTCCCAACATCGTCTCCCACAGTATATATCTCTCCGCATCTCCGTCGAAACACAAACTTGACCACTCGAAGCAGCCCGCATGGTTCTGTTCTTCTGTTGTTAGCCTAACTCGAGACTAGCTCGGCAAAGCACGCCGGCAACAAACTTTTCACCTCGTAAATAAATCCGGTCTCTCTGGGCCCATAACCTGTTGAGTTTCACAGCTTCAATAGCGTGTTGTACCAGGAATATAAAAGTGAAGAAATATAGACGGAGGAATAACACTGCTGAAGTAAATAAATAAACACACCAGGAGGCATCAGCTGTAGTGTTGCTGGATCAGTACGACACACGTCCCTGACAGATTTATTTACACCGGTTTATATACACATAGTAACAAGCACTTCCTGTCTGGTGTACTTCACAATAAGAGTTATCAATAATAAAATATATATATATACAATTCAGATCATTATTCCAACAGTAGCGAAGTGGATTTGTACATGGTGAGGTGTCTGAATGCATTTCAATGTTTTTTGTTTTGCAGAAATCTGCAAATGTTAAGAAACCACTCCATTCATTCCCATTGAAAAGCAATGGCAGAATCCACCCTCATAGCCTTAGAACTAAACGTTGATGTGACTGCAGGGATACACATTGTTAAAAAAAAGTTTTCTCTTATTAATGATAAAACCTTGGCTAAGGCATTGCAGTGGAAACCATCAATCAAACCACACAACTGTTCCATTATCTCTGTCTGAGGAAGTAACAATGCTTAACCACTAGAGGGTAGTAGAACACCACAATCTCAATCAAAAGCTCAATCTCATTACAACAAATACCTTTGACATTTTCAAATGGTTGGCAAACTCCTTCCCAAATATGTCAACTTTTTTAGAGTAGTCTGGTGTGGCCACTTGCCTCAGCTATTACTTCCATTGGCACACAAGGTTATTATGGCATTTATAGTTAACGAGGCAACAAAAAGTAACTGGCAAGTCATATTACAGTCCCTCTATGTAGTATACATTTTCAGACAGAAAAACCAAATGGTCCCAGGTTGTTTTTCCCCCCCTATTTGACATATAAACTATTCTACAATATTATTCTATCTTACCGTCAAAAAATGGTCACATTGCTGACCAATGTAAAGCACAGTAGCCTACAGAAACAATATTGTTATATAATTGTTCAGCCTGGTTCAACACATGGAAGCAAATGTGGCAGTTGAGCTCTCAAAGCCATAAGCCAGTGACTTTCCTGTTGCTGGGAAGAAATGACTAATATTCCACCATAATTGGCTGTCTTTATGATGCTAATGCTGCGAGTCTAGCCCTAGTAATTCAGGCTAACACAGCAAAAGACTAAGCATCCCTATTATGTTACTGCTGCTCATCTCCAGTCCAAATGAGTACTGTGTGGGAATGTTATAATAAGCCTCATTTATACCGTGTGGTATTGACAGTGTCGCCCGCGGAAAATAACCAATTTTCAAATGAGAAGCATCATGTTTACCACAGCTATTTTCAGCAACCATGTTCGCCAAGTTTATAATTCAGTAAATGAGGATTTACCCAGTCAATCCATCAATTAGTCAGACAGCTGTTCACACAGTCTACTAGTCCATGGGCCAGACCAGATATCGGTACCACTCAGGGTGACGAAGGTTACTTATATTTTTTTCAAAGATCTATGTCTGTAGATGATATTTTGGTATGATAGACCTTCCAGAGTGGTAGCTAAATCATAGTTATCACCTCATGAAGTATACCCGCCACTTCAAGAAATTGCATTTCAGATACTGGTACATATCCTGCTTTAGACTCGTGTACAGGACATCTGTCAATGCTTCACAACATTGTCTCTGGTATAATTTTAAAGGGGACAATGTAATCTTTCATTCAAGATAAAATGTG